>NC_058131.1:70292141-70311807 GCF_016433145.1 Gracilinanus agilis
TATCTCTATATATATATATATATATATATATATATATATACTTTTAAATGGTATCTCCCAAATTCCAATTATACATAACCTGATGATTTTCCAAAGGAGAGCATCTAGAATGGTAAGAAACTTGGGTCTATAGTATATGAAGATAGCCTGGAGAAATATCAAGGAGCAACTTATTAACTATCTTCAGGTCCTTAAAAAAATCATATGAGAAAAAAGATTAGAGTGATTATTTTTTTTATTCCAAAGGGGGGAAATATATATATATATATTTACTTTGTATTAATGCCATCTTTTTTGATAGCTGGGACTCTTTCTTTTTTGCCTCTTGTGCTTAGTACAATAATTGGAATATGTGGCTCAGTTATTTTTCAGTTGTTCCTGACTCTGTGATCCCATTTGGGGTTTTTGGCAAAAATTCTGGCGTAGTTTGCCATTTTCTTTTCTTCCTCATTTTATACATGAGGAAACTGAGGTAACAAGGTTAAATGATATACCCAGCATCACATAGCTAGTACATATCTGAGGCCAGATTTGAACTCAGAAAGACAAATCTTCCTAACTCTAGGTCTACAGCTCTACTTAGTTTCATAGCTGCCCTAGTAAGGACATACTTGTCACTTAATAATGGGGAAGGTGGGTGGCAAAATGGATAGAACAATTGGCTTAGAATCAGTAAAACTCATCTTCCTGATTCCAAATATGGTCTTGGACAATTAATAGCTGTGACCCTTAGCCAGGCACTTAATCCTGTTTAACTTGATTCCTCATCTACAAAATAAAGTTTAAAAGGAAATGGCAAAGCATCCCGGTGTCTTTGCCAAGAAATCCCCAAAATGGCATCATGAAGTCTGGGGCACCACTGAAATGACTCACTTAACAAAAGCTTAATGACCACCAGCTGACTCAGTATGAGCTCCTTGAAGACAGGGGCTCTTATTTTTGTCTCCATATCTCTGGGACCTTGCATAGGAACCGTCAGAAAATATATATCCAACATAAAAGTGTCCTGAATGTTGAATATTTGATGAGAGGTCCAGAGGGGAGAGAAGACTGGAGTGGCAAGTCAGAGGTACATTCATAGAAATATTTGTGTGATTAAAGGTGAATGGGAGTGAAATAGCATTAAATTGCTGACATTTCTGTAACATCAATAACAGGCATTAATATGCTGCTTTAAAATTTATGAAGCAGTTTCTTTGTAACAACCCTATGAAATAGGATGAGAATAAGTGACATTTCCATAATATTTCACATGTTACAAAGCATTTCTCCACAATTCTATGAGGTAATTTTAGTCTTTTTATGTCCATTTTTCAGATGATGGAATGAAAACTCAGAAAGATAAAGTTGATTTGTTAAAGTTCCATGTTAATACTTAATAGAACATTGGGGTAATGAAAAGCATACTGAGTTTGGACAATGAAGGTGGTTTTGAAACCCGTTCACTACTTATTTATAACTATTTATTTTTGAGAAAGTCACTTAACATCACTGAGCCAACTTTCTCTTCTGAATAAATATTTTGTCAAACTAGGTGACCCATAATTTCTGTAATCCATAAGTTTCTATGTAACACTTAAAATGCTATGTAAATGTGGTTTGTTTTTATTGTTTTTATTGTTACATGTCAGTCATTCAATGTTATTTCATTGATCTACTCAATTAGTTAAATCAACGTTCAGTGAAGTTTTCCTGCTACTCACAATCATTTATCCCTCCCTTTGGTATCATTCAGAAATTTTGTGATGCTCTGACTGACCTAAATTTCCTTATTTTAATCCATTGACCTTTTTCTCTTACATCCTGGTTGTGTCCTCAAAATCTAGAAATGCAGGCTCCTGGTCTTTGTAAAAATCATGCTACATATGGCATATAGTCACCAGGGTATAATTCATGTTGTTTTTTGGACTCTGATCAGATTTCATGGGTGCTAATAACACATGATTTGGAGCTGCATCTGTAGCCAACATTGTCATAACCACATCTGCCAGATTAGTGAATCTATTTCAAATTGAAGTTTCTTCATTTTTAAATTAGAACTAACCTATGACCAGAAGCAATACCCCCCCAAAATGTAATAATCCAAATAATGAAATAACCAGCATTGAAACTTCAGAGATCTACCTGAGAGGTGTAGTGTTTCTGTCACAAACAGCCCTTATCAAGGGCATCATTGCCCCATAATGGAGATATAATTGTTGCTCATTTCTTTTTTCTCATTAAGTCATTCCCAGTACATCAGTACCACATGGCAGCAATCCACGAATTTGTAAGGAATGATTTCTCCTGGTGGGATGAGAGAATTCTAAAGCCCAGTCATCTCATACCCCAGAGTGTTGTACTTAAGCCCCCAAAGTAACTCAGGCATGTATCCAAACCACTAAGAAATGACTTTGATTGGCTTATCTGGAAACATAATTATTAGAAAGTGGTAAAGCTTATGCTAAAAAAAACAAGAAGAGAAGGAAAGGAGGATAGAATTAGGGAGGCTTGAAGGCAGAAATGGGGAAAGGAAATGTAAGAGAAAAAATATAAAAAGAAGAAAGCAGATAGAGAAGGAAAGATAAAGGAAGTAATGAAGAGGCAAAGGAATAGAAAAGATGGAAGATGAAAGAAAGAAAGGAAAGGAAAGTATCAAGAAAGGAAGGAAAGGGAAATTTAAGCCAACTGATAGAAAGGGAGAGATGGAAGTCAGAAGAGGAATAGAAGGAAGGCAAAAGACTGGAGAAGTAGATCAAGATAAAATTTATTAGAATTACAATGATGACAATGATGTTTATATAGTACTTTAAAAGTTTGGGAAAATCTTTATAAATATTAACTTATTTTCTCTGATAACATCCCTTGGACATAGTTATTATTATTTTTATTGTTATTATTGTTATTATCATTACTATTATACCTCACTTTTCACAGATGAGTAAACTGAGGAATAAAGAGGCTAAGTAATTTGACAAGGATTACACAGCTCTGAAATTTCTGAGGTCAGATTTGATTACAGATATTGCTGACTCCAAGTCCAATGCACTATCAATTGTAGCACCTATTAAGGAAGGCATAAAAGGAAGGAAAGCAAAGTGGGAAAGTGGGAAAAAGAGAAGTTAAGTGGGAGGAAATGAAAGAAATGAAAATAATAAAGGA
This sequence comes from Gracilinanus agilis, assembly GCF_016433145.1. NCBI lineage: Eukaryota > Metazoa > Chordata > Mammalia > Didelphimorphia > Didelphidae > Gracilinanus > Gracilinanus agilis. Next base: position 70,295,283 of record NC_058131.1, read on the forward strand.
AAGTACTCTTAAGATAAAAATATTGCAAGCATCCACCTACAAAAGAATTTAGTAATCTGAATTGGTAATAGAATGAATAGCATCATGGTGTGCTGGAAAGCAACTGGTGTAGCAGAAAGCTGCATTTCACTCCTCTTGCTGTTACTACCAAATTATGTAACTATAAAGTAAACTCTGGTCTTTTATTTCTTCTTTAGTAAAGGAAAATCTTGGGCAAAATGGCATCCAAGATACCATCTATCTCTATAATTCTTGCACTTTCATGCATGAAAAATCATCTTTGTAAATTTAAATCCATGGATGAGGCATATCAAAGCAACAGATTTTTTTTAATAACTGAAGTTACAAGTGGTTTGATTATGTCAGATCTGTGCTATGACAGCTATAGTACTCAATAAAATCTTTAAATTCAATGAATGGTGTGTTGTCTATGACTATTAGAGTCCTTACCATTCTCTTTTGGACAATCCATAGATTATTATTTCAAAATTGAATCTGTAGGGGACAGCTAGGTGGCTCAGTGGATTGAGAGTCAGGTCTAGAATGGAAGGTCCTGCATTCAAATCTGTGCTTCCTAACTGTGAGGTCCACCCTGGGCAAGTCATTTAATCTCCACAGACTAGCCTTTATCTCTCTTCTGCCTTGGAATCAATACACAGTATTAATTCTGATATGGAAGGTAAGGGTTAAAAAATAAAATGAAATGGGTAGAGCCATTGCACCTATCTCATGGGGTTCCTGTGAGGACTAAATGTGATAATGAATGCAAAGCACTTAGAAAACTTTAAGATATTATTTAAATGGTAGTTATTATTCAGAGAGAGTCTTGTTCAGTTGTGGTTTGGACTTGATAACATCTTAAATCTATTTGTCCATTCAGATCCTGGGATTCTCTAAATCAACTGAATCATATATCCTATATCTGGACAGTTAAAGAGTCATTTCAGCAAAAAAGCTCATGTTTCATAAGTACAGTCAGTGATTGAATGAACAGCACTTGATGCATTTCCATTAAATATTAGCACATCTCTGCTTTCTATCACATAGAGTCAATTCTCCTAAAATTGAAGAAAGATTCAACAACAGAGGGGGTTGAAAGCATCTGAAAGTTAAGTGTGGAGTTATTAGGCACAAACAAGAGAATCGAGTTACAACAGAACGATCATTTTTGAAACATTATTAACACCATTTCAGATTTGAAAGAGAAACAAAACACCTTGTCAAAGTTTACACTCAAGGCTGAAGCGAGCAGACCTTTGGCAAATGTTCCAGTACCATGCAATGAGCCCCTAATAAGCACTATAATTACAAGGACTGCGGGGAGGAATGAATTCCATTTGCTCTGTTTCAGAGGCTTTATGACAGCCATTAAGGGAAGATAGGCAAAATACTGTGCTGGTCTGACCAAAGGCCTGAAGGCTTTGTTATGAAAATCATGTCAAAAGATTCAGAATGAGAAAGGCCCTTGAATGATGACAAATGGTATTTTTTCTTCCCATTTGTCTTTTATCTTCCTCCTAATCACAGCAGAAAATGACCACACATCTCTACAGGAATATCTATGAAAAGGAAGGGATCCTCCTTCTTAAGAACTCCAGAGGAATAACACAATTTCAGAGACAGAAGGGCCTTCAGTGAATATATGGGACAACCTTCACCAAAACGAGAATTATCTCTGAACCATTCCCAACGTGTGGCTCTCTAGATTCCAAATGAGTAGCTCTGGGGGTGTCTGTTTAATTTCTTCCTGAAATAGTCAATTCTATGTTTGGACAGCTATACACCCTAACACAGATTTCTTTACATCAAACCTAGTTATGTCTTTGTGAATTCAGCCATTCCCCCCAGTGGTGCCTTTTGGGGATAAGCAGAAGAAATTGAGGGGAGCAGAGCCCATAGGAGACTAGCACACACCAAGCAGTACTAGCACAAGATAACAGCAAGCCCACCCAGCCCACATCTAATGTTCAGGTTCTGAATGTGGGCCCAATCCAATATCCAGACCCGAGATCCTGCCTAAGCTATTTGCAATGAAACCTCATAGATAAACGTTAATGTTCCAAACAGCAGCTTCAGTCTGCAATATGGCCCCAAGTCCTAGCACAGAACATCTACAGTGTGCCTGGTTGGTGCAAACCCAGAGGAAGACTCTGAACCCCTGCCTGAGCCCAAACCAAGTTGTCAAACCCAAGCTCTAGGCAGTTAGCAAGGTGCCTAGCTGTTGTGAGCCCAAGAAGTGGCCCAGAGTGCCTGTTCAAGTCTATAGTGAGGTCATGAATCCCAGCACAAAGCAGTCCACTTCTGGTCTGTGTAAGCTCAGAGTAAGGCCCAAATCCCAATGAAAGCTCAAAGCAAAGTTGTAATCCCTAGTGCAAGTCAGTCAACAGTGTGGTTGAACTGAACAAGTCCAGAGTGAGACAAAAAGCAGGAACTCAAGCCTGAGGCAAGACCCTGAGTTATAGCAGAAGGTATCTCACAGTGCTCTGAGTTGGCAAGCCATCAGCAATTCAAGAAGGTAATTAAATCAGCAATGGGAAGGGGCTTTTAGAAGTCCCAACCCACAGGCCATCATACCACTTTGGAAGAAGTAAAACTTATAGAAACCCAGAAATAGAGTTAAGGGAAAGGGCAAGGCAAAACTGAACTTTAAGAGAGTGCCCTTTCTACCTTGTGAACAGAGATCACATTTAAGATAAAATTGAAAGTAAAGAAAAAGGCTAAGAAAATAAGAAATCATAAAAAATAATAACATCTAACCATAGGAAAATTTTATGAAGGAAAAAGAACAACAAGGAAATGACATAGAAGGAGACAGCAAAAGCAAAGTAAATAAAAACTAAACTTCAGAGAAAAATATTAATTGTTCTCAGGTTCCAAATGTCAAAAAAGAATTTCAAAAATCAATTAAATGAAACAGAGGAAAAATGGGGAAGAGAAATTAAAGTAATACAAGAAGAAAATAGCTTTAGGTTTGGGTAATGAAAAAAGAAGGTTCAAAAGCTCATGAGAGAAAATTATTCATTAAAAATTCAAATCAAGAAACTAGAAGTTAATGATTTCAATGAGAAATCAAAAAATTATAAGGGAAAATCAAAAGAATGAAAAAAAACAGGATAAAAAATATCTCATTAAAAAAACTTACCTGGAAAATAGATCCAGGAGAAACAATCTAAAACTCATTGGCTTACCTGAAATCTATAATCAAAAGTAATAAGGAAAAAAAGACTGGATATCATAATACCAAAAAAATGCCTTGATATTATTAAACATGAGGGTAAAATAGAAATTTGAAAAAAACAAAACACAGATCACCCTTGGAAATAAATTTGCAAATGACAACTCACAGGCATATTGTATAGCTAAATTCAAGAGCCCCTGGACCAAGGAGAAAATACCTCAAACAGCAAAAAAGAAACATTCATTACCATGGAGCTATAGTCAAGATTACATAGAACTGAGCAGCCTCCACATTAAAAGATTGGAAGGCTTAGAATATGATATTCCAGAAGGCAAAATATCTAGCTTTATAATGCAGAAACACCTATGCAGGAAAAGTGAGTCTATTAGTTCATGGGACAATGGGCATTCAATAAAATAGAAGATTTCAAGTATTTCTGATGAAAAGACCAGACCGAAACACAAGACCCATGAGAAGCTTAAAAAAGTAAAAGAAGGGGCAGCTGGGTAGCTCAGTGGAGTGAGAGTCAGGCCTAGAGACAGGAGGTCCTAGGTTCAAACCTGGCCTCAGCCACTTCCCAGCTGTGTGACCCTGGGCAAGTCACTTGACCCCCATTGCCCACCCTTACCAATCTTCCACCTATGAGACAATACACCGAAGTAGAAGGGTTTTAAAAAAAAAAAGTAAAAAGAAGAGAGAAAATTTAAGATATTCAATAAGGTTAATATGTATATAACTACATGGAAAAATAATTGTAATGCTTATTTTTAAATATAATTGCTCCTTCTAAAAGCAATTAGAAGGAATATACACAGACAAAGGTTGTGGGAGGAAACTGATTAGGATAATGAGATAAGCCAAAAAAAAAATCAAGTGGTAAAAAAGATGATTAAATTGAGAGAAAGGGGGAGTAAGAGGTAAAATGAGGTAAAATATCTCATACAAAGAGGTGTGAAAAACTATAACACTGGAGGGTGGTGATGAGCTTGGTGACAGACAATACTTAAACTTTACTCTCAATTATAATTGGCCCAGAGTGGGAGCAACCACCATATTCATTTGGACATAGAATCTTATTTTACCATATCAAGAAGTAGGTGTGAAAGAGACAAGGTTGGGTGTGTGTGTGTGTATGTGTGTGAGGAGAATAGAGGGAAGGAGAATATGTGGTGGTGATTCAAAGCAAAACACTTGTGAGGAGAAATATAGTGAAAGTAGAAAGAGTAGGACCAAAAGGGGAAAATAAGATGGTGATGAATACACAGTGGTTAATCATAACTGTGAATGTAAATGGGATGAACTCACCTATAAAATACAATCAGATAGCAAACTGGATTAAAAACTAGAATCCTGGGATATGTCATTTACAAGAAACATATCTGAGGCAGAGTGACACACACAGTATAAAAGTAAGAAAATAGAGCAGAATTTATTGTGTATCATCTTAAGTAAAAATAGCAGGAGTAACAATCATGATCTCAAACAAAGCTAAAGCAAAAATAGATCTAATTTCAAGGATTAAGGAAGGAAATTACATCTTGTTTAAAGGTACTATAGACAATGAAGTAATATTAATACTAAATATATTTTTAAAGATGAAATTAAATGAGATTCAGGAGGAAATAGTAAAATTATACTGTTGAGGGAACTCAAATTTCCTCTTTCAGATCTAGACTAATACAACAAAAAATAAACAAGAAAGACATTCAGAAAGTGAATGAAATTTTAGAAAATTTAGAACTAATAGATTAAGTCTCTGGAGAAAACTCATTGAGAATAGAAAGAATATACCTTCTTTTCTGTAGTACATGGTGCCTACATAAAATTGGTCATGCATTAGGGCATAAAGCTTCACAAACAAATACAGAAAAATATAAATAATAAATACATTCTTTTAAGATTATGACTCAATAAAAACAATAATCAGAGGAAAGATGAACAAAAATATATTGAGACCTAAATAATGTTTTAAAAAAAGTTACGTTTAAAAGGAAAAATTACAGAAACAATAATTTCATTAAGGGGAATAACATTAAAAAGACAATTTATCAAAATTTATGGTATTCAACTTAAAGGTTTACATCTATAAACAGAGAAAAGGCAGACCAAAGAGTTCAGCATGCAATAAAAAAAGAAAAAAGACCAAATTAAAAATCCCCAAATAAAATCAAAATTGGAAATACAAAAAATTAAAGAAAAATTTAATAAAATTAAAAATAAAGAACCATTGAATTAATAAATAAGACTATGTGGTGGTTCTCTCGGGAAAATAAAATAAAGAACTAGTTAACGTGAATAGAAAAAGAAAAGAAAAATCAAATAATCAGTATCATAAATGAAAAGATTGGAGTCACACTAGTGAAGAGGAAATTAAAACAATTAATAGTAGGTATTTTGCTCAATTGTGTGCCAATAAATGTAACAATCTAACTGAAATGGATGAATATTTATAAAAATATAAATTACCTAGATTAACAAAAGAGGAAATAGAATACTTAAATGATCCCATCTCAGAAAAGGAAATTGAAGAAACCATCAATGAACTTCCTATGAAAAGATCCCCAGGCTTAGATGAATTCACAAATGAATTCTAACAAAAGTTTAAAAAACAATCCCAATACTTTGTAACTATTTTGGTAAATAGTCAGAAAAGGAATCCTACCAAATTATTTTTATGATACAAATATAATACTGTTTCCTAAGTTAGGAAGAGCAAAATCAGAGAGAAAAAAATTACAGGTCAATTTAATTAATGAATATATATGCAAAAAATAGTGGCTATATATTACTAGGATAATTCATAATGATAAGGTACAGTTTATAAGGGCTAGTTTACTGTTAGGTACACTATCAGTGTAATTGACCATATCATTAACCAAATTAACAGATACCACATGATTATCTCAAAAGATGCAGAAATAGGCTTTGACAAAACACAACATCCATTTCTATTAAAAACATTAGAAAACATTGAATAAATGGGTCATTACTTAAAATGGTAAGTAGCATTCATCTAGAACTATCAACAAGTGTCATCTACAATGGGGATATGTTAGAAACTTTCCCAATAAGATCAGTGGTAAAGCAAGAATGCCCATTATCACAATTGTTAAAAAATTATTTTATTAGAAATGCTAGCTTTAAAAAAAAAGAAAATGAAAAAATTGAAGGAATTCAATAGGCAAGGAGGAAACTAAAATGTAACTCTTTGCAGGTGATATGATAGTATACTTAAGGAATCATAGAGAATCAAATAAAAACATAGCTGAAATAATAACCTTAATAAAATTTCAGAATGTAAAATAAATCCATATATGTCATCTATATGTTACCAAAGTTCAGGAGCAAAAGACAGAAATAGAAATTCCAGTTAAAATAATTCTAAACAATAAAAAATACCTGGGTATCTACTTGCCAAGACAAAAACAGGAATTATATGTTCATAATTATGAAACACTTTTCATACAAATAAAGTCAAATCTAAGCAAATGGGAAAATATTTATTTCTCAGGAATAGGTCAAGATCATATAATAATAATGACAATTCTACCTAAATTCTTATTCATTGCTATACCAGTCAAACTACTAAATAATTATATTATAGAACTAGATTAAATAAAACAATTAATCTGGTTTAACCAAAGGTCAAGAATATGAAGGGAATAAGACAAAAAACGTGAAAGGCTGTGGCCTTGAAGTAGCAGATCTCAAACTGTATTATAAACCAATAATCACCAAAATGTTGTGGTACTGGTTAAGAAAAACAATGATAAACCAATGGAATAGATTAGAAACACCATATGCAGGAATAAATTACCTTAGGAAGCTAGTGATTGATAAATCCAAAGACACCAGTTTTTGAGATAAAAACTCACTCTTTGACAAAAACTGCTGAGAAAACTGGAAAATAGCATGGCAGAAATTAGTTATAGACCAATATCACACCCTATAACCAAGATAAGGTCAAAATTTATATAATTGACACATAAAGAGGGATCCATAAGTAAATTAGGGGAACACAGAATAGTTTACTCTAAGATCAATGGAGAAGGGAAAAACTGATGACCAAACAAGAGATAAAAAAACATTAAAATGGGGCAGCTGGGTAGCTCAGTGGAGTGAGAGTCAGGCCTAGAGACAGGAGGTCCTAGGTTCAAACCCGGCCTCAGCTACTTCCCAGCTGTGTGACCCTGGGCAGGTCACTTGACCCCCATTGCCCACCCTTACCACTCTTCCACCTATGAGACAATACACCGAAAGTACAAGGGTTTAAAAAAAAAACATTAAAATGAATCATTTTGATTATAACAAAAACTTTTGTACAAACAAAACCAATTTAATCAAGATTAGAAAGGAAATAACACACTAGGGGAGGGGAATATAATGGATTCCTGTGATTAAGGGCTAATTTTTCATATCTATTAAGAACTAGGTAAAATTCACAAGAATATAAACAATTCCCCAATTGAAAAATGGTGAAAGGATATGAAGAAGCAATTTTCAGGTGATGAAACCAAAGCTAACAATAACCATATGAATAAAATGGTCTAACTCACTTTTGATTAAAGAAACACAAATTAAAAGAAGGCCAAGGTACCATCTCACACCTTTCAGATTGGCCAATGTGATAATTTAGTTACTTTCACCAAACCAACATGGGACCATACTGAAGGACCTATGACAGGAAATGCTATCTTTCAGAGAAAGAATTATTGAAGTCAGATGAATACAGATCAAAGCATATTATCTTTCACATCAGAGCAATTACAGCTTTATTTTGAAGTTTTAGTTTTGAATGAATGAGCTCTTACAACCATGGCCAGTATGGAAGTGTGTTTTGCATAGTAATACATGCATGGTCCAGATCAAATTATTTCCATCTCTGAGTGGATGGAAGGAAGAGAGATGGTTTGGATCTCATAACTATGGAAAATTATAATAATATATTAAATATCATAATGCATTATTAACTATAATTGAGAAAATAAAATATATTTGAATTTTAAGAAAGAAAAACAAATTAAAAGACTACATGAGTCAACATATATTTAAGCACAACACATCAAATACTAGGGAGACATCTGATCTCAACAAAGTGTATCTTTTCTCCATCAATGTTGATAATGCTCTTCTCAGTTCTATTTATCTGATATTCCACATCCCCATAAACTCACTGAAAGGGAATATTCTCACCTGAATTATGGAAGGAAGAAAAAATTGGCATTTATATAAACACCTACTGTGTGTGAGGCACTTTGTTTCACAAGTATTATCTCATATGGTCCTTGCAACAACTTTGTGATGTAAACACTATTATTATTTCTCTTCTGCATATAAGGATACTAGGACAAAGAGACTAAGAGATTTTTTTCAGAGCTAAAAAGCTTCTAAATGACTAAGGCTGGTTTTGAATTGAAAAGATTTATTGCTAATATTTTATTATTTCTAAATTTAAGTTTTAAATTGAGGTTCACTTCTGCCTTTCAAACATCTTCCCTTATTCCTTTGTTCCTAACAAATCTAAAAAAATAGTTTTTTGTTCACATTCCTTACCCCTGAGCAAAATCTATTTTGGAGGAATTGAAAAGTTAGATTGTGATCTCCATCTTGCTTAGTAAATAAATACTGTTTCAAGGTAAGTATGTCTGGAAGGCTGATTAGCATTCTGTGGTCTCCCATTGAAATGAGCTAGAGAAGTCAAAACTTAAACAGACCAACTTAATCTTCCATCTAGATTATCAAGGACTTTCAGAATCACTGAATAAGCATGACTTTCCCACTATCATGAAGGAACTTGGTAGAGATGGAAAGAAAATGAGATATTCATCAATTAGTTATGTTTTGGGCTGTCTAATGAAAGGGCTGACTAATAAGTTTCCAAAATAGTACTTAATGACTCAAGATACTATATGTATTGGTCTTAGATCCCTACAAGAGATCACTGACCAATTAATTTATTGATTAATGCTAATCAAATCAATACATTGATTTTCTTATCTAGAACTCAGTCTCAGAATTTTTGCTCATTACATTTCCAAGCAATATAGAGAAACCCAGAGTTCTCCAAACTGCAAATTCTTTTGCCCAATCAACTATCAGCAACTTGTTTCAGCAAAACAGAACTTGTAGCAAAACATTTTAAATTGGCTCTCAGGATAATTCATCAGGCCAAGCCATTTATTTTCTTAAATATATTTTATCGTCCAACTAGTTATTGGTACTCTTTCCATGATAAACAAGCTAAAGGACAAGAGCTAATATTTCCATCCCAATACATGTTAAAATATGGATACTATATTTTCTTCATTCATATGCCCTTTACTTTGTTGCTTGTAAAGAAAAAATTTCTTCAGTGGTAAATGATCCCTTACATCAGACTGAAATTATTTGGAGATGAATGAAAGCAGTAGAATGCCATTTGCAAAAAGAAGACTTTTGAAGAATTCAATTCATATAGAAGATTCTTTAACTCTATGAACAAGTATTCATTCCTAGAATGAAAAAAATATTGAGAGAGAATTCACAATACTCTTTTAAAATTTTGCATTTGCTTGTTTTCCCTATAGGATGAAGGTCATTGAGTAAAGTGATTTTTTATGTTTATAACTTTCAAGGAATCTTGAATGATTTTGATACATGGATTAAAAGAAACATTGTTAAAGGAGAAGCTTCAAATCTCTTTTAATTCACTGAATCATTTTTTAAATTCACAAAGAGTAAGGAAAATAGGCTATTGTATTCTATACATTTTTAATTTAATCAAGTTTTAGTAAGATATTATGGAGGAACCTAGAACAAGTAAGGCCCACCGAGGAAAAACAGCCAGAAAAGACATGCTTGGGAATTTGCCTGAGACTCTTGGCAAGGCCATTCTCAGCTTACAGCATAGCTGTTTTCTAGGATGTAACTTAGATAAGAAAGGATTCCTCCCCAATTAGGGTCATTATCAAACCTTGAGTCCTTCCTCATTCTGAAGATCAAAGAAATCTTTGTTTTCACTATTCTCCTGCTGTAGATACTGATGCAACAGTAGAAACTTAGGTAGGGTACAGTTCTCCAGCTGACAAATTCCTTCAAACAATCTACAGCAAAGAACTGATTTTCCAATCATTAGGCTTTCAAATACAACAAAGTCTTTTTTAACAGCTGACTGCTTCTCCAGGCAACTTTGAATTTAACTGCTGATATCTCCTTAATTTTTCCTATTATCTTTTTAACTCTTATCCTGTTGGGTTCCTTACTGACCCTTATCGTCCAAAATCAGAGCCCTATTGTGGTCAGTGGCTCAGATTTTTCTTATAAAATAAACTCGTGAAATCTAATTGTCTACAAGAGGTAAGAACAACAGTTCTTATTTAATGTTCCTATAAGCACCAAATAATTGCTTCATTCACCATTTTGTGAATTTCTTATGTGAAAGTCTTAAAATGAAACACATGAGAATGAATTGAGATATTACAATGCACTGTAGTCTCAGTTATGTCTCTTTCTGTAAATTGGTTCTTTTAGTTCTCTTATTCATCCTTATTTCTGTCACCTAACTTTAATATAAAACTGTCTTTCTTAACACATGAATTTTGTCAGATTTTGTGCACTTATTTATGTTTCTCTCTTCCATCATTAAAACTCTTAATATATTAAGGAGCCCATTCTTTGGATAGGCAAAACTTAGGACTTTTTGATGTTTTCTTGTTTTCTTTTTGGAGGAATTAATAAGTCCTATATTTACCAGCAGGTGTGGGCATTAGGATTTAGATATTATAGTCATCACATGAAAGAAATACTTTCCTCTACATAGGGAGAAACTCTCTAGATGGTCATGCTTTGAAAAAATCCACAAATGGCCCATGGTAGTTATGGATCTGGTATTTGCATTTCCACCGTCAAGTCATGTCCACTGAAGCAGAACTCAGATTCTTTTATCAGTCATTTTTCCTTCTACCAAGCCCTTTAACTGAGATGAGCTTTGGTTTGCAAGACAGTCATAATGGATTGTAAATTTTGGTATGTTCCACCAACTGGAAACACTTTACATATGAGTCCAGTAATTGACTATCTATAATAACAGCATCACATCCAAGCTTTTCATAGACTATTCCCTGGGGACACTGTCCCTCCTCAACTTTGCCTAGCTACCTAGGTTCATTTAAGTCTCAGGTCTTTTTAAACAAAATTATAAGGTCTATCTTGATTACACTACTGCTCATTCCCTCCAAACCGAAATATTTCCTCATTGTTTTACATATTATATATGTGCAAATTTTTCTTCTGCAAACAATACAAACTATTAAATAAGAAATTATTCATTCTTTCATCTTTGTATTTAAACTACGTAGGACAGTGCTCAGAATTTAGTAGTCACAATGGTGCATATACATGTTTATTAAATGGCTATATCATCAGTCCTAGCTAATTTCAGAAATGCTTATCATCAGAGTAATATTTTGGAGGAATGCCAATTATTTAGACATAGAAGTACTGTGACCTGCCTGGGTGAAGGGAATGACAACTCTGATGAAATGACATATTGTCTGGGTATCATCATAAATATGAGTAAGTCTACACACAATTCTGTACATTACTCAAAACAGTTTATCCATGTGAGATCTATGAATAAGGGGAGGATTTATGACCAAACAAGGTATAGATAACATTGAAAGATATAAAACAGATAACTCAAACAAATTAAATTTAAAAGGTTTGCACAAACAAAGCCAATACAACCAGGATAGAAGGGAAACAACAACAATAAACTAGGAAAAATATATATTAAGTCTGTCTGACAAGGACCTCATTTCCTAAATATATAGAGAACCAATGGATATTTACAAGAATACAGGTGATTACCAAATTCTTAAATAGTCAAAAAAATTAGAACCCAATTCCCAGGTTAATAAATTAAAATTGTTTTAAGTCATGGGGGGAAAATGCTCCAAATCCCTCTTAGTTAGAGAAATATAAATTTAAAAAAACAATAAAATATAACCACATACCTCTCAGACTGGCTACAATAATTTAAAAAATGGAAAATGATAATCAGGGATGTGGTAAAATTGAAACACTAATACACTGTTGATGGAGATGAGAACTGATAACAACCATTCTGGAGAGCAATTTGGTACCATTTCCAAAAAGACATACAACTCTTCATACCCTTTGACCTAGCAATACACTATTAAGTCAATATCCCAAAGAAATCAAATATAAGGGGAAAGTCCCTACTTGTATAAAAATATTTATAGTAACTCTTTTTATGATGGCCAAGAAATGGAAAGTGAGGGAATGTTCATCAATTGGAGGATGGCTGAACAAGTTGTGGTATATGATTTTAATGGAAAACTATTGTGCCATAAGAAGACAATCAAAAAATACTTGGCTGTTCTTATGTGAAGTGATGAAAAGTAAGATGAGCAGAATCAGGACAGCTTTTGTACACAGAAACAGCAATAAAATATGATGGTCAATTGTGAATGACTTAACTTTTATCAGCAATGCAAGGATTCAAGTCAACACCAAAGGACTCATGAGGAGAAAAGTCTGTCTCCTTAAAAGTAATTGATATAGTCTGAATGTAGAGTGTAGAAAAGCATTTTTTACTTTATTTCCTCTGGGAGAGGTTTTCCCCATTAATAAGCTATATGTGTCTTCTTTCCCAACACAAATAAATTAAAATAAATAAAATTCTGTACATCAAACCATATTATACCAACAATTTCCTTTATAATTTTGAGTTGTTTTTGCATAGAAATGTTTGTTTCCTCAAATATACAGAAATAACCTAAAGATTCATATACTATAACATGCACAATGGAGGAATTGACACTTGGAAATTTTCTAATCCTATTAAAAAAAGAAGAAACGAGGGCTCTGAGATATGAGTGTGACTTGTTCTGTCTAAGAGTAAGTTAAAGGCAGAGCTTGAACTAAAATCTGTTTCTCCTTACTCATGAAATTTCAAATAGATCACTCTACTTTTAAAGAATCTTAACATTCACTTTAAGGAACAATCTTCTTTTTGCACTGTACATTTTATTCTCCTCCATAAACTCTTTAAGAAAACTGAGGCAAAGAGATGATCAATCTCCTCCTTCTTTTTAAACTAATTAAAAACATACACACTGTGCATGAAAACATGCCCCACTGCTAATATATCTTTCTTTGGGAGTTTTAACTGATGATATAGAATTGAAATATTGAACTAGCCACATGAGTTACAATTTCTCTAGCTACTTAACAGAAGCTGATCATGGGAAAAATGAAATGGAAATAACTATATTTAGTTCCTTATTTTAGGCTATTAGATGGTGCAACATACAGAGCACTGGGCATAGAAGACTTAAGTTCAAATTTAACTTTATATACTTACTAATTATATAGTTCTAGGCAAGTCACATAACCTTTATTTGCCTTTCTTCCATCATTATAATGGAAGACAAAAGAATCTACTTCACAAGACTTTTCTGTAGATCAATCAGGGAACATTTGTAAAGTACTTAGCACAGTGTCTGGCACATAGGTGCTTAATAAAAGCTGTTTCCTGCCTTCATCATTTATCCATTGAGCTGGCATAGAGTATTAGGTTATCCCACCCTTTAATGGATAGGTACCCCTATTATATATAGCCCCCTAGGAAATTAATTTCGTTGACTGACATTCCAAGGTTTTATGATAATGTGGAGAAATAATGGAATTTGAAGTAAGAAGATTTGGGTTCAGTAATTTTGTTACTACCAGTGTGACATTGGTCAAGCCATTTAACCTCTCTGGACCTCAGTTTCCCTTTTTATAAAATTGAGGTCATTTAACAAGATGGCCTGTAAGATTTTATCCAGTATTAAACCTATCATCATATGGCATGATAATATAAAGGACTATGAACATGGTTTTTATATATTTGAATACCAACAGTTCAGCATTATACAACAAGAATGTGCATTTCTTGAAGGAATTAGAAATCATTGGCCTGGAAAAGAGAAAATTTTTTTCTTATAACATCACATTATTTGAGTACTTAGATCAGTCTTCAATCTTTTTATTATATCACAGTCTGTTGAGGCAAAATGGTAAAGGCTTTGGACTTTTCAAAATGATATTTAAAAATAGAATATATAGGTTCCGGGTTAAGATGGCGGTACTCTTAGTGTAATCAACCCGGAGAGGGAAGAGTAGCTATACTATCCATTGGGACATAAAACTCTTATCTAACCCTTCTGAGAAAGTTAGAAGGGATAAACCAAGGGGAGCAGGGGAGTGGGGAGGTCAAAAAAAGGGAGGGGAGAAGAGGGAGGGAATACATAAGGCCTATAAAAACAAAAAGAGGGGGAAAAATAAGGGAGGGGGTAGAAAGGGAAGTTAATCAAGGGAGGGGATAAGGGAAAGCGGCTCAATAGCAAACCACTGATTTAAAAGGAAAAAGTATAAGGAAAAAGGGGGTAGGAAGAGGGGAGGATTCGAAAATGTCAGCAAATGCACAACTGATGATTATAACTCTGAATGTGAATGGGATGAACTCGCTCATAAAACGGAAGCAAATAGCAGAGTGGATTAGAAACCAAAATCCCACCATATGTTGTCTACAAGAAACACATATGAGGCGGTGGACATACACAAGTTTAAGGTTCAGGGCTTGAGCAAAATCTTTTGGGCATCAAATGAGAAAAAGAAGGCAGGAGTGGCTATTATGATTTCTGACAAAGCCAAAGTAAAAATAGATATGATTAAAAAAGACAGGGAAGGTCTTTACATCCTGATGAAAGGCAGTATAAACAATGAGGAAATAACACTGCTCAATATGTATGCACCAAGTGGCATAGCACCCAAATTCATAAAGGAGAAACTGGCAGAGCTCAAGAAGGAAATAGATAGTAAAACCATACTAGTGGGAGATCTAAATATTCCTCTGTCAGATCTAGATAAATCAAACCGAAAAATAAATAAGAAAGAGGTAAGAGAGGTGAATGAAGTCCTAGAAAAATTAGATTTAGTTGATATGTGGAGAAACATAAATAGGGACAAAAAGGAATACACCTTTTCAGCTGCACATGGCACATTCACAAAGATTGACCATGTTATAGAGCATAGAATCATTGCAAACAAATGCAAAAGAGCAGAAATAATAATTGTAACCTTCTCAGATCATAATGCAATAAAAATAATAATTAGTAAGGGCACTTGGACAGGAAAATCAAAAACTAATTGGAAATTAAATAATATGAGTCTTCAAAACCAATTTGTCAAAGAAGGAATCATAGAAACAATCAACAATTTCATTGAAGAAAATGACAATGATAAGACATCCTACCAAACTATGTGGGATGCGGCCAAGGCAGTACTCAGGGGGAAATTTATATCCTTGAGTGCATATATTAACAAATTAAGGAGGGCAGAGATCAATGAATTGGGCATGCAACTCAAAAAATTAGAAAGCGAGCAAATTAAAAATCCCCAGATGAAAATTAAATTAGAAATACTAAAAACCAAGGGAGAAATTAATAAAATCGAAAGTAAAAGAACTATTGAATTAATAAATAAGACTAGAAGCTGGTACTTTGAAAAAACAGATAAAATAGACAAAGTACTGGTCAATCTAATAAAAAAAAGGAAAGAAGAAAACCAAATTGATAGTATCAAAGATGAAAAGGGAGACCTCACCTCTAATGAAGGGGAAATTAAGGCAGTCATTAAAAACTATTTTGCCCAATTATATGGCAATAAATATAACAATTTAGGAGATATGGACGAACATTTACAAAAATATAAACTGCCTAGATTAATAGCAGAAGAAATAGAATACCGAAAAAATCCCATATTCGAAAAAGAAATTGAACAAGCCATCAAAGAACTCCCTAAGAAAAAATCGCCAGGGCCTGATGGATTCACAAGTGAATTCTATCAGACATTCAAAGAGCAACTAATCCCAATACTATACAAATTATTTGATATGATAAGCAAAGAAGGAGTCCTACCAAATTCCTTTTATGACACAAATATGGTACTGATTCCAAAGTCAGGTAGATCAAAAATAGAGAAAGAAAACTACAAACCAATCTCCCTAATGAACATAGATGCAAAAATCTTAAATAGAATACTAGCAAAGAGACTCCAGCAAGTAATTAAGAAGATCATCCACAATGATCAGGTGGGATTTATACCAGGAATGCAAGGTTGGTTCAACATTAGGAAGACCATCCACATAATTGACCATATCAACAGTCTAACAAACAAAAATCACATGATTATCTCAATAGATGCTGAAAAGGCCTTTGACAAAATACAGCATCCATTCCTATTGAAAACACTGAAAAGTATAGGAATAGAAGGACCTTTCCTAAAAATAATAAACAGTAT
>NC_058131.1:70312207-70373489 GCF_016433145.1 Gracilinanus agilis
GTCAATCTAATAAAAAAAGGAAAGAAGAAAACCAAATTGACAGTATCAAAGATGAAAAGGGAGACCTCACCTCTAATGAAGGGGAAATTAAGGCAATCATTAAAAACTATTTTGCCCAATTATATGGCAATAAATATAACAATTTAGGAGATATGGACGCACATTTACAAAAATATAAACTGCCTAGATTAATAGCAGAAGAAATAGAATACCGAAAAAATCCCATATTCGAAAAAGAAATTGAACAAGCCATCAAAGAACTCCCTAAGAAAAAATCGCCAGGGCCTGATGGATTCACAAGTGAATTCTATCAGACATTCAAAGAGCAACTAATCCCAATACTATACAAATTATTTGATATGATAAGCAAAGAAGGAGTCCTACCAAATTCCTTTTATGACACAAATATGGTACTGATTCCAAAGTCAGGTAGATCAAAAACAGAGAAAGAAAACTACAGACCAATCTCCCTAATGAACATAGATGCAAAAATCTTAAATAGAATACTAGCAAAGAGACTCCAGCAAGTAATTAAGAAGATCATCCACAATGATCAGGTGGGATTTATACCAGGAATGCAAGGTTGGTTCAACATTAGGAAGACCATCCACATAATTGACCATATCAACAGTCTAACAAACAAAAATCACATGATTATCTCAATAGATGCTGAAAAGGCCTTTGACAAAATACAGCATCCATTCCTATTGAAAACACTGAAAAGTATAGGAATAGAAGGACCTTTCCTAAAAATAATAAACAGTATGTACCAAAAACCATCAACAAACATCATATGCAATGGGGATAAGTTAGAAGCCTTCCCAATAAGATCAGGAGTAAAACAAGGATGCCCATTATCACCTCTATTATTCGACATAGTACTAGAAACAGTAGCAGTTGCAATTAGAGAAGAAAAGGAAATTGAAGGTATCAAAATAGGCAAGGAGGAGACTAAGCTATCACTCTTTGCAGATGATATGATGGTCTACTTAAAAAATCCTAGAGAATCAACTAAGAAGCTTGTAGAAATAATCAACAACTTTAGCAAAGTTGCAGGATACAAAATAAATGCACATAAATCATCATTTCCACACACTAGAACAGCAAGAAGTAGAAAGAGAAACACCATTTAAAATCACCCTAGACAATATAAAATACTTAGGAATCTACCTACCAAAACAAACACAGCAATTATATGAAAACAACTACAAAACACTTTCCAAACAAATAAAACTGGATCTAAACAATTGGAAAGCCATTGATTGCTCATGGGTAGGACGAGGTAACATAATAAAAATGACAATTCTACCCAAATTAATTTACCTATTTAGCGCCATACCTATCGAGCTACCAAAAAACTTCTTTACTGAATTAGAAAAAACCATAACAAATTTCATTTGGAATAACAAAAGATCAAGAATATCAAGAGAAATAAAAAAAAATGTGAAGGAAGGGGGCCTAGCAGTACCAGATATTAAACTATACTATAAAGCAGCAGTCATCAAAACAATATGGTACTGGCTAAGAGACAGAGAGGAGGATCAGTGGAATAGACTTGGGGTAAATGACATCAGCAAGACAGTGTATGATAAACCCAAAGAGCACAACTTTTGGGTCATGAATCCACTATTTGACAAAAACTGATGGGAAATTTGGAAAACAATATGGGAGAGATTAGGTCTAGATCAACATCTCACACCCTACACCAAGATAAATTCAGAATGGGTGAACGACTTGAATATAAAGAGGGAAACTATAAACAAGTTCAGTGAACACAGCATAGTTTACTTGTCAGATCTGTGGGAAAGGAAAGACTTTAAAACCAAGCAAGAGTTAGAGAAAATTACAAAATGTAAATTAAATGGTTTTGATTATATTAAACTAAAAAGTTTTTGTACAAACAAAAACAATGTAGTCAAAATCAGAAGGGAAACAACAAATTGGGGAAAAATCTTTATAACAAAAAACTCTGACAGGCGTCTAATTACTCAAATACACAAGGAGTTAAAGCAATTGTATAAAAAATCAAGCCATTCCCCATTGATAAATGGGCAAGAGACATGAATAGGCAATTTTCAGGTAAAGAAATCAAAAGTATCAATAAGCACATGAGAAAGTGTTCCAAATCTCTAATAATTAGAGAAATGCAAATCAAAACAACTCTGAGGTATCACCTCACACCTAGCAGATTGGCTAAAATGAAAGAAGGGGAGACTAATGAATGTTGGAGGGGATGTGGCAAAATTGGGACATTAATGCATTGTTGGTGGAGCTGTGAACTGATCCAGCCATTCTGGCTGGCAATTTGGAATCATGCTCAAATGGCTATAAAAGAATGCCTGCCCTTTGATCCAGCCATACCATTGCTGGGTTTGTACCCCAAAGAGATCATAGATAAACAGACTTGTACGAAAATATTTATAGCTGCGCTTTTTTGTGGTGGCAACAAATTGGAAAAGGAGGGTATGTCCTTCAATGGGGAATGGCTGAACAAACTGTGGTATATGCTGGTGATGGAATACTATTGTGCTAAAAGGAATAATAAACTGGAGGAGTTCCAGGCGAACTGGAGAGACCTCCGGGAACTGATGCAGAGCGAAAGGAGCAGAGCCAGAAGAACTCTGTACACAGAGACTGATATACTGTGGTAAAATTGAATGTAATGGACCTCTGTACCAGCAGCAATACAATGACCCAGGATAATTCTGAGGCATTTATGGTAAAGATGCTACCCACATTCAGAGGAATGACTGCAGGAGAGGAAACATATAAGAAAAACAACTGCTTGAACGCATGGGTCGGGGTGGACATGATTGAGGGTGTGGACTTGAAACTACCACACCAATGCAACTACCAACAATTTGGAAATTGGTCTTGATCAAGGACACATGACAAAACTAGTGGAAATGTGCATCGGCCATGGGTGGGGGGAGTGCGTGGTCGAAGGGGAAAGGAGGAGCATGAATCATGTAACCATGTTAAAAATGAATATTAATAAATGTTTGAAAAAAATAAAAAAATAGATGATAAAAAATACAATATATAGCATTAAAAAGGAAGCCAAGGATATTGAAAAGTAGTTATGAATTTTCCTAAAAGTTCACATGTCACAGGTTTTGGATTCTTCCTCTTTTTTTTGGCCTAGAGGGCAAAATTCAGAGCAATAGAAGCATATTACAGAAAGGGAGCTTTAGGCAAAATAAAAACAACCATTTCTTAATAATTGGAGGTAATCAAAAGGGAAACAGATGGAATCCACTTTTCCTGGAGTCCTTCAAGTTAAGGCTGGAGAGTCATTTTTCTGTTTTAGATTCTTTGAGTTTGTTGTAATGGAAAGTATAGACAAGGATGGAGAAGTTGCATCTCTTGCTAGCAATGAGCATGATGGCAAATCACTTCATTTTTGTGGCCCAAAGTTTCTATTCTTGCGAAATGAGTTAATCAGACAGAAGAACAATAACACCTAGCCTAACTCTGGCAGGCTAAGGCTTCTTGCCTCTTTTTCTAGCATTCTCTTTCCTTATGTATAAGTCTCTGCAGTGAACATCTAGTAATCAATCACCTGGTGTATTTTGCATCAGGACCAGCAAGCAGCTCCCACATATCATAGTTCCTGCAACTGATACTTTCCCTTATATTTCCTTTCCAGTCACCTCCCAGTGATCTCAGTAGAGGAGGCTGTACTAGCTGATCATGACTGAAAGCCAAAAGCTATCAACGTTTCGAAGGCAAAATATATTAAGAAAATGAATAACTTACTTTCTTCAAGAAGGTGCTTAACACATGCACCTCAGGTCCCTGAGGGCCTGGCTCTCCCCTAGGAAATGAAATTCAAATGGCATTAGAACAAGGATGTGATGGCAACTGTGAATGAAAGTGAGATTAATAAAAGAACAACTCCTCAAGCTCTAACCCCAGAGACCCTTCAAAAAAGGTAAAAACAGATTAATTATGGCCAGGCTTTCAGAGATTTTGCTAAACTTCCCACTCCCTCCCCTCCTTTAGTTTTCTGTTAACTTCACTGACACAAAGAAAAGGAAGGAAAAAAAAAAGATTAAATTAGAATATTCTTTTGTATGACTCATGTTACTTTGTGCTACCCAGAGAGTCAGAGAAAAAGGGCAGTAAAACAACTGTTGGAGAACTGTTCACTTTGTACTTAGTGCCTATTTATATGGGCGAAGAGAACATAATATTTCTGAACAGTATCTTTCTCAGGGACTGAGGTGTTTTATTCACATTTTTTAATATAAAAACCTGAAATGTCTTTCCTCAGTCATAGAGAGTGATAATCAATATTTCTAATTACCCGCAATAATCCCCAATCCCTAAATACCCCCAAATCCAGAAGGAATTGGGTGGGATACTTAGAAAGAAGCATGTATCATATCATAAAGAATACTAAGGCAGGTATGATTCATAGGAGCCTAGAATCTCAGATTCTGGACAGCTATGTGGTGCATGGATTGAGCACTGGGCCTGGATTCAGGTAGATCCAAATTCCAATTTAGCCTTAAACATTTATTATTCATGTGATCCTGAGAAAATCACTTAAATCTTTTTACCTCAATTTACTCATCTGTAAAAAGAACTAAAGAAAGAAATAAAAAAGTACTTCATGATCTTTGCCAAAAAAACCTGAATGGGGTCATAAAGAGTCAGACAATGCTGAAATTACTGAACAATAACAACAATAAAATCTCAGAGTTAGAAGAGATTTCATATGTTATCAAGATTATTTTTTTTGCCCAGTGAATAAACAAATCCCTTTTCAAATTATCCTGATCAAGGATTATTAAACTTTAACATTGTGAATGATAGGGAACTCACTTATTTACTGACATGTACTAGCTCACTAAGATTATATAACTGAAGGAAGGAAGGAAGAAGGAAGGAAGAAAGAAAGGAAGGAAGGAAGCAAGGGAGGGAGGAAGGGAGGGAGGGAGGGAGAAATGGAGGAAGGGAGAGTGGGAAGAAAGGAAGGAGTGAGGGAGAGAGAGAAGGACATGTACTAGCTCACTAAGATTGTATAATGGAAGGAAGGAAGGAAGGGAGGAAGGAAGGAAGGAAGGGAGGAAGGGAGGGAGGGAGGAAAAAAAGATGGGAGGGAGGGAAGAAAAGAAGGGTAGAAGGGAGGGAGCAAGGGAGGGAGGGAGGGAGGGAGCAAGGGAAGAAGGAAAGGAGGGAGAAAAGGAGGGAGGGAAGAAAGGAGGGAAGAAGGGAGGGGAGAAGGGATGGAGGGAGGGAAGGAGGGAGGAATAAAGGAAAGAAAGAAAGAAGCTAGAATTTATTGAGCACCAACTATGTGTCAGGCATTGTGCTAAGTTCTTTACAAATATCACATTTGATCCTCAAAAGTTTGGGAGTAAGGTGCTATTATTACTCCCAATTTTACAGTTTAAGGGACTGAAGCAAACAGATATTAAATAACTTTCCCAGTTTCAAATAGCTCATAAGTTCCTCAGATTGGATTTGAATTGATGTCTTCCTCTCTCCAGACTTAGTCAACTAATTGATAGAAGGGAAATAAGATCATAGATATCAAGCTGAACAGAATCTAAGATACTATTTCATCCACTCCTCCTCTCTTATAGATGGCAAAATTGACCCTTCAGTGAAGAGTAATTTCAACTAGAATTGCACAAGTGGCTATATGGGAGCTGGAATTCAAACTCTGGCTTCCATCTTTTACTCTCTTGTTGGATGTCTAATTATTATGAAAGTCTTCTGTCTATTGAAACAGAATCTGTCTTCTTGAAGCTCCTACTCTTTGACAGGCACTTTTCTAAGAAGAAAGTGAATTTTCTTCTACAAAGAAAAGAACCCCAATTCTTCTCTGTGGTGATCATTTGATAGTTACTTTATTTTCTAAAACATTAAAGGACTTTTACTTCCTATTTTCATGTCTGGGAATGTCCAGCATACTTTTCCTTGAATATGATGACTCCCAAAATGAAGTAATCACTTTCTTCCTAAGATATTTTCAATAGACATCACCAACTATTGCTTCCTCATTTTTAAGCATGGAGTGACAGTTAGCTTCATTTCCTATGACTCTTGAGAGCAATTTAATTATAATCAGGAAGGGAAAAAGTTTTTGAAGTTGCTTTTTCCTAGTAATAAGGCTTATCAATATTTAGTTATTTGAAGTTTAAAAAGAATAACAATATCTCCTTCTGTGATAATTTTGGTTTTGAATATATATATGCATGTACAATGTGTGTAACTGTACACATATATATGCACATACACCTGTGTATACAGACACATGCATATATATGCACACATACACACATCTGTCCTCTATATTTCTACATTTTTTCCATTTTTGGCCTCAGTGTCCCCAAAGAGATGAAAAGATAAGGTCCAATGAATCCATAGTCCATGTAACCTATCATTAAATAACTCTTTCATTTGGTCTGAATTGGAAATCACATTGTATGTCCCATGTAAGGCCCAAAAGAACTTCAGGCCTAGAGCTCTGTCTTATTTTTAGATGTTAGAAATTAAGTACACACATGTGCACATGTATCTATGCATATATGTCCATGCGTTGTGTGTATGTGTGTAAAGAGAGAACTATTTCAACATAATTGAGTTTTTAGTGACCCAATTTTTGTTAAGGTATGTGCATTAAAAATGCTCTTCTGAGAAGCAAGCAGTCCATGGGCTTTGCCAGATGAACAAAGGATTGATGAACCACATTAAAAGGTTAAGACCCCTGTATTAGAAATGAAATTCATTTTTTGAATTCTACTTTCTCTGGTAGTGTCCTTGATACCTTATGGTACACTAACTTCTTTGTGCTAAATAACTGTCCATTTTAATTTCAATTCCTTGCCTCATTGGATTCTCATGATGTCATCTCTTGGCTCTTCTTACAAAAGAGTCAAATCTGTATTGGATTTTTAAAAAGTCTTATTTCAAAAAATGATAATTTTTATGAAATCTAGACTTGCCTAATAAGAAGAGGCTTAAATTTGGAGTCAAACTTTGGAATTATATCCTGTCTTTGACACTAAATGGCTCAACTCCTTACCTCCTCAGTTTACTCAATGGAAAATTAGGTTAATTATTCTTACATTACTTACCTCACAGGATTTTTGGAAA
This sequence comes from Gracilinanus agilis, assembly GCF_016433145.1. NCBI lineage: Eukaryota > Metazoa > Chordata > Mammalia > Didelphimorphia > Didelphidae > Gracilinanus > Gracilinanus agilis. Next base: position 70,319,318 of record NC_058131.1, read on the forward strand.
GAACGCACTTTGTGAACTTTGAAATATTATAGAGAAATGAGTTATTATTATTTTCTTAGGAAAACATTTGGTGTTCTCCTCTAAGGCACACAGCCTGCACAAATTCTTTCTATACATAACTGCACTCAGTTAAGGCTCATTAGATAATTTATGATTCTCTAAGCTCATTTGCTATTAGTCAGCAGTGATTCATCTTTCCTCCTTATCTTAATAATAACTCACTGTATTATATGATCCTTGCCTCTGATGTTATACTTCTCAAAGTTAACAAAACTTTAACTTAAAATAAACAGCAAGGTATGAGATAGTTTGAAATTAGACTTTTTAAATCCATTCTATCCTTGCCTACTTAATATTGTCTTCAACTGTGTGCCATGATTAAGCATGGGTCCAATGGATAGCTACCATTATGGTAGTGGAAATGGAAACAATACCATGAATAAACTTATTGAAGGAACTCAGGATTTAGACTTATGTGGGATTGACACGTATAATAAATATTTTCAAATATTTGATTAATGGGCATAGGAAGAAAGATTAGATTGTAACTCATGGGTACCAGGAGATATGAGGAGAAACAACAGGTGGAAGTCAAAGGAGAGAAAAGCAGACCAGTTTGGTATGAGGTTAGATACTTTGTCTTTGAATGCACCCAGCCATACCCATACTCTCCCACTTTCCATCTGTTCTACCTAGCTCCATTTCATGTTCAGTATATTTAAGCAAAATATTTGAGGAAATCCTACCTTACTTTATTTTTCATTCTGTTTTATTTTGGAAAGAAGATAGAATTTTACTGTCATTTGTAAGCTATGTTAGTTCTTCAATTCATCCAGAAACGAGAATTGAAGATTTTCCAGAATTTAATTTGTCATGATCAATGACAAAATAGACAAGCTTGGCAAATATGTAAATGATCTAGGAACATTTCCTGGGATATAAAGTCTTAGGACATAAACATTTTAGTGCATTAATGTGCCTTATGATATGTTATAATATAAAACAGAGTATATCAGAACTAGAAATAACATTAGAACTTAGGATGCAACAGATGAAAGAAAAGTCAGAAATCATCTTTTCTAAAACCCTCAGTTTACAAATGAGAATATAAATTCGAGAGTCATGTTCAAGTTCATTCTTGATGTAACCATAACAAGACTCAGAAATTTTGAAGAACAAATTCACTTTAAATATTAAATCCCTTCCATTGTGTCCATGGTCCCTTCTACTTTTAGCAGCTTATAATTAGTGATAGAATATTTCTTGGTAATATTTTTACATTTATATATGCTACATCCTGCTCATTTTTACAGTTTCTTCAATTCTGTGAAATTGCTCTATGATTCACTGTCAGAGCTAAACAATGTCATAAGTCACTAAGATGGTTGGGAAAAAGGAAAGAAAAGGTTGGATGCCCCTGCTCCATGTCTTTGCAATGAGACTAATTCACAGGATTAGTGGACAGGTCAGCTAAACAACCCGATCATTCTGAAATAAGAGAATGTTTCCTTAGAATATGTTTTCTTGGCTTTCTTTGTTAAGAGAAGTAAACATTTAAATAATACCTAAAGTCATAAGATCATATATTTATTAGGGACACTAGAAATCACATAGGTCGAGGCCAAGTCTCTTACTTTTACAGATAAGGGCACTGAGTTACAGAAAGTCTAAATTATTTGAAAAGTGCTTTCCTCACAATAACTCTAAGGTAGGTACATATTCTAATTCTTACTCTAATTAATTACAATATTGATTTCAAAGATAAAGAATAAAAAACCTGTAAAATGTAAGTAATTTGCCCAATTTCATTTAACAGGTTCAAGATTTGGATCTTGAAAACAAGGTTTCTCTTTATCCCCAGTCGAATACTTCCTCTGCAGATACCATATACCGTGTTGCCTCAGAATGTGAATGATGTTCCATCCTTATAAGATCCAGGTTAAACTCCTGAAAATGAAGAAGTCTATAAACATAGGAAAATGGGAAGGTGATAACAGAATATATCATTTATAAAAGTAATGAAATTATATGTTCAATAGTTTGGAATCCTGTTTCTCCATTAGTCCACTGTTGTTTCTCTCTTCTGTGAAGGTGACAACAGGGCTGAGCAATGAATGACAATAAAAGAGCCCAAATGCATGTCTCCTTTTTCATCCTCAAATGATATTCAGGAGTCCTCATTTTCATCAAGAGAAATTAAATAGATAACAATTAAACTGATAACTTTCTAGGTATTGTTCTAGCAAGTCCTTTGATGCTCTTGGATGATTATAATGTGGCCAAGAATACAGCAAAGCTCTTTAAGCATCTGTATGGAAAATTGAAGAAAGAGCCATGGATACTGGCCATAGGAGGTATTCTTCAGAGTCAACCAAGTTCCTGTGTCTGAAATGAGTAGTTATTAAAGAAGCAAGTTTTCTCCATACAGTCATCCTGCCATACTACATGTTAGATTAAACCAAGACATTTATAGTATGATAGTGGTAAGGGAACATAACAGAAGGGACATGACATTAGATATTAGATATCTTCTTTTCAGATCTAACTCATGGTTCTGTGGGACTTTGAGGAAATCACATACTCTTTCTAAATTTCAGTGTCATAATTCCAGATAAAAAGATCATAATACATACAGGACCACTGGATTGAGGTGTTGTGAAGTACTTTGTAATCTTTGAAATATTACAAAAATTGGAGCTGTCATCACTGATAAATGATGGAATTTAGATTATGGAAGGAGTCTAAGAGAAGATATGATCATAGAATCACAAGCTCTTGGGTATAGAGCTTGAAGGAACATTGGAATTAATCTGGTCTAAATCCTTTATTATTCCTAAAGAGGAACTTAGGGTGATAAAGTTTAAGTAGATTGCCTAAAGTGAAAAAAACTAGTTGAAAACCTGTAATTTATGCCTAGTATTTGGACTCTGTAAGACTTTTTATAGAGATATCAAATCTACAAAGAAAAGGCATAGCTAGGGTAGAGAAGGTATCCAGATCTCCGTGAACTATAATCATTTAGGTTTTTGAACCAAGTCACTTGGTTTGAGGCCAAAAGGAGAGAAGATAATTGTCAATATCTAATCAGTGTTTTGGGCAAGGTGAAGCAAATGACCAGCAGCATCTCCTGGTGGCTAGAGGTAAAGTGTGGATATAGATTTGAATTGCCTACATGAGATGGTTGTTGTGATGATCAAATGAGAGCATTTATATAAGGGCAATATAGAAACTTTAAAGTAATCTAAAAATTGCCAACTCTAAATAATGGCAAAAATGCACACTGAGATTAAGGAAATGTGGGTTTTAGTCCCATTTGTCATCCTTATTAGTTATGATAAATTAAAGAAGTAACTACCATTTCAGAAGTCTTCATTTTCTTTCTTTTGATTAGGGAGATGATAATATCTATTCTAAATCACAGAGATTACAGAAAAAATAAATAAATGCCTGAATATTAAGATATTCTCTTCAAGAAAAGCGCTATGCAAATCTAAAATAATTGTTAAACATTTTTGAAGCAAATTGCCTTTGTTTAGCTCTCTAATGTTTTACTGGGATTCCCTAGATTCACAGAAACTATGCCCATAAAAGGATAGGGGTCTTTCCCCATGTAATCTTAAGGTATTAAGGGAAAAAAGAGAGCAGTCCCTCCTCTACCAAAAGGTGGGGAAACTTGACCTAGAAAAAAAAGAATCTCTGAGATGACAGAACATTGAACAATCAAGCTAGAATGATGGCTTAATGCTAGTGAGGTTAGAAGAATGAAACCTGTTGAAACACTTGTCCCACTTTCCGCATTACCTACATTCCCCCTCAGGCTGAATATAGACAAATACTGACCTGACCCTATCTTGTTTAGCTTATGAGAGCTGACAAGATCACAGCTTGAGGTGGCTATGACTTCAGGCAAATACTTACTCTTACACTCTCACTCTCCCTCTCTCTCTCTCTCTCTCTCTCTCTCTCTCTATATATATATATATATATGTATATATATATATATATATGTCTTTTCACATATATCTATTCAGTCTTTTTTCCCCTTATTATCTCTTTGCCTATTTCTTTCGCCTTCATTAATCTTCATTCTCTTTCTGCTTCCATCTTTTTTTCCTTGTTTCTCTCCTTTACTTGTTAGTTTCTATCTTTGCAGGTCAGGGGAAATGATAAAATATTTGCTACATTTCAATTTTAAGAAACACTTGTTAAACATTTTTCCTGTATAAGTTAAGTGCTAGTCCCCGAGATACTCACATAATGCATTTATATATACCTTGTCCTTAATTTTTAAATAAGGTAAGTTAAATCTTTTCTATATTTCTTTCTAAAAAGTTCACTCATGTTCAATCCCAGATATCTATTAGTCAATTTTTTCCCTTTCCTTGAACTCAAAATTAAATGGGACCTTAGACAACAAATAACCTAAAACATTTTTTTAAACCAATGAATGAAATGAAACCAAACAGTTGATATGATCTGCCAGGAGTACAAGGGCCAGAGTTGGAAGACCGGATTTCAATTAGAAGTTCTTAATCATTAAGAATTATAGGAGAGGGTCTAGAGACGGGAGGTCCTGGTTCAAATCTGACCTCAGACACTTCCCAGCTGTGTGACTCTGGGCAAGTCACTTAACCCATATTGCCTAGCCCTTACCACTCTTCTGCCTTGTAGCCAATACACAGTATTGACTCCAAGACAGAAGGAAAGGGTTTTAATTTAAAGAAAAAAGAATTATAGGAAACTGAGTCATTTAACCTTATCACACACAGATACACAAAGTTCAATTAATTTGTTTAATAAAAAATCCCATCATGACCTACCTCACTAGGCAAACCTAGGGAAACTGTTTTGTAAATGTTAATATATTATAGAACCAAACAATTATTAGCATGAGATTCTTGTCCTGGACCCCACAGTTAATTGGAAATGAAAGTTGTCTAGTCCGTTGTCCAATACTTTCCATCCTGCCTCTTCTCCTCGTTGACAATTCTTACTATAGGACGAATAGAAAAAGGAAATAATTATGTTAGAGCAGGACAGATTGCATTTTACTATACAGTCTATGTTGCTATTGTTCCATCATTTTAGTCACATCTGACTCTGTGACTGAAGTTTTCTTGGCAAAGATACTAGAATGCTTTGCCATTTCATTCTCCAAATACAGTCTATCACCTCAAATAATTACTAGTTTCTAAGTCACTAAGTCACTCAGGGAATTCGTGCTTGTTGCACTGGTCAGAAAACAAGACCAATATTCAGTCATCACATGGGAGAAAGGGAGCTTGGTTATGAAACTGACTCTATATATACATGGCTGCTTAGCAACTATTGCTTTTAAAAGACTCTCATTCACTTGCAAAAATGTAGGTACCACTTTCATCTTAACACTCTCCTGCCTCCCTCCTATGTTTGAGTTCTGAGGGACATGGACAAAGTTGTTTAACTATATTATTTTCATTTCTTCTTCTAAACCAGTAAATTTATCTTGATTGGGAAGCAAAAGACAAAACTAGCAGCTTTCTGCAGCTTTTCTTTCCATGTTAATTTTTCCTTGATAATCGAATTATGCAAAAGTGAAAAAAAAAAGGGAGGGAGAAGACTGACACTCTAACAGGTTCTTCTCTCTAAGAATGCTAGAGGGTGAATAAATTTTACTATCCTTTAACTGGACTAGGCTAGAGACTTCTAGTAAAGCTATTTGGAAATGAATTTAGTTGCACCTGGTTCCAGGCACTGTTCAGAATATTTGACACTATGCCAGTGTGATGGCTTATACATCCCTGAGCTGAGGCGAGCGCAGCACAATATCCTACCCCGTGTCACTGAAACGCTTCCTGTCTCAGGAAATTATCTGATGGAGAGGAAATCAGTGACATTTAATGTTCATAAATAATGTAAGCATTTTTTCTGGATGGTGGCATTGTTCCTGACTGTCAGAATGGTTTAGGTATCTCCAATCTCATCTTTCGACTTGGTCTCCATTGTTTCTTTTTTTAAAAAAGAAAATGTTGAAATGAAAGGGAGACAAACCGGCGGGTGCTTTTGTTGGGAAAATCCAGAGAGGATACAAAAGACAGGATTTGAAATGAGCCTCACAGGGCTCCCTTGAGGACTCAGCTCATTAATGGAATGCTAACTAGTTCACAGTAGTGGTCTGAGCTGGTGGACCTAAAGGGGTGTGTGTGTGTGTGTGTGTGTGTGTGTGTGTGTGTGTGTGTGTGTGTAGGGGTGTATTTGTCCCTTCTGTAAGGACTGAAAGACTACAAAAATGAATAATATTATCAATTGTTGTGAATAGACATTCAAAGATTGTATCAAAAAGAGTAGCCAGAAATGGCTCAAACGGTAAGAAAAAATAATGAAATAAAATCAATTGGAATTAAAATAACAAAATGAAATTCATCCCACATATTTAATATCTGTTCCAAACAAGGTAAGACTAACATTGCCTATATTTCACCTATTCATTAGTATTTTTATATTAGGCACTCCACCTGTCCTGTTTAAATATAAGCTTATTAAATGTGGATGTAAATATAGTTTATCTCTTTTACAATCCATCTCCAGCTCTGTTTCTCCTCTAATATTCTGATGTGTAAAGAGAATCACAGAAAATGGTGATGAACTGAAATTGCTTTTTTTTGTAACAAAGCAAGATATTAAGGATATCTGCAAAATATAAATGGGCAAAAGAATATTCCTTCTTCACAAAATTCCAAATGTGTAGGTATACAAATTCCTGGGAAGATTAGGAATTGCAGGCTTCCCAGTGACAATATCAAGGTCACTAGTTACTCTCTCATTCAACAAACATTAATTTACCACCTACAATCTTCCCTGAATTATACTATCTAATCAGGGATATGAAGGGTTGGGGTGGCACAGTGTTATAGCACCAGAGCAGTAATCAGGAAAACCAGAGTTCAAATCCTTTCTCAGATACTTGTTAACTGTATGATCCTGGGTAAGTAACTTAACTCTGTTTACCTCCATTTCTTCATCTATAAACTGAGCTGGAGAAGGAAATGGCAAGACATTTTAGTATCTTTGCCAAAAAAAGCCCAAATGGGGTCATAAAGAATTGAACACAACTGAAAAAAAATGACTAAAATAACAACAATAAAGAATATAATTATAAGAGATATCAGGTCCCTGAGTAAATAGAGCTTACCATTTAGGAGCAGAAATGGGACATTAAATCATGTACCATTTATAGAACTTTTATAACTAGCATTTGTAGGGTACTTTAATGTTTTTTTGTTGTTGTTTTTTGTTTTGGTTTTATAATGAATTCCTTGTGTAGAAACTCCCTTCACAAAATTGGTAGATTCCTAATGTAAAGTCCTAAAGAGATATTTGGGACAGTGAGGGGATAAGTGACTGGTCCACAGTCATAGAGCTAGTCCATAGTAAACACAATACTGAAAAAGGCTATTTGACTCAAAGGTCAGCTCTTTATCCCATACTATGCTACCTATTAAGGCTAAAATAAAACTCCAGTCCTTAATTTCGATAGAATTTATTAATATTTACTTCAACTAGAGAGCATAGAAATAGAGAGATTTAAGTCTATTAAATCTCACCATGTGGGTGCTTCTCCATATGGCTATCTATCTCAGCCACTGTCCTTTCACCACCACATCCAAGGAAATAGAGTTAGAGCTCTTCCTGGAACCCCCTCTTTTATTTCTTCTCCTTTACCTCTGGATCCTAACCTGATCCCTTCTGGGTCATTGTGCCTAGGTCACTCTCCCGTGATCTATGTTTGGAGTGCACTCACTTGACATAAGCTCATGTGATGTAAATCTAGCAGTCTGGGGACAGAGGTAAGACCCCAAGGGATTCCCTTCACACATACCTCTAGAAATAGGTACAGTAGTGTATGTTGTAAAAAACAACGATTTTACTTTTTCGTTTTCCAGTGGTAACGATGAACAGGGCAGCTAGGTGGTGAAGAGGAGAATGTAATAGTACTGAAGTCAGGAAGTTATCTTCTGAGTTCAAATGGGAACCCAAATAATTATTAGCTGTGTGACCCTGGGCAAAATCCCTTAACTTATTTGTCTCAGTTCCTCATCTGTAAAGTAAGCTGAAGAAGGAAAGGGTAAACCACTTCAGAATCTTTGCTTTAAAAAATGGGATCACAAAGAGTCATATAGGTCTGAAGCAACTTAGCAGAAACAACTATGTTCAGGGACATGTATTCTTAATGACACACAGCTGACTTAAAATACCTAACTTTAAGAGAATCCAATTTCAATTGGTTTCCCAATTTTAATAGGTTCTCTGTCAATTGTGTTGGATTTCATGTCACACACATAGGATTAATTACTCCCTTTTAAAAATTTTAATCCTGTGAATTATAAGCTTGAATATTACTCAAAAGGAATATGAAAAAAAATTATAGGTCTTAAGGAAAACATTCCAAGACAATTAGAGATAATACAACTGCTACTGGAGTGGGAAAGTCAAGCATTTCAAACATCATTCAAGGGCACAATGAAACTGGATTAGTTGCACTGAAGCATAAAAGAAAGAACAGTTCAAATGAAAAATAACAAGAATTGACAAACTATGACTTCAAAACAGCCTTTTATAACTGACAGGCAAGCCTGGTCCCTTCTATTCCCCAAGAAAATGTGCAAATGGTCATCTACTCAGCAAGCATTTATTAAATATCTACTAACTGTTGGGCATAATTATAAGTACTAGATATACAAAGAAGGATTTAGAGCACCGCCCTACACTCAAATGGCTCATCTAATGGGGGATACAACATGAAAGATAGATATAGTTATAGATATATAGATATATATAATCTAAATATGAAACTATTATTATTGTTCTTTATCCTTAAAAGTCTAAGAGGACCAAAAATGTCATGGTGCTTGGGTAATTGAAACAAACTCTAGAAGAAAGGATATAGATGTAGAGGAGGCACGAGGAAGACTAGGAAAGACTGCTTGCAGGAAATAAGATATGAGCTGGCAATTAAAGAATGTTAAAAGATGAGAGTAAGTACTGGAAAGGAAAATCTGGAAGATATAGGAAACAGTCAGAGAAGAGGGACAGTCAGGAGATAGAATGTTTTGTGCAATTAATTGTACGAAGGGCTATGTTCTTGGATCAGTGAGTACATAAAGGAAAGCAAAGTTTAAGATGATTAGGAAGGTAAGAAGAAGAAGACATTGTGAAAGGCTTTTAAAGCTGAAGAAAGGATTTTATTTTTGATCTTTCAGGTAATAGGCTTGTATCTTTCAGATGAATGATGAGGTTAAAAGCAAAATTAGAGAAATTTTAGGATCAAAGAGACCAGAGGCAATAAAGTCAAGGAATATAGGTGGCTTATTCATTGAATTAGTCATTAAAGGGAATAAAGATATGGGACAATATTTCGTATGGATGATAGGATTATCTTCCTAGCCATCATTACCACTGATATTAAGGCAGCTAAGTGGCATCAGTGGATATTGAGTGTAGAATCAAAAAGATTTGTTATCAAATCTAGCTTCAGACAAATATTAGCTATGCATTCTAAGGCAAGTCATTTGACCTCTGTTTGCCTCGTTTTCCTCAAATATAAAATAGAAAAATATAAAAACCGAACTCATAGGTTTGTTGTGAGCATAAAATGAGATATTTATAAAGCACTTAATACAGTGCCTGGCACATTGTAGGTGCTAAATAAATGTTTCTTCTCTTCCTTTCATTTTAAACTAGAGCTACTGGATTTTTATTAGAGTGTAAGGTGTTGTGATAATGACGTGAGGAAATCTGTGCTTTTGGAAAATCTTTTTGGCAGCTGACTACACGGTGTACTGGAATGAGGAGAGACTTAAGGAAGACAGAGAAACCAGAAGGCTATTGAAATAGTCTAGGTGAGAGGTGATGAAATCCTGCAGCAGAATAGAGGCTGTGTAATGGAGAGAAAGTGGCACATATGAGGGAAAATTTTTCTGTATGTAAAAATAAGAATTTGCAAGAGATTCAATACATAGTGAGTAGGAGAGAGAAATCATTGTAATATGAAAGGTATGTCTGGCTGGGATAATGGTTGTTCCCTTAACAGTAATTGAAAAAATGGGATTATATTAGAATTTGGGGAGAAAGATAATGAGTTCCATTTTAGACATATTAAGTTTGATATTACTTGGGACATCCAGCTTGAAATTCCAAGAGCCATTTGGTGAACTGAAGCTGGACCTTTCTTTTTTTCCTTTTTTTAATTTAGAATATTTTTCAATGGTTACATGATTCATGATCTCCCCCTCTTTGCCTCCCATCTCCCAGAGCTGACAAGTGGTTCCACTTGTTGAATCATTGTTGAAAATTTATTTCCATGTTATTCATATTTTCAATAGAGTGATCTTTTAATATGAAAACCCTAATCATATCCCCATTGAACCACATGATCAATCAAATATTTTCTTCTGTGATCCTATTCCCACAGTTCTTTCTTTGGATGTGGATAATGTTCTTTTTCATAAGTTCCTCTGGATTGTCCTGGATCTTTGCATTGCTGCTAGTAGAAAAGTCTGTAACATTCAATTGTGCCATTATATATTAGTCTCTGTGTGCAACGTTCTCCTGGTTCTACTCCTCTACATCAGTCCCTGGAAGTCTTTCAGTTCATATAGAAATCTTCCAGTTCATCATTCCTTTCAGCATAATAATATTCCATCACCATCAGATACCTCAACTTGTTCAGCCATTCCCCAATTGATGGAAACCCCCTCATTTTCCATTTTTTGCCCCCACAAAGAGTGCAGCTATAAATATATTTGTACAAGTCTTTTTTCCTTATTAACTCTTTGGGTTACAAACCCATCAGAGGTATTCCTGGGTCAAAAGACAGACATTCTTTTAAAGCCCTTTGCACATAGTTCCAAATTGCCCTCCAGAATGGTTGGGCCAATTCACAACTCAACCATAAGTGTATTAGTGTCCCAATTTTGCCACATCCCCTCCAACATTTATCACTTTTCTTTGCTGCCATATTGGTCAGTCTGCTATGTGTGAGGTGGTACCTCAGAGTTGTTTTGATTTGCATTCCTCTACTCAAGAGGGATTTAGAACACTTTTACATGTGCTTATCTTTAGTTTTGTTTTCATCATGTGAAAACTGCCTTTTCATGTCCCTTGACCATTTGTCAATTGAGAAATGGCTTAATGTTTTGTAGATTTCACTTAGTTCCTTATATATTTTGGAAATTAAACCTTTGTAAGAGAGTTTTATTGTAAAAATGTTCTCATATTCTGTTGCTTTCCTTCTAATTTTGGTTAAATTGGTTTTGTTTGTACAAAACCTTTTTAATTTCATATAATCAAAGTCACTAATTTTACATTTTGCAATGTTATCTATCTCTTGCTTGGTCTTAAATTCCTTCCTTTTCCACAGATCTAACAGATATACTATTCTATGTTCACTTAATTTATTTATGATTTCACTCTTAAGTCATTTACCCATTTTGAATTTATGTTGGTTTAGGGTGTAAGATGTTGATCTTGAAATAGATGAGTAGATGACTCAATGGAGTTTGTTGTTAATATTCAGGGGAAATCACTCTCAAGGCCTGGGTAGGCCTGAGAGTCACTCTTAGGCTACAACACTCTCTGACTTTCTTTTAAACCAGTAAAATAGGTTTATTCATAGTAAATCAAAAGGAAATGATAGAGAACCAGGGTAAAAGGAGTCCCTCACTTTAAAATCTAGATATTCCTCCCTTCATTCTATGGGCCTCTCATCAAGGCTTCTTCAAGTTCTTCAAGCTATTCTTACAACTACTTTGATCTCTCTTAAACCCATATTAACTATCTAAAGTAAGCTGACTGATCCTCAAATTAAAGATAATCGTGGTAAAAGTTTGTCAGAGTAGAGATGTTGTAATCTTGATGAACTTCAGGGGCTAAGATGGCTATAGGCCTCTGGTCCAAAGAAAGAAGTTTTCAGGGTTTTGGCTGTCACTCATACTCAGTCAAGAAACCTCTCATGAATCAGTAATCAGGAGCTCACAAAATATCTGGGAGATGTTAACTGGACACAAGGATAGACAGGATCTCAGGAATCTTCTCACTGATTAGACTACCAGACCTCTAGATATCAGGAAAGGCAAATAACCTCCTACAAACTGCCACAGAAAGTGAACTCCCCACTCTCTTATTCAAACAGGAAAAATGTACCCCTCAAGAGTCTCCAGTCCTCAGTCTTATATCTTCCCCAAATTCTGGAATTCCCTTTCAGTTCCATGCATATGACCAGACCCTGCTTTGCAAACCCAATGCCTTTGCTAAGTTTACAAAATTGCAATACCCTAGTTTCTTATTTTCCCTCTTACAATCTAAACCTAATTTTCACCATACTGTTTTCCAATTTTCCCAGCAGGTTTTGTCTAATAGTGAGTACCTGTCCTAAAATCTGGGATCTTTGGGTTTATTGAACACTAGATTGCTGAGGTCATTTACCTCTAGTCTATTCCATTGATGCACCGTTTTGTCTCTTAGCCAGTATCATTGGCTTGGTGATTCTTGAATTTAGCTATTATATTCCTGGAAGTTGTCATTTGAGGATTTCTTTCTGGAAATGATATGTGAATTCTTTCAATTTAATTTTATTTTCTTGCTCAAGGATTTCTGGGCAATTGTCTTTGATAATTTTATGTAATATGCTATCCAAGGTTTTTTCTTCATCATGACTTTCTTCATCAATAATTCTCAGATTGTCTGTCCCAGACCTATTTTCTAGGTCAGTTGTTTTTTCAACAAGATATTTGGTGTTTTCCTCTGTATTTTCATCCCTTTGATGCTGCTTTATTGTTTGTTGATTTCTCATGAAATCATTAATTTTTAGATGGCCAATTCTTAAACCCTGGTTTTCCTTTGTCAGTTTTTGATTCTCCTTTTTCACTTGGCCCATTTCTTCTTGCATTCCTTTCATTTCTTGGTAAATCATTTTCCTTTCTCCTTGCATTATTTTCATTTCTTTTTACCACTTTTCTTCTGCCTTTCTAAATTGGTTTTTGAAGTCCTTTTTGAGTTTTTCCAGAATCTGTGTCCAAACCATATTTTTCTTTTGGACATTGGGTGTGTTTCCTTTTTATTAACTCTCTCCTTTTATCTCTATACCTTGTTCTTTTTCTCCATAAAAATTCTTTAGTGTTAGGTGCTTTTTTCTTGTTTGCTCATTTTTCCTATCTAATTATAGGTAGGCTTGAGGAGATGATATGATGGTCTGATGGTAGAGAGCTCTGAGAGCCCCTCCCCCTGCTGGTTCAGGTGAACCTTGTAATGCAGATAGCTTAAAGACTTTCCTCCTCAAACTTGGGTGTAAACTTTTGATCTCACTTTGAGCTTGATCAGGTCAGGGGCTAGTTAAATTCCAGCCTCAGGCTCATTCTAAAGGTTTTGGTTTTACTCTGTACTTGACCCAATCAGGCACACCCTTCAATGTCCTGTCTTAGAGCTCCACCCTGAGCTTTAGGCAAAAAGATCAGTACTTAGTACTATCATCCATCCCAAAATGTGAATTAAGTCCTTGTCTCAAGCCCAGCCTATAATTCTTTGGACTGGGCTTCAGTAATTCTCCACAGGTTTAAAATTTCAAGTGCTGTGTGTTGACTTGTACTTCTATTTGCTCAGGCAGAGTTTGAGGGTCTGGATGTTGGCTTGGGCATAAGTTCTTTAACCTTGGACAGCAGATGTGGGGTAGGGTGTGTGTGACTTCCTGTTGGCTTGCTCTTCCTTCCTTGCTATAGTTTCCTGCTGGGTGAGCTCTCCTCTCATCCTAGTACCCCAAATGTTCATTACCTACCTTTTGGGTTTTTATTTTCTTGAAAGTTGTTTCACTCTGTCTCCTTGTTGGTTCTTTCATTCCTGTATTCATTTTGTGGCATTATTTTAATCATTGGTTGAAGAAGTTTCTCATGGTGTCACAAAGCTGCTGAGGATTACTCTGCTATCTTGGCTCCATGCTAGACCTTTAGAGAGAAATCAGAGATGCATATTTTGGTCTAGACATGAGCTATGAAGAGATAATTGAACCCTTGGAAGGTGATGTGAATAAGTATGATTGAATGATGAAATTTGAAGTCATATTGAAAAAAAATTTTTAAATAAATAGGATGAGAGTAAAATCATTGACTATATAGTAGTGAGAGAAAGAAATAACAAATGAAAGACTTTGCAAGTAGGAAATAGCAAAGGCACAGGTTTGGAAAGACAGGTCTGGTCCTGTGCACAGAACTAAAAGAGCAGTTCCAGAATCTGGGGAAGGGATAAAACTGAGGACACAAGATCATTGGAGGTCTGTTGTTCCTGTTCAGCCAGGAGAGTGGAGAGTCCACTTCCTGTTGGCAGTTTGTTTATGCTTGAAGGAGATGACTTATCTTTCCTGATACCTAGAGGTTCCTGTGGTCCAGCTAATGAGAAGATTTCTGAGATCCTTTCTATCCCTGTCTCCAGTTGCCATCTCCTAGATATCCTGTAATCTCTTGGTTCCTGAGAGGTTTTCTGAGTGAATGTGTGTGTGGCCTCCACAATTGTATGACCTCTGTTATTGCAATTAACCATAAACCTTCTTATCTACCAATTCTATCAATTGAATAAATCCACCTGCAAAATTTCCCCCAATCCCTTTGCTTCTGAGTTCTATTTTATTAGTCAAAACTTCATTTCTAACTAGGCAAATATTTCATTTTACAACCAAAATCCCCATTCCAAAAGTTCTTTCCTATTTGGTTTAACCTTTTGGAGCCCTAGTTCCTATGCCCTTTTAGCATTTTATTATTAGGGACAACCTGCCGCATTCTGTCATCGACATTACTCTTCATCTTAGTATTTTTCTTTTTGTATTCATCCCATCTCCCTGTATTCAAAGAAACTTGACATCCTTCATAAGATACATCATCTGTATTAACCATCTCAATTTTATTAATTCATTTTTTGATGCTGTTCAGTTTATTTAGATAGGAAGAAGAATCCATAATTGATTCACCTTGCTTCACTATACTTTTTCCCACCTTTTGTTTGTCTCTAATACTTCCAGAGATTATGTTTGCCTTCATCACTGAGCACCCTCTCCTTATTCAAATGTTAACTCTATATCTCTTCATCACTTCAAAGAGATAATTTTGAAGATTCCTAACACTTAGGTCATCCTCCTTTCCAATAAATGAGTAGCTGATTTGAATATTTCTTCTTCATCCCAATATCCTTTATTCAGTCTGGTAACTATTTACATTCACATTGATGAACCTTTCATTTTCATGTTCTTCCATTTCAAGTTAAGATGCCCTTGCAATGTAAATCCTATACACACACAACACACACACACATAAACACATATGCATATTTGAATTTCATTTTTGAAATTATCTTCTTTGATCCTAATCCCTTTTCCTTACTCTTATCTTTATACATCCTAAGTCAAATAATCTTTGTCAATATGATATGCAATCCTTTCATTTTTCATCATGTAGCCTATGATCCCTATTATAAGCTAACATTTCCTTTTCTTAGGATTGCTCCTCTATTTATCCAACTCCACTTTGGTCACTGTATTATTAACCCCAAACTCTTTTTTTTCTATATCTAACTATCAATCCTGAGTTACTCTTATCATCTAACCTCTATTTGTATTCTAAGTTGCAATGAAGCAAGTCATATAACTGCAAAATGCAGCTATTGAAAATCCCTGTCATTGGACCTCATTTGGGACCTTAATGTTGCATTTAATCTACAAGATCTATATTCCTCCTAATCTAAGTTATTCTCTTAATAATCATTCATATTTTAACTGTTTATTTGATATTTCAACTGGATTCCCTATAGACAATCTGTCTAAATTTATTATCTTTTCTCCAAAATCCTTCCTTCTGCTAAACTTCCCCACTTCTGTTTTTTTCATACTTTTCCCCAAATCTATTGAAAATGACTTCCTTCCAGTCATCCCAATTCAAAACCTCAGAGTTCTCTTCAGCCCTTAATTCACTTTCATCCCACACATTCAATCAGTTACCAAGAAGGGAAAAAAGACAGTGTCACTCAAAATATATTTCCATAATACCCAAATTTATGTTGGTTACATCTGTGCTTCGGTGCAATCCAATGTTAATCCAAAATCAGGAGCTTCATACGTTCCTAAAGAATAGATAGAGAGATAGAGAAATATGAAAATCCACTCCATTTGCTGCTTTTATTATGATCAATAGCACTATTTTACAGATGATTAGCTAAACAATCTAGAGAAGTTACATGACTTTCACTAGATCACAAAACAGAGACTAATGCCAAGATCTCCTGCCTCATAGTATTTTATTCTTTATACCTTGCCAGAATGTTTAATTAATGGTTCATATTCTTAAGATAAGTATTTATGGAAAAGGACTTCCAAATAATAATTACAGAAGTAAGATGGGAAACAGAGAACCAAACTCAGAGTCAGATTTAGGAAGAGGTAGTATAATGTCCTAACTGACACATTCTGGCTGGATGACCCTTAGCAACTGAATTAACTTCTTAGGGCATCAAACATATTTCTAAGAATAAATGTAGATGAGGAAGCTAAAAATAGTACAAATGTAAGATATGTTGGGAAATTTAAAAGTAAAAATGTTGTTTGTGTTATAATAAGGAAGCTAGAGGAGGTAAAGAGGTTCCATGGAAACTTCCCAGTTAGAACAGAAAAAGGCAACATATTAAGTGAACATTGAGAAAGAGCTGATAGGGTGCCAATTCAGGAGCAAGAACCATGACGTAAAGTCAGAGAGAGCCTCCAGGCACCATTGATTTCAGATGTTTCCTGATGAATGTTCAGAGAGTAAATCTACAAATAAGATTCAGTATAGATTATTATCATCCTCACCTAAAAGGGATGTGGAGTCCCCAAATATATAACTTTGATAGTGAGGAGATTTTTTTTCATTGCCTAATACAGACACACACACACACATACCACAACTCGTTCAGCCATTCCATAATTGATGGGGATTTATTTAATTCCAATTCTTTTCAACCACAAAAAGAATAATTATGAGTATTTTATAAAAGTAATTCATTTTTCCTTTTCTTTGATCCCTTTGTATTATAGAACCGGTACTAGTATTGTTAAAGCACACGGTATGTATAGTTTTTAGAACTTTGGGCATAGTTCCAAATTGTTCTCCAGAATATTTGAACTAATTCATAACTCCACCAACAGTGACCTTAGTATTCCACTTTTTCCACATTGTCTACAGCATTTGTCATTTTCCTTTTCTTTCATGTTAATGAATCTGATAGGCATAAGTAGTATCTCCAAATTGTTTTAATTTTCATTTCTCTAATTAATAGTGATCAAAAGGACGATATTTCATATGACAAGATGGCTTTAATTTCATTATCAGAAAAATAAGTGATTATATCCTTTGACCATTTATCAACTGGGAAATAATTTGCATTCTTATGTATTTGATTTGTTTTTCTATATATCTGAGAAATGAGGTTTTTAGCAGAGATATTTGCTATTAAAAATAATTCCCAGCTTCATGCTTTCCTCTTCAGCTTTGATGTTTTCGATTCCTTTTTGAAATTTTTTTAATTTAATATAATAAAATTATCAATTTTGTGTGTGTAATGCTCTCTGTCTCTTGATTGGGCATAACATTATATAGATGTGACAGGTAAACTATTCCATGTTCTTCTAATTTGGATTAGAGAATTATTCCCTTATTCCTCTAATAAGAATAATTTGTTATCCTTATCATATATTACTATAATCTCATTGCTACTATATTATATAAATTCTTTGCATCAATATTCATTAAGGGAGTAGGTCTATAGTTTTCTTTGTCTTTTTTCTTTCTTCTCCTATTTCACATATCATCACCATACTTATGTCACAAAAGGAATTTGGTTGGACACTTTCTTTGCCTACTTTTCCAAAGTTAAATAGTATTTGGAATTAATTGGTTTTTTAAAAAATGTTTAGTAGAATTAATTTATGAATTCATCTGACCTTGGAGATTATTTCTTAGGGAGTTAATTGATGTCTGGTTTAATTTAGTTTCTAAAATAAATTTTTTTACTTATTTTTTGTAAATATTCATCAATTTTGCTTAGATTAACAGATTTATTGACATGCAATTAAGCAAAAGAGCTTCTAATAATTACTTTAATCTCCTCTCTGTTGTTTGTGAATTAAAATTTTTTTAAAATTAAATTTAAATTTAAAAAGTTTTCTTTCTTTTTTAATATCAAATTAATGGTTTATCTACTTGATTGTCATTGTGGTAATGATTTTTATTAAACTAACTTCTGGTTTTATTTATTAATTGAGTGGTCTTCTTATTTTCAATTCCATTCATCTCTCCTTTGAAATGCAGGATTTCCAATTTGTTACTTAATTTGTTGTTTTATTAAAGTTTACTTTTAGATGTTCCCCCAATTCACTAATCTGATCTTTTTTTATTGGCTTAAGTGTTTAGAGAATAAAATTCTGTGTAAGTGCTGCTTTGACTTTATCTCATAAATTTTGATATGTTGTCTCATTGTTGATTATTTCTATCATTTGTTCTTTGACCTACTCATTCTTTAGTGTTAGATTATTTAGTTTTGAATTAATTGTTAATATATTTTCCACAACCCTTTATTGAATGTAATTTCATTTCATTATGATCTACCAAAAATGTATTTAATATTTCTGCTTTTCTGCCTTTGGTTGCAAAGTTTTTAGGCCCTAATACATGGAGAGTTTCTCTCAGAGATCTAGCATATCTAACTTCTAAAATTCCAATCACTTCTTTATTTTTTTGATTCATTTTTTGGTTGGATTTGTCTGGTTCTGATAGAGGAAAGTTGACATCCCCCATTAGAAGAATTTCACTGTCCATTTCTTCTTTGAACTCATTAAACTTCTCCTTTAAACATTTGGATGCTATATTAATTGCATATATGTTTAGTATTCAAATTAATTATTATCTATGACACCTTTTCTCAAGATGTAATTTCCTTCATTATCTCATTTGATTAGACCAGATTTTGCTTTTCCTTTATCTGAGATTATGATTGCTATTCCTGCTTTTATATTTTTTTACTTTAGTCAAAGAATAATAAATACTAGTCTTTTATTGTTACTCTGGTCTGTCTGACTACTCCATTGTGTTTCTTCTAAAGAACATGTTATAGGGGGTAGAGCCAAGATAGACAAGTTACTAGGGAAACAACACACCATTTCACCATGAAAATCCTCTCCAACCATGAGTAAAATATTGCCACAAAATTGAAAGAAAATGAGGGTATTTACCCACTAAGTAGAGGTCCCTTAGTGTGGATTTAGTTTTGGATCGGTGATGACCCAAACAGTGGTTCTGGCCAATCTTGTAGGCCCAGGGGTCAGCCACACCAGTTTTCTGTAACTTTAACACAAAATCTGACTGTGGTTTGATGTTATTCAAATAAATGATGTTTACTTTATAAATAGCAGAATGGGTAAAAGACAAGGATAAAAGGAGTTCCCTAAACTATGAGGTTCTAGCTCCTCCCACTCAGAAACTGGTCTGCAAGGACCTGCTTAGTCCCAACAACACATGAGCTACTCTATTTACTCTCTCTGTCTGTCTAAAGCCTTCAAACTAACTAAAATCTGACTGGCTGATCCACAAAATGAAAACAAAGTTCCTATTATAAGGTTTTACCTAGAAGCCAACAGGCTTAAGCCAAGAGTTGGTCTGGCTCAGAGTATGGCAGACAGATTCTGTCCAGGCAACGTCTTTCACATGAAATGTCCAGGAACTGGGTCTCAGCACTAAAATGGGATCAGGACAAGGGTGGGGATCAGGTAAAGTGTCTCTGGATTCCTGGATCTTCTCAGGTAGGTCCAGAGCTCGGCCCAAATCCCTGTAGCCAATCAAAATGGCAACTAGAAGTCCTTTCTTCCCCCCCCCACTCACAGCATCCCAAGGCAAAAATACCCCCTGGGACTCTCTGTCCTCCTCCTTATCCTTCCCTCTTATTCTGGAATATGACCCCAAATGGTTCCAGGTGTGAGGTCA
The DNA here is from genome assembly GCF_016433145.1 of Gracilinanus agilis. NCBI lineage: Eukaryota > Metazoa > Chordata > Mammalia > Didelphimorphia > Didelphidae > Gracilinanus > Gracilinanus agilis. The sequence goes on from NC_058131.1 coordinate 70,339,342, forward strand.
TCTGCCTTTGCAAACAGACTCTTCCACAGGATTCTTGCAAGCTTTTCCCCCAAGTCTTTTGTACGTTTGCCTTTGTCTATATTTTAACACTCCCCTTAACTTACCTTAAGTTTTACTTATTCTATAGTTTTATCCCCCCAAAATAATAAATTTCTACTCTATCTAAACTATTTCTATTCTAACTAGCTTATGTTCAGGATTTGAATAAAAGAACATAAGGGAAAGCAAGGGATTTACAAAAGTTGGTACAAAGTATAAAGTTAGCATAACATTTGCAAAGTTAAAATAACCTGACATATGAATATAATGTAACAATAATACTATATGCAATAAAATTTAAAAGTTAAGCATCCAGATAAATCTTCCAATGCTATCTAACCTTTATACTACAATACTAATACATAATATACTACTATCTAAAAAATTTTAAAAATATATCCACTAGAAGAAATTTAGATAAGCTTACAATAAAACACAATGGAGCATAAGCTTTAACTCAGAACCTAATCTAATTAGACTAAATGATTGATGCAAAATGCCTTTTAAAAGAGTCTAATCTGAACAATTTAAAACAGGGGTTTTTCTAACCTACACATTACTAATACATTTAACCAAATTTTACATTGAACCTTGAACTATCTTCCTATTCTAATTATGCACAACCTTTTTACATAATCTGTACATCTAATTACATACTTACATGGGTATTATATGAACATTAATTATATTACACTATTTACAATTATTTACAATGCTATTCATTTGTGCAATATGTAATTCATGTAATGTATGTTCTATATTTTCCTATCCTATCTTCTGCTGTGATCCCTATGCATTCTCTGATATTATTCAAACAGGCTATCTCAAACAAACTGTCTATTCAAATAAGGCCTTATGGATCTAATATTTCCCCTACAACACAGAATATTTATTTATCTGCATGAATATTTTAACAATTCAGATTTCATACAAGTAGTGGAACATGTCATCTATATATGTGCATGTTGGATATAAAATACTTTCTCTCTAGAATTTCCCCTTCTCCTGGTGTCTGATAAATCTCTTCTTTCTTCTTTATATCTGTAATGTTGCATGCATCTAAATATGACATTATTTTTTGTTTTATGACTCAGTTTTATCTTACAAATATCTGGCCCTTGTCTGATCCTGTTCTGTACAACTCTTTGCAGTCTCTGCAATACTGTCATTTTGTTGCTGTCCTGTTATTCTTCTCTGCTAAATTCCATGTTCAAGTTTTTCATTTGGATCTTGCAAAAGACTTTGGAAAAAAGCATGCAAGAACCTTATGAAAGAGTCTGTTTTCACTTTTCTTTGGGATTTCTATAGCTTCCTTGGCTAAGGTAAACCTTCATAATGTAGCTTGCCCTTTTTGTTATCCAACTGCTATCATTGATGAATTTTTAGGATATTCACAATTTTTTATGTACTACTGCATAGAGCACAAATTGGGGGCCTGTACAGTTGATTGGCACCCATGACTATAGCATTGTCCCTGTTTCTGCCTTTGGTTCTGTTGGTTGTATTTCTGGTAGGTTGATCTATTTTGTCTACAATCACTATTCCCATTCCTGTTATAATTATTGTTGTTTAGTTGAGATCTAATGGTATGGCTTGTTATACAGGCTGATTTGATCCCTGCTGTCTAGGGGCATATTCCTGTCTGGGTTTATATGATCTTAAAATTGCCATTGTCTTTATTTCTTCTATCTCCTTTTCCTTAAGCTTTCTATTAGTCCTTCAATTGATTTTTAATTCTTGCATTTCCTGATCTCTTCCCTCATTCTTTTTCTCCTAATGAGCTGTAAACACATATACAGCTCTCTGTCTTAATTCCTCCAGTCCCATCTCCTCCCAAGTTGGGCAGTGGAGCTTAAAGTAATTCTTAAATAGACTACAGCTTCCCTTGATAAAAATGTCTCATAATATGTTCTAGAGCTTGATCTGAAAGTGTCTTTGCCATGGAGATGTTTGGCATTTTCTACAATTCTGTCTAGAAAACTAGATGGGTTCTCCCCAGGATCCGGTCTAATTTTTCCAAATTTAGACCAGGTATCAGGGCATTTCCCTTATACTTTTGTTGCTTCAATTAAAGATTGCCTCACCTATGTTAAGTAGAGGAAGTTTTGGACAGAATTTACATCAAGTTCTGCTGCATTGGATGGCCATGAGGTTAAAGATGGGTTTGTTAGTGTTTCATTTATAAATTGCTCTTTTTCTGTTTTTGTAAACAGCTCTGACAATAAAAGATCAGTGTCTTCAAAGTTAGGCTCATAGAGTTTGATTGCCCTTTTAAACTCCTTAATGAACTGATTTGGTTATAAAACATAACTAGGCATTAGTTTTGTTTTTTTTTTTCAATATTTCCAGTGTGTTAGTTAAAATCACCTGGGGTTCTATTTGGAAGGATTGAACCTCAATATAGTGTTTGACAAACTTCTGTGGACCTGTGGGGGTCCTTAAAACTACATTTCCCATGGTCCAACGGGTTTCATGGGCTTCCGGTTTTGGATGATGTATTCAAGGTGAGGGACTGTTTGAAATTAGGAGGAAGTGATTTGGAACTTCCTCTTGAGTTACTGAGCTTGAGGAGAGAGGAAAGTAAATGGCTGAGGTGAGGTTAGAATAGGTTTTTCTTACAGGCACGTGGTCAGTTTATCTCTATCAGCATGGCTTTTATTAAAATACTATTCTTCCTTTTGATCTCGACCATCATCATTTTTAATCATAACACCAGGTCACTAGGACTAAATGGTTTGTGGGTCTTTAGATGAATTATCCCAGTATCTGTTTGCAGATAAGTCAGTTCCTTAAGTGGTAGTAATGTAGCAGCAGCTGTGCTTGGTTCCTTAATTCCCTCTTTCTCAGTTGCATTTGATTGAGAATCTTTATTATCTTTCTCATTTAAGTTATTTTTGTTTGCCTCAGTTTCCCTTTGTGGTCTTTTAAAGTTTGCTGTATTTGTTCCATAGTATCCTTTAATGTGAGTGCCAGTATCTTTAATTCTTTATTGTTTTGCGTTACTGCTTCTCTGTTTAGTAACTTAAACACATTTTTTTTTGCTTGTATAATAGATCTTGAGCATCATAAACATTACAAACAGCACCACTGGAACAAAAGATATTATCTTGTCCAGTGTCAGTTTCAGTGACTTTACATTGCCATAGAGATTCATCAGAAAATGAATGGCCTTTGGTATATAAATAAATAAATAAATAAATGAATGAATAAATAAATAAATATATATATATATATATATATATATATATATACTTTCTATCTATATATAGAGAGAGTACATTATAGCAGACTAACAAGCATTGTATTGTATAAGACAAGTTACTGCCCCCATCATTACTATGAACTTCTATGTCTTTGTCATTTTCAGGCCTTTTGCAATTAAAAAAAAATTACTACTGGCCCTTTAAATTTTTTCCCAACCAGAAAGCTGTGTTTATTCTGATTGGCCAGTCTTGTTGCCAGGTAGGTTTCAGCAGGACAGAGTGAAAAAAAAAATTATCAAGATGGCTGACAATTGTATCTAAAGGTTTTGTAGGCCCTAATTTCAAACTGTGCAGAAATGGCTGGTTTTTCCCTAAAATCTGTATAGATTGGCCAGAATCTAGCCTGGCTGGCTCAACCAAATGAAAGATAATGGGGGTTTTTACCCACTAAATAGAGGTCCCTTAGTGTGGATTTAGTTTTGGATCGGTGATGACCCAAACAGTGGTTCTGGCCAATCTTGTAGGCCCAGGGCTCAGCCACACCAGTCTTCTGTAGGTTTAACACAAAATCTGACTGTGGTTTGATGTTATTCAAATAAATGATGTTTACTTTATAAATAGCAGAATGGGTAAAAGACAAGGATAATAGGAGTTCCCTAAACTATGAGGTTCTAGCTCCTCCCGCTCAGATACTGGTCTGCAAGGACCTGCTTAGTCCCAACAACACATGAGCTACTCTATTTACTCTCTGTGTCTGTCTAAAGCCTTCAAACTAACTAAAATCTGACTGGCTGATCCACAAAATGAAAACAAAGTTCCTATTATAAGGTTTTACCTAGAAGCCAACAGGCTTAAGCCAAGAGTTGGTCTGGCTCAGAGTATGGCAGACAGATTCTGACCAGGCAACGTCTTTCACATGAAATGTCCAGGAACTGGGTCTCAGCACTAAAATGGGATCAGGACAAGGGTGGGGATCAGGTAAAGTGTCTCTGGATTCCTGGATCTTCTCAGGTAGGTCCAGAGCTCAGCCCAAATCCCTATAGCCAATCCAAATGGCCACCAGTGTCCTTTCTTCCTTTTCCCCCACTCACAGCATCCCAAGGCAAAAGCACCCCCTGGGACTCTCTGTCCTCCTCCTTATCCTTCCCTCTTATTCTGGAATATGACCCCAAATGGTTCCAGGTGTGAGGTCATCTGCCTTTGCAAACAGACTCTTCCACAAGATTATTGCATGCTTTCCCCCCCCCCAAGTCTTTTGCAAGTTTTCCTTCATCTATCTTTATTTTAATAAAATGAATACAGAAGTGAAATAACCCTCAGAGACAGAGAGAAACAACCTCCAAAACAGAAAAACCCAAAAGGTAGGCAGAGAACATCTGGGAAACTGAGGTGAGAGGGGAGCAGTGCTAGCAGGAGGCATAGCAGTGAGTAAAGAGTAAGAGAAGAGCAAAACCTCTCTACCCAAGCCCACACATCTGCTCTCACTGGTTCTGAACTTAAGCCCAATTTAAGTCAGACCCTGAGATCCTGCCAGGCAATTAGCAGTCTAAGCTAACTAGCACCCCTTTAAATTGCAAACCTGTGGAGAAGTTTGGAGTCCCAGGCCAAGGCAATCTGGACTGAAGGGGACCAATCCCTGTGGACCATGAAGCCAGAAATTCCAGTCTGGACCTGGGGTGAGTATATAATCCATGATCACTCAAGATCTAGTAACTTCTACATTAAATGATCACAAGACATGGAATATGTTATTAAAGAAGGCAAAAGATTTGAGTTTACAACCCAGAGTCACCTATCTAGCAAAAGTGAGTATACTCTTTCAAGGGAAAAAATGGGCATCCAATGAGAAAGAATATTTCCTAGCATTCCTGAGAAATAAGTCAGACATAAAAAGTTTAAAGGCTTGCTGCAAGACACAAGAGAAGCCCAGAAAAGTAATTAAGAAAGAGAAAATTTAAGGGACTCATTAAGGTAAAAATGTTTATATGTCTACATGGAAAGAGCATTTCTATAATTCTCAAAAATTACTCTCAATAGAAGATAGAAAGAAGTTACTCAGAAAGAGGGTGGAAAAGTAAGCTGATTATGATAATATGATGATACATGATGATATGATAATATGTGTAAATGTGATGATATAGAATGATATGTGTAAAGGGGAGAAAAGGGTTTTTTGGTCGAATATATTAAAAGATGGTCTCTAGAGGATTGAACAATTATCAATCCTCAATTAAGAATAATCTCAAGTCAAAGTTGACTTTTATGGAAGTTTATTAACAATTGAGAAGAGAGAGCAGAAATAAGGAAATAAGAATCTAACACAGTAGGTAAATTACTATGATCCTGTAATTAATCCAAGTAGATCTAATTAACCCTCAGTCGAGAATCAGAAGGCCAGAGGCCAGGAGGTGAAAGAAGCTTCATTCACAAAGCCTATTAAAAGAAAGTTCCTTAAGAGAAGTTCAGGAAGATTCAGTCTTTAAACCTACTGTGTGGAATTCAAAAGAAGATATTGAAAGCAGTCTCACCAAGGTCTCAGCATTCCAGCCAGCACTCTTCCATAAAACAGGAAAGCTAGAAGACTCCAAAGAGCTTCTTCACCAGCAACACTCTTCACCAGAAGACTTTCTCCAGCAAAAGACCTTCTCCTTTTAAAGGGATCACTTATACATCACTTCCTGTGCCTCTTCTCCTAGTTTGCATGTCCAATCACACCAGATGCTTCTCTTAGGACTGCCTAGGGGGCAGTCAGTTGATTCTGATTTGTCACCCACTCTAGCACACGTGGGTTATGGACCTCCCAAAATTGGAGGTGCTATCACCTTTGGGGATTAAATCTAAAGATGGGCAGTGTAGACTTAATCTAATTATCACATATGTATGTATGATATGATATGTATGCATATAAATCACATGTAAAATCAATCAAGGCAAGGGCTGAGAGGGTTGCACTAAGATGAAAGGGAAGGGAGAGAAAGAATGGGGTAAATTATATTACATAAATAGGTAAGAAAAATCAATACAGAGAGGGAAGGATAAGGGTGGTGACAGGCAGTGCTTAAATGTTACTCTCTTTGTAACTGACTCAGAGAGGGAAAAATAAATATATTCAGTGGGGTATAGAATTCTTTCTTACCCTACTATGTGGGGCAAGAATTCTATCATACCCCACAGAGAAGTAGAGGGGAATAAGACAAGGGAAGAGGGGGGTAACAGAAGGAAGGGGAAAGTGTGTGTGTGGGGAGGTGTGGCAAAAAGCAAAATACTGGTGAGAAGAAATAAAGTGCAAGGGAATAGAGTAGGATCTAAAGGGGATAACAAGATGGAAGGCAATGCACAGTAACTAATCATAAGGCTTAATGTGAATGGCATAAACTCACCCATTATACAGAAGCAGACAGCAGAAGGGATTAAAAACCAGAATCGTACTATATATTGTTCATAAGAAGCATATTTGAGGTAGGGTAATACACACAGATTCAAAGTAAAAGGCTGGAGCAGAAAAATTATGCCTGATTTAAAGTAAAAAAACAATGCAGGAAAAACAATCATGTATCAGTCAAAGCTAAAGTAGAAACTGATCTGATTAAAAGAGACAAGGAAGGGTTCCAGGTTAAGATGGCGGCAGAGTAAGAAGCAGCTCTTAACCTCTCCTGACCAAAACACACAAGACTCCTCAAGGGGACATAAAAACAAGTCCAGACGAACGGAGGAACCCCACAACAGGGTGCAGCGTGGAAGGTACATGGAATCAGGACATTTCCATGCTATAAAGGGGTGAAACAGCTCTCACTAAATCGCGGGCTGAGCAACCACCCCACCTCCACCCCTACCACACACACCACCTATAGCTCCAAAGCCAGTTAAAAAGAAATAGAGCAAGTTTGGGGCACCCATCAAGTCTTTGGCAGCTCCAGGGCCTGTTCCTGAGAGCAGCAAGATTTGGGACCCCAAAAAGCCAAAGAACGCACGCGAACCCTGAGCGAGGGAGCAGCGGAGGCGTGGGAGGAGGCAGACACAGCCACGAGCTAAAGCTCTGAAACCCTGAGTGGGGAACCAGCATAGATGGGTATACAACTGTGGAAGCAGCTCCCTGAGACTTGTAAAGGAACCTCCAGCAGAGGATCAAGCAAGGGGGTCCACCAGGGGGCTTGACCTTGGAAAAAACCAGACATCAGACCTCAGGAGCCAAAAGACCGCGGACAGACCCTGAGCATGAGGATAAAGCTGAGAAGCTGCTGGGCTAATGATGGCTACCCAGACTCAGGAAGTTCAGAAGAGAAAGATAAACAACAAGAAAAAGAAGTCTTTAACACTCCACAACTTTTACACAGAGAAAATCCAGACAACAAGCAAACAGAGGAGGAGAACAAACAAGCATCCAGACCCTCCTCAAATAAGGAAAACTCCTCACAAACTATGGAAGAGTTCAAAACTGAGATTCTGAGGAAGATGGAAGAGATCTGGCAAGAAAATAACAGTTTAAAAGGTAAAATCTTGCAATTGGAAAGTGAGGCTCAGAAATCAAATGAACGGATAAGCAAATTGAACCAGAATGAAAAAGAAAACCAAAAGATTATAGCTGAAAACCAGTCTCTAAAGGCTAAAATGGAGCAGTTAGAAGCTAATGATCTCTCAAGACAACAAGAACAAATAAAACAAAGTCAAAAGACTGAAAAAATAGAAGGAAATATGAAATATCTCAATGAGAGAATGACAGACCAAGAAAACGAGTCTAGAAGAGACAATGTGAGAAGAATTGATCTTCCAGAAAAACCAGAAATTAATAGAAACCTGGACTCCATACTAAAAGAAATTATTCAGCAAAATTGCCCTGAAGTCCTACAACAAGAGGGCAATATAGACATTGAAAGGATTCATAGAACACCCACTACATTCGATCCAGATAAGAAAACGGCCAGAAATATAATTGCAAAATTCAAGAGCTTTCAAGCAAAGGAAAAAAATCTTACAAGAAGCCAGAAAGAGACAATTCAAATATCAAGGAACACCAATCAGGATCACACAGGATCTGGCAGCCTCCACGCTAAAAGACCGTAAAGTCTGGAATACAATAATCAAAAAGGCAAGAGAGCTGGGCCTACAACTACAGATCGACTACCCATCAAAATTGACTATATTTTCCAGGGGAAAGTATAGGCATTCAACAAAATTGAAGAATTCCAAGTATTTGCACAGAAAAGACCAGGGCTAAATGGAAAGTTTGATATCCAACCACAAAAATCGAGAGAAATATGAAAAGGTAAATAAGAAACAGAGGGGAAAGAAAGAAAACTTATAATTTTTAAATTTGCCTTATTAAGGGCCTCAGTAAGATCTAATTATCTGTATTCCTATGTAGAGAAATGTTATATATAATTCTCTGTAGTGAACTCTATTCACTATTATAGTATTCACTATTATAGTAATCAGAAAAATAATTCACAGGGTGAGGGTGGAACACTAAATAATCTAAGATGACATGGGGGATGGGAAAGAGGGGGTGAATAGCAGGGGACACCAAGAGAAACTTGAGTGAATAAGAAAAATGGGATATTCTATTACACACAAAGAGGGCATGGGAAGAAGAGGGGACAAATACTATTATAAGAAGGAGAGGAAGAGAGCATTAAGAGGTAATAATCAAACCTTACTCTCAGTGTAATCAACCCAGAGAGGGAAGAGTAGCTATAGTATCCATTGGGACATAAAACTCTTATTTAACACTTCTGAGAAAGTCAGAAGGGATAGATCAAGGGAAAAAGGGGATTGGAGAGGTCAAAAAAAGAGAGGGGAGAAGAAGAGGGAGGGAATTCATAAGGCCGTTAAAAACAAAAAGGGGGTGAAAAACAAGGGAGGGGGTAGAAATGGAAGTTAGTCAAGGGAGGGGGTAAGGGATAGGGTCTTAATAGCAAACCACTGGTTTTAAATGAAATAGTTTAAGGAGAAGGGGTAGGAATAGGGGAGGAAACAAAAATGTCAGCAAATGTACAACTGATGATTATAACTCTGAATGTGAATGGGATGAACTCGCCCATAAAACGGAAGCAAATAGCAGAGTGGATTAGAAACCAAAATCCTACCATATGTTGTCTACAAGAAACACATATGAGACGGGTGGACATACACAAGTTTAAGGTTCAGGGCTTGAGCAAAATCTTTTGGGCATCAAATGAGAAAAAGAAGGCAGGAGTGGCTATTATGATGTCTGACAAAGCCAAAGTAAAAATAGATATGATTAAAAAAGATAGGGAAGGTCATTACATGATAATTAAAGGCAGTATAAACAATGAGGAAATAACACTGCTCAATATATATGCACCAAGTGGCAAAGCATCCAAATTCAAAAAGGAGAAACTGGCAGAGCTCAAGAAGGAAATAGATAGTAAAACCATACTAGTGGGAGATCTAAATATACCTCTTTCAGATCTAGATAAATCAAACCGAAAAATAAATAAGAAAGAGGTAAGAGAGGTGAATGAAGTCCTAGAAAAATTAGATTTAATTGATATGTGGAGAAACATAAATAGGGACAAAAAGGAATACACCTTCTTTTCAGCTGCACATGGCACATTCACAAAGATTGACCATGTTATAGGGCATAGAACCATTGCAAACAAATGCAAATGAGCAGAAATAATAAATGTAACCTTCTCAGATCATAATGCAATAAAAATTATAATAAGTAAAGGCACCTGGACAGGAAAATCAAAAACTAATTGGAAATTAAATAATATGATTCTCCAAAACCAATTTGTCAAAGAAGAGATCATAGAAACAATCAATAATTTCATTGAAGAAAATGACAATGATGAGACATCTTACCAAACTCTGTGGGATGTGGCCAAGGCAGTACTCAGGGGGAAATTTATATCCTTGAGTGCATATATTAACAAATTAAGGAGGGCAGAGATTAATGAATTGGTAATGCAACTCAAAAAATTAGAAAGCGAGCAAATTAAAAATCCCCAGATGGAAACTAAATTAGAAATACTAAAAATCAAGGGAGAAATTAATAAAATCAAAAGTAAAAGAACTATTGAATTAATAAATAAGACTAGAAGCTGGTACTTGAAAAAAACAGATAAAATAGACAAAGTACTGATCAATCAAATAAAAAAAAGGAAAGAAGAAAACCAAATTGAAAGTATCAAATATGAAAAGGGAGACCTCAACTCTAATGAAGAGGAAATTAAGGCAATCATTAAAAACTATTTTGCCCAATTATATGGCAATAAATATAACAATTTAGGAGATATGGATGAATATTTGCAAAAATATAAACTGCCTAGATTAACAGCAGAAGAAATAGAATACCTAAAAAAGCCCATATCAGAAAAAGAAATTGAACAAGCCATCAAAGAACTCCCTAAGAAAAAATCGGCAGGGCCTGATGGATTCACAAGTGAATTCTATCAGACATTCAAAGAGCAACTAATCCCAATACTATACAAATTATTTGATATGATAAGCAAAGAAGGAGTCCTACCAAATTCCTTTTATGACACAAATATGGTACTGATTCCAAAGTCAGGTAGATCAAAAATAGAGAAAGAAAACTACAAACCAATCTCCCTAATGAACATAGATGCAAAAATCTTAAATAGAATACTAGCAAAGAGACTCCAGCAAGTAATTAAGAAGATCATCCACCATGATCAGGTGGGATTTATACCAGGAATGCAAGGTTGGTTCAACATTAGGAAGACCATCCACATAACTGACAATATCAACAGTCTAACAAACAAAAATCACATGATCATCTCAATAGATGCTGAAAAAGCCTTTGAAAAAATACAGCATACATTCTTATTGAAAACACTGAAAAGTATAGGAATAGAAGGACCTTTCCTAAAAATAATAAACAGTATATACCTAAAACCATCAACAAACATCATATGTAATGGGGATAAATTAGAAGCCTTCCCAATAAGATCAGGAGTGAAACAAGGATGCCCATTATCACCTCTATTATTCAACATAGTACTAGAAACACTAGCACTTGCAATTAGAGAAGAAAAAGAAATTGAAGGTATCAAAATAGGCAAGGAGGAGACTAAGCTATCACTCTTTGCAGATGATATGATGGTCTACTTAAAAAATCCTAGAGAATCAACTAAGAAGCTTGTAGAAATAATCAACAACTTTAGCAAAGTTGCAGGATACAAAATAAATGCACATAAATCATCAGCATTTCTATACATTTCCAACACATTAGAGCAGTAAGAGGTAGAAAGAGAAACACCATTTAAAATCACCCTAGACAATATAAAATACTTAGGAATCTATCTACCAAAACAAACACAGCAATTATATAAAAACAACTACAAAACAGTTTCCAAACAAATAAAACTGGATCTAAACAATTGGAAAGCCATTGATTGCCCATGGGTAGGACGAGCTAACATAATAAAAATGACAATTCTACCCAAATTAATTTACCTATTTAGTGCCATACCTATCAAGCTACCAAAAAACTTCTTTACTCAATTAGAAAAAACTATAACAAATTTCATTTGGAATAACAAAAGATCAAGAATATCAAGGGAAATAATGAAAAAAAATGTGAAGGAAGGGGGCCTAGCAGTACCAGATATTAAACTATACTATAAAGCAGCAGTCATCAAAACAATATGGTACTGGCTAAGAGATAGAGAGGAGGATCAGTGGAATAGACTTGGGGTAAATGACATCAGCAAGACAGTGTATGATAAACCCAAAGAGCCCATCTTTTGGGACATGAATCCACTATTTGACAAAAACTGCTGGGAAATTTGGAAAACAATATGGAAGAGATTAGGTCTAGATCAACATCTCACACCCTATACCAAGATTAATTCAGAATGGTTGAACGACATGAATATAAAGAGGGAAACTTTAAATAACTTAAGTGAACACAGAATAGTTTACTTGTCAGATCTCTGGGAAAGGAAAGACTTTAAAACCAAGCAAGAGTTAGAGAAAATTACAAAATGTAAATTAGATGGTTTTGATCATATTAAACTAAAAAGCTTTTGTACAAACAAAAACAATGTAGTCAAAATCAGAAGGGAAACAACAATTTGATCTTTATAATGAAAAACTCTGACAGGGGTCTAATTACTCAAATATACAAGGAGTTAAAACAATTGTATAAAAAATCAAGCCATTCCCCAATTGATAAATGGGCAAGAGACATGAATAGGCAATTTTCAGGTAAAGAAATCAAAAGTATCAATAAGCACATGAGAAAGTCTTCCAAATCTCTAATAATTAGAGAAATGCAAATCAAAACAACTCTGAGGTATCACCTCACACCTAGCAGATTGGCTAAAATGAAAGAAGGGGAGAGTAATGAATGTTGGAGGGGATGTGGCAATATTGGGACATTAATGCATTGCTGGTGGAGTTGTGAACTGATCCAGCCATTCTGGCTGGCAATTTGGAACCATGCACAAAGGGCTATAAAAGAATGCCTGCCCTTTGATCCAGCCATAGCATTGTTGGGTTTGTACCCCAAAGAGATCATAGATAAACAGACTTGTATGAAAATATTTATAGCTGTGCTTTTTTTGGTGGCAACAAACTGTAAAAGGAGGGTATGTCCTTCAATTGGGGAATGGCTGAAGAAACTGTGGTATATGCTGGTGATGGAATACTATTGTGCTAAAAGGAATAATAAACTGGAGGAGTTCCAGGCGAACTGGAGAGACCTCCAGGAACTGATGCAGAGCGAAAGGAGCAGAGCCAGAAGAACATTGTACACAGAGACTGATATACTATGGTAAAATCGAATGCAATGGACTTCTGTACCAGCAGCAATGCAATGACCCAGGACACCTCTGAGGGATTTATGGTAAAGAACGCTACCTACATTCAGAGGAAGAACTGCAGGAGAGGAAACATATAAGAAAAGCAACTTCTTGTATGCATGGGTCAGGGTGGACATGATTGGGTATATGGACTCAAAACTACCACACCAATGCAACCACCAACAATTTGGAAATAGGTCTTCATCAAGGACACATGACAAAAGCAGTGGAAATATGCGTTGGCCATGGGTGGGGGGACTGAGGGGGATGAAGGAGAAAGTAGGAGCATGAATCATGTAACCATGTTAAAAATTATTATTAATAAATATTTGAATTAAAAAAAAGAGACAAGGAAGGAAATTATATTTTTAAAAGATACTGTAAACAAGAAAGTAATATCATGACTCAACATCTATGTACCAAATGGTATAACATTTAGATTTTTAAAGGTAAAATTGAAGAAGTTCAAGGAGGAAATAGATTATAAGACCATATTAGTGGGGAATCTTAAACTTCCCCTCTCAGAACTAGATAAATCTAACCAAAAAGGAAAGAAGAAAGAAGAAAGGGAAATAAATGAAATGCAAGAAAATTTAAGATTAATAGATATCTCGAGAAAACTGAATAGGTATAAAAAGGAATATACCTTCTTCTCAGCAGCACATGGTACATATAACAAGATAGACCATGTTCTAGGTCATAGAAATATTGCAACTGATGTAGAAAAGTAGAAAGTATAAATGCCACTTTTTTCAGATCATAATATCGTAAAAATTATAATTAAGAAGGGTCTATGGAAAGTCACATTTAAAATTAATTGAAAAAATCTAAATCTTCAAAAATGTAGGTCAAAGAAGAAATCATAGAACATTTAGGGACTTGATTAAAGAAAATGACAAGGAGGAAACATCATATCAAAACCTATGGGATATAGGCAAAGCAGTTGTCATGGGGAAAAAAATCACTGAGTGCCTATAAGAACAAAAGAGAGAGGGTAAAGATCAATTCATTGGGCTTGCAGCTTAAAAAATTAGAAAAAGGGGCAGCTGGGTAGCTCAGTGGAGTGAGAGTCAGGCCTAGAGACAGGAGGTCCTAGGTTCAAACCCGGCCTCAGCCACTTCCCAGCTGTGTGACCCTGGGCAAGTCACTTGACCCCCATTGCCCACCCTTACCAATCTTCTACCTATGAGACAATACACCGAAGTACAAGGGTTTTAAAAGAATTAGAAAAAGAACAAATTAAACATCCCCAGATAAAAACTAAATAGGAAATCATAAAAATTAAAGGAAAAATTAATCGCATTGATATTATAAAACAAGACAAAAACTTAAAATTATAAATAAGACTAGGAGCTGGTACTTTGAAAAAAATAAACAAAATAGATAAAGTATTTGTCAATCAAATAAAAAGAGAAAAAATAAAATAAAATTAACAATATCAGAGATGAAAGAGGCAATCTCACCTCTAATGAAGAGGAAAGTAAGGCAATTATTAAGTACTAGTTTGCTTAATTATATGGCAATGAATATGACAATATAGGTGAATTGGTTAGATATTTACAAAAACATAAATTACCCAGATTAAGAAAGGAAGAAATAGAATTCTTAAATATCCCATCTCAGAAAAAAGAAATTGAACATGCCATCAAGGAACTTCCTAAGAAAAAATCCCCAGGGCCAGATGGATTCCCAAGAGAATTCTACCAAACATTTAGAGAACAATTAAACCCAATACTATACAAATTATTTGCCAAAATAATCAAAGAACAAGATTTACCAAATTCCTTTTATGATACAAATATGGTACTGATTCCAAAGCCATGCAGACCAAAAACAGAGATAGAAAACTACAGAGAAATCTCCTTAATGAATATAGATGCAAAAGTCTTAAATAGAATACTAGCAAAATGACTCCAGCAAGTAATCATGAGGGTTATCCATCATAATTAGGTGGGATTTATACCAGGAATGCAAGGATTGTTTAATATTAGGAAAACCATTCACATAATTGACCATATCAACAACCAAACCAACAGAAATCACATGATTATGTCAATAGATGCAGAAAAAGCCTTTGACAAAATATAGTACCCATTCCTATTGAAAACACTAGAAAATATAAGAATAGAAAAGTCATTCTTCAAAATAATAAACAGCATATTTTTAAAACCATCATCAAGTATCATCTGCAATGGGGAAAAGGCCAAAGCCTTCAGAATAAGATCAGAAGTGTGGCAAGGATGCCCATTATCACCTCTTTTAATCAATATTGTACTAGAAATGCTACCAGTAGCAATTAGAGAAGAAAAATAAATTGAAAGGATTAAAGTAGGCAGTGAGGAGACTAAGCTATCACTCTTCGCAAGATGATATGATGGTATACTTAAAGAACCCCAAAAAATCAACTAAAAGGCTAGTGGGAATAATTAACAACTTTAGTAAAGTTGCAGGGTACAAAATAAGCCCACATAAATCACCAGCATTTCTATATATTTCCAACAAAACAGAATCAGGAGTTAGAAAGAGAAACTCCATTTAAAATCACTCTAGACAATTTAAAATATCTAGGAATCTATCTGCAAAAACAAACACAGGAATTATATGAACACATCTACAAAACACTTTTCACACAATTAACTAGATCAGTGATGGGCAAACTTTTTAAAGAGGGGGTCAAAGGAAAGGAAATACCGATCTGTTTGTCTGTTTCTAAGGCAACTCTTTTGAAGTTTCATTGTATTGTATCCTACTCATTTTATTCCTCAGATTAGGAATAATGTTGTGGGGCTGTATAGAACATGTCAGGGACCCCCATCTAGCCCACTGTTTCCCCATCACTGAACTAGATCTAAACAATTGGAAAAACATTAACTGCTCATGGGTAGGATAAACTAATATAATAAATATAATAAAAAATACAATCCTACCCAAATTAATCTACTTATTCAGTGCTATATCTATCAAACTATCAAAAACTTATTTTAGAATTAGAAATAATTATTACAAAATTTATTTCGAAGAACAAAAGATCAAGAATATCAAGGAAAATAATGAAAAGAATGTGAAGGATGAGGCCTATCATTATCAGATCTTAAACTGTACTTTAAAGGAGTGGTCATCAAAACAATATGGTACTGGCTGAGACAGAAGGGTGGATCAATGGAATAGACTAGGAGTAAATGACCACAGTAAGCTAGGGTTCGATAAACCCCCAAACCCCAGATTTTGGAACAAGAACTCACTCTGACAAAAACTGTTGGGATAATTGGAAAACAGTACAGGGAAAATTTGGTTTAGATCCACATCTTACACCTTATACCAAGATAAATTCAAAATGGGTAAATGACTTAAATATAAAGAGTAAAATCATAAATAAATCAGGTGAACACAGAGTAGTATACTTGTCAGATCTGTGGGAAGAAATTTAAGACCAAGAAAGGGATAGAGAACATTGCAAAATGTAAAATGAATGACTTTGATTATATCAAATTAAAAAGGTTTTGTATAAACAAAACCAATGCAACCAAAATTAGAAGGAAAGCAACAAACTTGGACAACATTTTTATATCAAAACTCTCTAACAGAGGTTTATTTTCTGAAATACATAAGGAACTAAATCAAACCTACAAAAAAAAATTCCCCAATCAATAAATGGTCAAGGGACATGAATAGGCAGTTTTCCTAGATGAAATCAAAACTATCAATAAGCACATGAAAAAGTGTTCTAATTCCCTTTTGATTAGAGAAATGCAAATTAAAACAACTCTAAGGTACCATCTCACACATAACAGATTGGCCAATATGACAGTAAAGGAATGCAATAAATGTTGGATGGGATGTGGCAAAATATGAACACAAATACACTGCTAGTTGAGTTGTGAATTGGTCCAACCATTGTGAAGAGCAATTTGGAACTATGCACAAAGGGCTTTAAATGAATGCCTGCCCTTTGATCCAGCCATGCCAGTGCTTGGTTTGTACTGCAAAGAGAAAATAAGGAAAAAAGATGTGCAAAAATATTCATAGCTGTGCACTTTTTGGTGGCAAAAAAATGGAATATGAGGGTGACTATCAAATGGGGAATGTCTGAATAAATTGTGGTATATGTTGGTGATGGAATATCAATGTGCTGAAAGGAATGATGAACTGGAAGACTGTGTGAACTGGAAAGATGTCCAGGAACTGATATAGAGGGAAAGGAGCGGAACCAGGAGAACACTGTAGACAGAGACTGATACATTATGGCACAATCCAATGTAATGAACTTTTCTACCAGTAGCAATGTAATGACCCAGGACAATCCAGAGGAACTTAGAAGAAAAAACACTATCCACATCCAGAGAAAGAACTGTGGAACCAGAAATGCATTAGAAAAATATATGATCGACCATGTAGTGCAATAGGGATGTGATTAAGGTTAAAGTTAAAGGATCACTCTACTGCAAATATGAATAACATGGAAATAGGTTTTGAAAATTGATATACATATAATCCAGTAGAACTGCTTGTTTGCTATGGAGGGGGAGGTTAAATCAGGTGGGGGGATCATGAATCATGTGACAATGGACAAATATTTTAAATAAAATTTTAAAAACAAATTTAAAAGAAGAAAGAATATGTTATAGGATTTTACACTTTTATCTACTTTGCTATCTTCCTCCCTTTTATTGGTGAGTTTATCCAATTCTCATTTACAGTTATGATTATTAACTATATATTTCCCCCATCTTATTTCCCACTGTTTATTCTTCTCTTTCTTTTTCCTATCACCCTTCTTCTCCTCAAAAGTGCCTTGTTTCTATGTCCCCATATTCTCTCTCCTTTATATCATCCCCCTTTCTCTTTTATCTTCCTCCCCTCCTTCTTGCCTATAGGATAAGATAGATCTTTATACCCAGTTGAGCCAATTCTGATGGAAGAAAGGTTAAAGCATTGCCTACCCTCTGTTTTCCCCTTAACTCTTCCCAAAGAGGAAGTAAATTCAGAAGAAGTCATATGACATTTCAATGATCACATATCTCATAAATACCAAAAATGGGAGGCAAACTAAGGTCTCTTGACTCCACCTGTAATGGTCTTCCTCCTACAAGACACTGCCTCTGGCCAATGATATGTCTCTGTTATAGACCTTCGCCAAAATATTGAGTTGTGTACAATGAAAAGCTGAAATGACTACAAATGGACAAATGGCTAATTCTGACTAAAATATTTTTGATGGGAAAAATGCATTTGAGAGATTGACCAGGCTAGCAGGGATAGAGAAATGAAAACAATTGAATGGGTTAGGCAATAGTCACAAGGATTCTTGACCTAAGTGAGCAATTCTATTCCACTTAGATCTGGACTGTGCAAAAAATTTTCTAATGTGGAACCCAACAGCTACAGAATTAAAGTGACTTTAAAATGTTCCACTCTCATTCTTCAGTTCCCAGTGGGACTTTAAGTGGGTTGAACACAAGGGAGAAAATTATGTTTCTAAGAACAGTGCCAATTCAATCACCATGATGTTAGGGAGTCCTCAATTTATTTCTTCCTCAGAGAAGTTTCTTTTCCTTCTTTGAGGGGTTTAGTTCATGTAATCTCATCTCCAACAGTTCTGGTTTGGATTCACCCTTTGGAAAATAACATCCAAGGATTGCAGAAAGCATTTAACATAGATTCAATGATCTTATAAAAAAGACACATCTTGACTTAGCTATTTGATGCTTGGCTGACCAGAAAACATATCTCGTTCTTTAGGATATCATTCTCTCAAAGGTCCCTGGCAGTTATTAGTTGGCTTTCTCCATGTCAACAAAGCATCATTGCTTTAAATACCTTACTCTGCACTTGGCTCTACTTGTCAGATAAGCTTCATCCTTATTTAGTCTTCTTTGGTGCATTATATTCTGCTTTAAGACTTATATACCATCTATAAAAAAGAAATCTTACAAAAAGTCTTGTAAACATTTTTACAAATGTCAGATTCTAATGATGACATAGTGAAATATCTATGACCTTATTTAAATTCTCTACATTCATTAGTAAGTCATTCACACTTCCAGTGCCTTTTTTTCTTGATTAGAATTAACAAATTTGATCACATAATTCTAATCTCATTATTCTGCATTCATTACTGTTACAAACTAAGTGAGGCAATGCAGTTTAGCTATAGGAGGAGTAGATAGTATTACCAGAGGATTTCCATGAAGATCACATTTAATATTCTCTTCTGTTACTTTATGTAGAATGTAGATACATGTAAGAAGAGAGAATGACTTGGCTATTGTTTCTTTGTTCTCAATATTACCCAGAAAGCTGTTTTTGTTGTTTGTTTGTTTGTTTAAAGACACTAGTGAGCCATATGAAAACCTGCATACTCCTGAGATGCAGCAAGTTGTGTACATGGGGGAGAGGGAAGTCATATTACCGGGTCGTTTTCCTGTGTTCCTATATCCACACACCTCAATGACATTAATCTCTTCTGATTGTTATAACTTCAGTTTTTATGTTAGACAAATAAATTATCTATATTTTCATAGCTGTGTAAATGTAGACATAGAATAGGTAGTTTGAAATTAAATATTATTTGCATATGCCCTCCCCTATTTGAAAATGAGTTAATTGAGTTTAGGAAACTGTTTTAACATTTCTTTTTATTGCTGCTCCTTAGCCTTGTTCCTGGCAAAAATATCAGTGGTTTATTAATGATTGTTGACTGACTGACTGATTGTTGTCTTATAAAGTAATGATAATTTTTTAAAACCTATATTAAATAGTATATGAAAAATGCTAGGAAAAAAAAAACAGAAAATTATCCAAAGGCAGACACAAACTAGCCTGAGACAATATGATGTAGTTGAAGATAAATTGCAATGAATTTACTCCAAATGATAATTCTACTATTTATAATTCATTTGACCTTAGACAACATACTTTATTTCCCCCCATTTTTCTCATCTTTCCAATGAGGGATCTTAAAATTAATATAGACACTACTCCACAATATCATCTATATTTACCATCCCTCTTAAAGACATTTTTACCCTTTCCTAGCTACCTTATGAAAGGTAATTAGGGAATTGGGCTTATCCATCATTTAACCAGCAAGGTAGAAGATTAGATTTATTCTCCAATACTCATGACTCTCCATATTCTCCAAAATAAAAATTATATCCACGATATAAAGCATTTTCAACTGACTACATGAAATAGGATATCAATAACTGAAATGAGGTTAAAAAATAGAGAATGAAACAGTAGAGAAGGCTAATTTTTAACCCTTTACAAGTCCACATAGCATCTTGTTCTCCATCTAAAAATGACAAATACTGGAATGAATATAGGAAAACAAATATACAAAAGCATTATTTTCGAAGCTTTCAATTGGTCCAACAATAATGGAGAACAATTAGCAACTATACCAAAAGAACTATAAAATTCTGCATATCCTTGGAATCCAGCAATATTACTATTACTACAAGGTCTCTATCCCAAAAAGATAAAAAAAAAGGAAAAGGATACACAAACATTCACTCACATCTTTATACATATATACATATGAAAATATACGTGTGTATATATGTATTTACATATGTACATATAGTTGCATATAGATATTAATCTGCTATTTTTCTTTATGAGGTGTCAAAGAATTGAAAATGAGGGAATGACTGAACAAATTGTAATACATTATTATGATGAAATATTATTGCTCTGTAAGAAATTAAGTGTATGGTTAAAAAAAAAACTTTGGAAGATGTATAAAGTGATACAAAGTGAAGTGGGCAGAACCAGGAGAAAATTGTATGTAGCAAGGTTTGTATTATAATGATAATCTACTGTGAAAGACTTACTATTGATTAATACAATCCACTACAGTTCTAAAAGAGTTATGATAAATAATGCAACTGACTTCCAGAAAGAGATTCAATAAACATTGAGTACAGATTGAAGCATGTTTTTTTTCTTTACTTTGTTCTGTCACATTACTTCTTCATGTTAATGTGAAAATGTTTCATATTAATTCATATGCATAATGGATATTACATTTTTGCCTTCTCAATGAATGGATGAGCACATGGCAAGAGGTATGAATTTGGAACTTAAAATTAAAATTTTAAATAAAAGATGATATTAACCTCTGAAAATATATAAGGAGACAAAGAGGAGAGCAGAAGGGAAATAGAATTATGGAGAAACTTGAAAAATAATCAATGAAGTTTCCCAACATCTCAAGTATAGGAAGAATCAATGTTTTGGGGGACTAAATTACATAAAGGGAGTGTCTATAAAAAAGGAGATGGTGAGAATAAAATTGAAGGAAATGTGTGATATATCTTATAAAATTAAGCATTAACATTGAAAAGGAAATAATTATTGTAATTTCTTATAAAGTGGAGAGGCATTTGGAGAATAGGAAGAGATAAATGGAGGTATGAAAACATAGGGAAAGGACATTTATTCTACAAATAGATAATGAGTCCATCCAGTAGACATTATGTGTAGAGATTTTATGCCTAGAATAGTTATTCAACTTGCAAAAGAAAAAGAAACAAACACCAGGATTCAACTAATACAAAGAAGAGCCAGAGGGTACAAACAGAGAGGGGAGATTGAATGGCAAAAGAAGCCCACTGAACCATGGAGAGAAAAAAGGTTAATAATGAAATGTAGAATCAGAATTACATGACGATTCCTAATGCGGGGCAAGATCCTCTTTATAACACAAAGGATTTGTTATTTATAAGTGTGAGGGAAAACAAAAAAAGGAGAATATCAAAATTATAAAATTATTTTATTGAACTAGAAAAATAATTCATTTGAAAAACAAAAGTTCAACAATATTAAAGAAATTAATAAAAATATAAAGGAAGGAGGTATAGAAGTACCAAATGTTGAACTATATTATAAAGTAGTAATTATTAATACAACCCTGTATTGTCCAATACATAAAAAATTAAATCAGTCGAACAGAATAGGTATACAGCAAACAATCATAAAATACTATAGCAACCTTGTGTTTAATAAAAGTAAGTTTTATTTTCTTATCCCCAAGTTTGAGGGATAAAAACTTACTATTTGGTAAAAATTTGAAAGAAGCCTGGCAGAAACTAGATATAGAACAATATCACCATTTATTAAGTTAAGATTAAAATGGACATCTCAACTAAGCATAAAGGAAGATATAATAAGTTAAGATTAAAGTTATTCAGGGCACTGATTTGGGGGTAAGTATATCAATTTATTGACTTGGCTAGCATGTAACCAATAAATTAATAGGTAGTCATAAAAAATTGGTTTTACAGCTCATTATTCCTTCCCTAGGAAATCCTAAGATATCTCTGATTTGTTAGAAGTTAATGAGAAAGTTGTTCATTAAAACTTTCTACTCTTTGTAATCCAAAGAGATAAGGAAAAATACTTCTACGAAAATATTTATAATCATGCTTTTTGTGGTAGCAAAAATAAATGGAAAATGAGGGAATGTCCATCGTTTGGGAAATGGTTGAACAAATTGTGGTATCTGGTGGTGATGGAATACTACTGTGCTAAAAGGAATAATAAACTGGAGGAATTTCGTGTGAACTGGTATTACATCCAGGAATTGATGCAGAGGAAAAGGAGCAGGAGAACATTGTACACAGAAACTGATAGATTGTGGCAAAATTGAATATAATAGACATTTTTACTAGCAGTAATGCAATGATCCAGGACAATCCAGAGGAACTTAGGAGAAAGAACTCTATCCACATATAGAGAAAGAACTGTGGGAACAGGAATGCAGAAGAAAAACATATGATTGATTACATGGTTCAATTGGGAATATGATTAGGTTTTTCAAGTTAAAAGATCATTCTATTATTACATATATATGAATAACATGGAAATATGTATTGAACAATGATACATGTATAACCTAGTGGAATTGCTTGTCAGCCCTGGGAGAGGGTAGGGAAGGGGGATGGGAAAAATCATGAATCATAGAATCATGAGAAACTATTTTAAATTTAAAAAAAATTAAATTAAATTTAGAAAAATCCTTTCAAATCCTCCCCACCCTGGTAGGAAATGAGATGACATAGACAGAAAAAGTCACTTTCAATTAACAAGGTTTTATAGGGGGAGAACATTCTTACCAGTTCCTAAGAACAAAGGAAATGCAATGGTCAGCAGACTGATTAGAGTCTTCCTAATACAGAACTTTGAAATAAAAATTCTAACATAGTAAATTTAAAAAAAAATCTCACAATAAGTGAATTAGAAGAACCAGGAACATTTTAGCTATCAGATTTATGGGTAGGATAAAAATTTATGAATCAACAAGAGATAGAAAACATTGTGAGATATAAAATTGATAATTTCCAATTTTTTAAATTTAGGAGGTATTGTTTAAAACAACTAATTTGGCAAAGTGAGAAGGAAAGCAGTACATTGGGAAAAAATTATAGTTTCTAAGATAGAGGTCTTACACAAAAATATGTAGAAAACTTTGTCAAATATATAAGAATGTGAGCCATTTCCCAATTGACTAATGAAAAAAAATATGAAGTTTTTAGGTGAAGAAATCAAAACTTTTATGAAAAATATCCAAAATCTCTTTGTAAGAGAAATGAAAATCAAAACAATTCTAAGATATCATCTCATGCCTCTTAGTTTGGCTATAATGATAAAAGGACCAAATGACAAGTGTTGCAGGGGGTTATGGAAATATATATATACATATATTGCTAGTGAAACAGAATTCATCCAACCATTTTGGAGAACCATCTGGTTTTTCTCAAAGAGTTAAGAATCTGTGTATATTTTTGACCCTGCAATACCACTATTACCTTTATTTTCTTAAGTGATGAGAGAAAAAGGAAAACTATGTATATATATATATATGTGTGTGTATATATATATATACACATACATATATGTATAGTAGCTCTCTTTGTGGTGATAAAAGAACTGGAAATTGAAAGGATGCTCATCAATTTGGCAATTAAATGTGTAAAATGCATAAGGTCCCTATTAAATCATAGGATTTAGTGCTGGAAAGGACAATGGAGAACTTTTGTTAAATATATATGATATATATATATATACATACATATATATTATTATTATGTCATTTTATACATAACATTTGATCTCTACAAGTCTATAATTGTCCTTATTTCTTGGATGAGGAAAATGAGATTTAGATTAAAATATTTGCCCAAAGCTGTCAGTTGTAGGACTTGAACTGGTATCTTATATTTCTAGCATTTTATCTGCTTTGACACCTTGATCTATACCTATAGATATATGCATATATTGTTGACATGGGATCTAGAAACTCCCAAATTTGTAGCCTAGTGAGATCTGATAAACCCCCAAGGTGAAGACCTCAAATTTGATCTTGTCACATGAGTTTCCCCCTGAAGGAAAAGCCCAACTTCATGAATGTTGGACTAACAATAGACCTTAAAGTAGTTTAGGTAGAGATGGCTAATCCCATCTGGTGTTACATATCTCTTTTTGTCCCAATAGTTTTTCCCCTTTGGCCAAAGTCCTTTACCAAGGTAGCTCAGCCCTTTGGGTTAGATCTTTCCTTTTTGTGTCCATTGTAAAGGGTCAGCCTTTCACTGTTATTCTTGTCTAGGACTCCTCATTTCTTTGTTACCATTGTGAAGTCAATCAACTACATTCTTCCTTCCATGGTTCCCCTAGAAGTATATAGAAATTCCAATGGTAATGGCTCTTTGGAGTTGTCATCTGGAGTGGTAGCACTCCCAGGAGTTCAGTGACCAGAGCTGCCAGAGTCCCTGAGGACTCTGTGAGGAAGCCTAATTTAGAGCTGAACTCCTCTCCATAATTAAAGAATGTTTTTTCTAACTATTTAATAGTTCTGTGGTTTTTTTCTAGTTTAACATATTTATATGTAAATATACATAACAGAATACATATAAACAAAATTGCATATACATAAGTATATGTATGTATGTTCAATAGTGACAAAATACTAAATTTATATCTCTTTTCATATTTGATCTCAGAATTTGTGAGCTTATATAAACATTATTGTTTTATTCAGGTTGGTTTTGGTTTTTTTTTTGGTTTTCTATTATTCTTTATGACTTCCATGGGGTTTCCTTGGCAAAGAAACTAAAGTGGTTTATCATTTTCTTTTCCAGTTCATTTTGCAAAAAAAGGAAACTGAACCAACTGGGTAGAGTGTCCTGCCCAAGGTTACGTACCTAGTAAGTGACTAAGGCTAGATTTGGTTCTTCCTATCTCCAGGACTGACACTATCTGTTGTGCTCCTAGCTGCACCTATAAACATTATTTACAGTTTTTGAATGAAGAAATTGAGGACAAGAAGTACATATGACTGGAACATGTCTTCATTGTCACTAGATGGCAGGGTCAGAACCTGAATATAATTCTTGCTTCTCTTCCTCAGACTGCAAGCTAGCTAACCCAAAAGATGCCTCCAACCACCTTATATCTCTTTTTTGTGTTTTGTCTTCCCGGTTGTAATATAAGTTCTTAAAGAACAAGGATTGTCTTCATTATTTTTTGTGTTTATATCTATAACACATAGAAGAGTGAGTACACAATAAGCAGTTAATTGTGTCTGCTTGTTGCTTTACTGTACAAGTATTTTCAAGAGAATAATAATCATTTAAAAATTAGAAATACATTAGAATCTTGTACAAATATATTGGTAACTTGGTCCAGTGAAGTTAATGGTGTGATTTCCAGTGTGAAGATATAGTTTCCAAGCCCTTCTCTTTCAGTGTCCATTACAGTTCTAAATCTTACAATCCTCTGAATCAATTATACTAAGACCTCCACAGTTCCTTCCTTGTAATGGACATTTGTTGGCATCAAAGGTGAAGATTCAAATCTTAACATGGCTATTTGATATTTCACTAATTGTGGGCATTTATGTTCTCATTTGTAAAAATTAAATTTTTTGAACAAAAGGTCTCCAATGTCCTTACCAGCCCAAAATCCTATGATCCAATAAGGACTGTATGTGTTTATGTCTCAAACCAACAAATTTTCCATAGTCAGAGACACACTGACCCAGAATATCTTAATAATTAGGAAAGAACATAAACCAGGCTTGTGTTCCAGCCAGGCAAAGGAGTTAATGTTCTCTGTGTAGTTGGTAAAAGTCACTTCCCTAATAAATGGTATTTCTGTTCTCTCTGTGACCACCTAAATGAATAAGGGGTGATAATGACATTCTCATTATTTTAGGAACACATTTGCATCTGTAATGATATAGCTCCTACCGGGCACCAAAGCCATAGAGGCAACTGTCTGAATTAATTATATTTGTTTGGCTGATTAGATAAAAAATGCAAACACAAACTTCACATCAAACTGCTTCAAGATTATTTAATCTCCCTCTTGAAAGGGAAATGGGCTTGTGATGTTTTTCTTCTTTTAGCCTTAAAAAACTGATCATTAAATCAAGCATCTGAAACAGTCTTTTCTCAAATGCCTTCCCCCAAACACTTGCATTCTCCCAAGCATTTGAATTAAACATATCTGTCTTTATAACATCAAGATTCTGAGAAATGTACAATTCATTCCATGGAATGGCAGTTCCCATTTCTTTACTAAAATTCTTTTTCATTACAAGTAATAAACTGCTTAATACATGTACTAAACATGTCCTTGGGAAAGGCAGGAGTGTTGAATTTCAACTTCAAAATCTTAAGAGGGGTCAGTAAAAGCTCAAAATATGTGCTGTCCCATTCATGTTTTCCCCCATGATCTCTAGCGACTACCTAGTAAAATGAAGCATAATTTATGCTTTCTCTAAATCATATCATGGGACCAAAACTAAGGGTTTGTTATATCTCATTTGCCTCTAAATTTCTCTTTTACTTCTTAGACTTAAGATGAATCATTTGATGGTGATGATGATGAAGAGGAGGAGGAACACAAAAACAAACATTCAATCCAGTAAACATTTA
The DNA here is from genome assembly GCF_016433145.1 of Gracilinanus agilis. NCBI lineage: Eukaryota > Metazoa > Chordata > Mammalia > Didelphimorphia > Didelphidae > Gracilinanus > Gracilinanus agilis. The sequence continues at coordinate 70,366,315 of NC_058131.1, forward strand.
TTCAAAATGTATTATTTTGATGTCATTGTTGTAGGTGTTATTAATACAAAGATGAAAAACAATCCCTGTTCCTGAGGATTTAATTTGCTACTATAAGAAGCAGAGTTTTAATACAATAATTACCTCATAACAACTCATCCCCAGATACTCTTTGTCCAAAATAGAGTAAAATTGTGTTATTGTTACTCATGACCTTCAAACTATATATGTATTAACTTAGCCTGGCATTGGTATCATTATTTTAGCAACTGTGTCTTTGAACTAAAATGTATACCTTAATATTGATTTCTGTTATGATTCCTCTTGGTGACTTAGTCCTAGTGATAGAGACTACTAAGATAATTTTGATTCTATCATGTATCATTCAATTACTCACTTTTTGCAGTATTGTGTCACCTGTAAACTTATTTAATATGACTTGAATGATTTCATCCAATGAAGAAAATGTTGAGTAGCATAAAGCACAAGCAACAGCCTTGTGACAATCACTGTTTTTTATTCTATATTTCTGGAACATCTTTAGTCAACATTTTAAATATAGTTGTTGTCTCTATTCCTCTGATTCACTGAACATTTGTATAATTGCCTGAATCCAATCCAGTATCTCTTCCAAACTATGCTAGTATGCGGATATAGTAAAGTCAAACCAAATAGGATCCAGAATCTGCATCATACAGAAAACTGTCTAGATCTAGCATATTGAATCAATCTTGTGTGACTGCAAGTTGGTGATCTGGGAGAAATATCTCCAACCTTGTGTTTTCTTTTTCAGTTCCTGATCTTGTGACAGAGAAGTAAAGATACTTTCTTCCAATACTCTCAATACATCGTGTGTGTATATGTGCATGTCTGTGTTTATGTGTATTTACTTAGATGATTTCCCCAATCTTCACCTGAAGACATAGAATGGAGCTGGACAGAGAGTTAAGAAGGGAAAAAAAGTAATGACAGTCTATATCTAAGTGTGCTGAAACTAGCACCATTTCCACTTTATTTGATGTGTAATAGACTAAGGGACCATACATTTCTATATATCTGAATCTATGAATATATTTAGAAAAGAGATTAAAATATTTCATGGGGCAGTTCATATGGATAAAAATGTAGATTTAATATGTTAAAATTTCAAGCAATTTGTTGGCTCTGTGAGTGGGGAGGAAGAGAAGAGGGAAAGAATATGAATTATGTAAACTTGGAAAAATATATAAAAATATATAATATAAAACAGACAAAAAAAACATTAAAGCATTATTTTACTCTCCTCACCCCAGTCTACAATTAACTGGCTTGTAATGGGTTAATAAAAATAGAGTAGTGCCACAATAACTTGACCTAGTTGAAAGAATGGTGTAATTTTTTCAAGATGATTAACCTCAGTGTATAGTAGAAATTCTGTCCCCTATGATAATGTATCCCCATCTCTGCTTACTCCTCAGTCTCCAACAAACACATACAAGAAGAAACAATGAGTAATGAGTTGGTAGCACAAGCAGGAAACCACAATATACTTCCTTACTAGTTGTTTAACAAAGTGATACTCTTTCCATGAATATACATGATTAAGCATATGTTTTATTGCACTATATTTAATTATATTTTATCTTCAGTAGTAATAATCAATATTTATAGAGTCTGCTAAGGTTTGTAAATGCTTTGTAAATATCATCTCAATTTATTGTCACTGAAACTCTTGGAAATAACTTCTAATACTGTCCTCATTTTAAAAGTAAGGTAACCAAAGGAGACGAGATTAAATGACTTGTCTAGCATTACAGAGCTAGTAAATTCCTGAGAAAGGATTTGAACTCAGTTTTTAAAGATTCTCTATCCAACAATTTAAAATTAAAGTGATTAAAGCAGAACCCATTTCTCATTTGTCTTGGGAAGATAAAAATAAATACATCCTTTCTAGTGCACAGTCAATTTTACATTATATTCTAGCAAGATGAGTCCTGGTCCCTGCTTTTAAATATTTTAATAAGAATGATTTCTATGTTCAAATGGAGCATATTAATTCATTTTGCCTTTACTCTTTAATATAATTCTGTATACTTCCTTATAGTCTAATTAATTGAGGAATTAAGATGATCCCATTTTTATAAAGATGTGATTGTATAGGCTTTTAGAATCTACTAGAATTATAGTATCTTGGAATCTCTGAAATAATATAGGATACCAAAAAAATCTCTATTTGTATGGATATAACATGAATTATTGGGAAGAGTATAGTTCTAGAGTCTGAGAAAAAGTCTACAGTGATATCATTGACTCTCACTTCCTGTGTGACTTAAGGTAAAATATTTAATTCAATGGTTATCAGTTTACTCATTTAGAAAATGAGGGAATTGGATTAAATAGCTTCTGAGTTACAACACTAAATCTAACATGTCATCTTTAGAAATGGGCAGATAGTATGGTTTATCACAACAAATACTAATCTTGGAAAAAGAAAATCTGAATTTATTTATAAACTCTAATACTATTAGACATATGACTTTGGGAAAACCTCTGGATCTTACCTGAGTATTCTCATCTATAAAGTGGAGATAAAAATGCTTGAAATTCTTTCTATATAATATAATAAGTATAAAATTACCTTGTAAAATATAAAGTGAGTTATTATAGTTATAATTTCTCTCTTTAAATATACCTAAAAAGAGAACTACTACTCTTGGAATATTGAACTCACTACCCTTTTAAAATTAAATGTCAATATAATTTTTACATATTGTTTTAGATGTTCATATAATTTTAGGTAAACACTTTCTGGTACCCTTCCCCGCTCCTCTAGATGGTAGGTAATATGGTATAGGCTATGCATGTCCTATTATGCAATACATATTTCCATGTTCATCATATTTTGAAAGAAGACATATAACTTACACTAAAAAAATCTTGGAGGAAATAAATCAAATAAAAGTATACAGTAATCTTTCACTATATCACAATTTACTTATTGTAACTCACTGTATCACAGGTTTTAAAAATATATATCTAATTATGTATCACAGAGTTTTCGCTATATCATTGTTTTTTACAAAGGAAATGTAGTACACCACTAGCTCTTGTGCAAGTTTGCCAACAAGATATTGTACACAGCACACTATAGCGACCAACCACAGTGCTGTGTTCTGTATCCTGGGTACTTATTGGCTCAGTGACTGTAGCATAGGTCTTTTTGCTTTCCTACACTGTGCTAATACATTCAGAAAGTGTTTAAGAACATATGAAGTGTTTATAAGAGTGTGGAAAAGGTTTATAGGAGAATGAGAAGGTTTTATAAAATTTTAAATTATACATTAATAATAAAATAAATATAATGCCACAATTTCATGGATTTTCACCTATTGCAGGATCTCTAGAATGTAATAGATGAATAGATGAGGGATCACTGTTCCTCAAACTGCATTCAGACTCCATCTATCCCTTCTACACTATGGATCCCTTTTTCATCATGATTCCTTCGGCGTTGCTTTGAACCCTTGTGCTGCTGATAATAGTGAATTCATTCACAGTTTTCCATCATGCATTTTGTTGCTGTTACAATCTACAACATTCTCCTGATCCTGCTCATTTCACTTTGCATTACTTCATATGTATTTCCATATTTTTCTGTTATCATTTTGTTTATAATATCTTATGACACAATAGTATTTCATTACAATAATATACCACAATTTGTGCAGGCATCCCAAATTCATGGACATCCCTTAAATTTCCAGTTCTTTGGCACTACAAAATGAGCTGTAATAAAGATTTTTGTATAAGTCCTTTAGCTTTATCTTTGATATCTTTGGGATATAGACCATATAGTGAGATTTCTGGGTCAAATAGTATGTAGGTTAATGCACTTTGGGCAGGTCTCCAGATTGCTCTCCAGACTGGTTGTATCAGTTGGTAGCTCCAACAGCAATATTTTATTGTTCTTATATTTTCACATCCCTTCCAAAATTTATCCTTTTCCTTTTCTGTCATATTAGCCTGTCCAATAGATGTAAAATGGTATCTCAGAGTTGTTTTGATTTGTATTTTTTTAATTAATAGTAATTTGGAGAATTTTTATGAGATTAAAGATAGTTTTAATTTCTTCATCTCAGAATTTTTTTGTTTGCATACTTGGATTGCTTATCAGTTGAGGAATGTTCTATATTCTCATAAACATGACTCATTTCTCTATATATTTGAGAAATGTGGCTGTTGTCAGAGACATATGCTCCAAAAATGTTTCCCAGCTTATTTTTTTCTCTTCTAATTTTGATTGCATTAGTTTTGCTTGTGCAAAACCTTTTAAATTTATTGTAAAGTTTTTTTTTCTATTTTACATCTTCAACTCATCAATTTTTGAACCCACAAATTCCATTTTGTGCCAACTCTTATTGTTCAGAAATGTTTTCACATATTGATTCAAATTCTTATTCAACTATTTTGCTTCTTTCTTCCTATGGAATCAAACAAAATGAGTCCAATACCTCTTCGTTGCTAGGCTTCAGATAATTGATGCCTATGATCATATTCCCATGGTCTTCCTCGTCTCCCAAGGTCAAAATGTCCTTATTAACTTTAATTGATTCTGATAGGACATGATCTTCAGTGAATTCAGCCTCAAGGTAACTAACTCTATTGTGGATCCAATTCAGTTTCATAATGTCCTTCCAAAAATGTACTGAAAACTGAACACAATACTCCAGCTAGGACCTTATCTGAGCATAGGGCATTGGAATGCCACCTCACTCATTCTAGACACTGGACTCTCCTTATACAGTCAAAGAACATGTTATCTTTTTTGGCTGATACATCAGTATGGCTGACTCACCTGGGAGCTGCTAATTAGAGTAAAGTAAAAGTGTTTTCATTTGAAGACATTAGACTACTACAACTGTGCCAATCAAAAGAAATAGCTAATCTTTCCCCTGAGAGATTAGACCAATAGCTCATTAGGATTTTGGTGTGCATTTACTTTTGTGAAGTCCGTAAGGTATTAAGAAGTAGTTGGCTACAGTTAGAGTATGTGCAAAAGGCATTTTTCTTCTATTAGGAATCTCCTTCATGCTTACCATTGACCCACTCAAATTACTGTTTTGTTTCCTAATTTAAATGTTGTTTCTTTTAGAATTGCAGTTTATATTTTAAAGCATTTTCTTTTCATTAGAATTGGATGAAACTTTTGAAGCTATGAAATACAAATTTCTAATTTTAACAACAAGGAAACTAAGGATCAGAGAGTTTAAGGGATTTTTTTCACAGTACATTTAGCAAGTTTTAAAGGTTAGATTATAATTCTGGAACCCAGATCAGCAATTTAGTTAGCTCACATATCTCAAACCATAATCATTAATTTGAAAAGAGAGAAATTAAATCATTCAGGATGCCATAATTAATGATCAATAAAATAAGTATTCAAATTCAAATCTTTAGGCAATTAATTAAGTTTTATTTTCTTTATATAATGTGTCCTTTCATTTGCTTAGAAACTTCATTGTACTTAATGCCTGTCCATCTCCAACTAGATTGTAATGTGCTTGAATTTTATTATGATGACATCTATTTATTTCTAATCTTTGACTAAGTTGAATGACAAGAAATGTCACTTAACTATTATAAATCCAGCTTCCTTTTTTAGAATAGGTAATGGAAGAGAACAGAGATGACTAAAAGCTAGCATTTATACGTGTTTCTTTATACTATTTCCTCTTTAGGTTTCGAAAACACCATTGACTTCTAGTTCTTCTCTCTATTAGATTGTTCCTTCCCAGTCTCTATTGATGGATTCTTATTCAAATCATACTTTCATTCATATATTAATGCAACAACAGCCTTCTAATTGGTTACTTAGACATGAAGATTTCTCACATCCAGACCATTCTCCATAAAATCAGCAAAGTGATTTTTCTAAAGTGTTTTTTCCAACTAACTCACCCTCTATTATGTCATTCCCTGTATTTAATAAATACCAATGGATCCCTATTGACTCCAATACAAAATACGAAATCCTTTCTTTGGCATTCAAAGCTTTTCCTAATCTAGCTCCTATGGACCCTTCCAATCTTTAAAATTTACATTGCAACATGCATGACCTACCATATACTCTTCATTCCGGTCACACTAATCTTCTGGCTTTTCAAAGAAGACACTCTGTTACAAAGAAAATTGACATATATGGATATTTTCAATAATATTAATGGTTTATTGCTATCCATATTGGTAATTATGAAAGCTATGTGCCTGATAAGATCTAATTCAAATCGCCCACCATTACCTTCTGCCCACTTGGCTGCTTCATAGGAAAAAAAGCATCTCCTAATCACATCAGGAGTCTTATACCTCTGTCTATACTTGGCTCTGGAGGTTTTCTCTGACTAATACTTTCACTCCTGTGAAAGGAAATTTACTCCCCTCTCCCTTTTTCTAGGGTCGAGCAGGTGACCTCATCTCCTGTCCACCACTTGACCTTGAGGTGAGGATGGTGTGAAGGAAATCATGGAGTGAATTGGGTCATGAGGATAGAATGGCAACTGGAAAAATGCAGCAAAAGAATCAAAAGACCATGAGACAAGGGGGGCAGGTGATGTCACCTGCACTGACCCCTGGACTGCGCCCTGGGTGACCCAGGCAAAATAGAAAGCCACAGTTGGCTCCTGAGATGGGATATTTGAGATTATTGGGCAGAGAAAAACTTTGATAACCTGAGGATTTTAGGTCCTTCTCTCCTGCATTTGTTGCTGGCAGGACTCCCCTGTGAGTGTGGCAAGGGGGTCCTAATAGCCACAGAATAGCAAACTAAATGGAGCAAACAGAAAAGTAACCTATATATCTCTCTCCAATTTTTCCATCTTTTCCCTTATTTGATTTAATAAAAATTATTAATTTAGGTCCAGTTACATAATTTCCCCTCTTAAACTCCTTAACTCTATCTCTTGGCTTCTCTGGATTCCTTCAAGTTCTAATAAAAATCTCTGTACTATAGAAAACCTTTTTATTCCTTCATAATTCCAATGAAATTTTTCTATTAGTTTTTCTTTTGTATTTTCTATAAAACCTGCTTGTGCATTTTTATTTGCTTTTTGTCTTGTCCATTATATATTTTTTTAACATTTATTAATATTCATTTTTAACATGGTTACATGATTCATGCTCCTCCTTTCCCCTTCAACCCCCCCCCCCCCCCCCCCCCCCCC
>NC_058131.1:70418410-70509717 GCF_016433145.1 Gracilinanus agilis
TCTCTCTCTCTCTCTCTCTCTCTCTCTCTCTCTCTCTCTCTCTCTCTCTCTCTCTCTCTCTCTCTCTCTCCCCTAACACATATTGTAAATATTTGTGTATTTGTGTTCCCTCTTTGTAGTTCCTAATGAGCCTCAAAGAATTCACACATTAAGTAGTCTAAAAGGCACATCATAAGAATCAATGGTACACCATATACTCATTGTTAAGTAGGGATTGTATTATTCTTTATACTTTTATCTCAGGCACCTAGTTCAGGGTTTGAACACTTAATAAATACTGCATGATTGTTTGGAATAATGGAAAATATGTCATTAAAGACATGTCTGACCTAAAATTAAAAAGACCTGTTTATATAGTGAGGACAAGCTATGTATATAAGATGGGCAGCTCATATGCCTCACTGATATCCTTAATATATAAAAAGACCCTAAGGAAATAGAAGTAACTTATGTAGGTACTCAAGGGAAAACCTATAGAAAAACATGAGGAAGAATAACACAGATGCAAAATTGTTATGAGTTGTGACCTTTCTTTATCTAGTCAGCACCAAAACTCATAATATTATAGATCCATTAAGGAATCAACATATCTTCCCTCACTAAGAGGTAAGCATTCTGCACTTAGAGTAATAGTACTGGGCACACTGTAGACATTTAATATATGCTAATTGATTAACTGAATGGTTTTCTCATGAAATTACATAGTTTTATGTGTTTTATCTCTCCTATTAAACAATAAGCTCTTTGAGAGGAGGAAATATTTTACACCTTTATTGTATCCTAAGCCTTCAGAAGAGTAACTGGCACATGGAAGGAATTGAATAAATATTTGTTTATTTGACTTCCTGAGACAAGATTGTTTTATATTTATAATGTTCTTGTATGTTTCCATCTCGTTCCTATATATACCTGAACAGAGAGACTATGCTAATCATCTCATTATTACTTCTTATAAAATGTATTTTTGTCATTTATGGAAATATGAGTGAAAGATGTGTAAAAGTAAATTGTCCAACACAAATTTAATTATCCTGATCTGGATGAGACATGAGAGGGTATCTCAGCAAAATATTCCTTTACAAATGGAGCACTTGAATGTGTATATTTATCTGTGCCTTAGTATTATAAACTTTAAAAGTTCTAGTGAAGCCTAAGTGCTTCTCAGTATATTATTTTAATTATATATAATACGATGCATTATATTAAGAAGAAATAAATTATATTAAAATACCTGAAAACATATATGTTAAGTTTCATGGATAGCATGTTAAGATAGCTCTCTTTATAATATATTTGTATCTTATCATTTAGTCTTCATGAAGAGATTCTCAGAGATGGAGAATTTAATAACTGCCAAAGTAGCTCATTCACCTTTTGGACAGTTCCAAATCATTGAAAAACTTTCCATTCTCTAAGAAATATCTACTTCCTTGTGGCTTCTATATATCACTCCTATTTTTGCCTCATTGCCCAAATAGGAAAATTAAGTGAAACAATAATTGGCTTATTTTCTGGATAAATGCTCTCTAAATGTATGTAGTCAACAATCTCTCAATTCTTCTTTTAATCCAAATATATTCCTGTTCTTTATTTCTCATATTAACATTTCTTCTTGTACATTTTCCATCCAAGTTACCCTACACTGAATATTCTCCAACTAGTCCACATCTTTCACAGAATGTAAAACCCTAAAAATAAATACAATACTTTGACTGTGTGATATGACTGTGAGACAATACCTTCTGGCTTTGTCTATTCCAGAAACATGGTCTTATAAGTACTTTCAAAATTCAAGAATTATAGAAAATCAAGAAAGGAAATTTCAAATGACCCTTTAATTCTTTGTATTTAAACAAAATAACTAATCCTAGATTCAAAGTTTTCAGGAATATTCTAAATAGAGAATGAATATGAATGGTAAATTGAATTGTATTCACAATCTTATCTGATATATAATATTAAAATATTATAAATAATTTCCCTAAAATAATGTTTTTATTGATAATTGTCATCCCCATTACGCAGATATGGAAATTGAGGTTCAAAGAGGAAAAGTTCCTTTTTTTTAACCCTTACCTTCTGTCTTGGAATCAATATTGTGTATTGGTTCCAAGGCAGAAGAGTGGTAAGGGCTAGGCAATGGGGATCAAATGACTTGCCCAGGGTCACAGAGTTAGGAAGTGTCTGAGGATAGATTTGAACCTAGGACCTCCCATCTCTAGGCCTGGCACTCAATCCACTGAGTCACCCAGCTGCCCCAAAAGAGTGACTTTTCTAAAGGCAAATAACTTGTTTCAGAATTTAAATTTAAACCTGTTTATAATCCCTCATATATTCCTCTCAGCCATGATGCAGATTTTGTGATAAACTTTACATTCATTTTATCATTCAGTTTTGACAACAATACTAAGACATATAGGTCTAATCTTATTCTTGTTTTCCAAAGGAAACTAAGCCTACCTTAATTGGGAAATAATTAAATTAATCATGGTGCATAAATGCAATGGGAAATTAATGATCCAAAAGAAACAGTTAACTTGAAGATTACTGGGAATCTTTGCAAGATTTATTACTGTTGCAAAGTGTGACAAACAGAAACAGAAAAGCAATGTTCACGATGACCACAAGAATTTAAATGAAAAATAATAGCAAAATACTGAAAATGTATAGTGTATTGTTGCAATAATGATCAAACCTAATGCTAAAGATATATGAGAATCTTAGTTCTTTCTTTTGATTTAGAAGTAGTAGGCTAATAATGTCGAAAACTGCATATATAATCAGGTTTGTTTCTAACTTGGAGTTAATAGAGCTTGAGTCCAAATCCTGCCTTAGAAACTTACTAACTGTGTAACCCTGAGCAAATTCCTTAAATTCCTACTCCTTCAGTTTCCTTGTCTGTCAAATGAGGAAAATTATAGTGATACCTCTTAGAGTTGTTGTGAATCTCTAATGAGTTAATATATAAAATACTTTTTTTTAAAAAAACATCACATCTTAAAGCACTAAATGGAATACTTACTTTTATCCATTTTGTTGAGGTATTTTATTTTTATAAGGGATGGCTTTCTGGTAGTCAAAACAGGTCTATACAGGAATTTGAAGATGATGTAATGTTATTTTTAAGGGAAAAATAAAACGAGAGGATTTAAAACTAGATTTTCTGACTCTAGATTCAATGTATTATTGTCGTTCAGTTACTTCAGTCATGTACAACACTTTGTCACCTCATTTGAGGATATTTTTGCAAAGATCCTTAAGTGGTTTGTTCTTTCCTTCTCCAATTCATTTTATAGATGATGAAACTGAAGCAGAGTTAAGTGTTCAGAATCACAAAGCTAGTAAGTGAATGAGGTCAGATATGGACTCAAGATGTCTTCCTGACTTCAGCCTTAATACTGAACCACCTAGTTGCCCTATTCAATTTAGTTTTATTTCAATGTATTCAATATGACTAAAATGAATATACTTTCCTCTAAACCATGCAGTAAATTAAAAGATAGCAAAATAATTAGAAAATAATAGCTATAAGTTTCTTGGAAAAGTAGAACTCAGAAGATATGGAACATTATCTAATAATACTTGGACAGTCAAGTATATAACCTTAGAGAAGGCACTGATCTCAGACTTCCCTCTTTTCAGAATTAATTGGTCAATCAATAAACATTTATTAAGCATCTTCTATTTAAGAGATATTTTGCTGAGGATATAGAAAAAGACAAAAAGAGAGTTCTTGTCCTCAAGGAGTTTATAATCTAGTGGAGGACACAGCAAATAAGCAAAGATATACAGCCTATAAACAGGGCACAGGACACCAGAATAATAGCATTTGTACTGGAACTGAACTAGTGTTTTACCAAAAGTGATAAAATTAAGTATATAAAAAGTAGTTTGATCATGGAGTGAATTTTCATTCATTCAATCTAATGCCTTTTTATCACCTTGAAAAGATGTATCTGGTGGTTTTTACCAATATTTATTCTTGCTCTCCATTATTGAACCTTTAATCAATTATATGCTTTGTTTCTTTTCCATCTAATTCTGGAGTAATCCTGAAGATGATTTCAATAAGTCTATTGAAACAAAATCTATATTCAAAAGAAAATGTAGAGAAAATGAATGTCTAGGTGTCTTTATATAAATTTAGTCTCTTATTCTTATAAATAACAGGCATGAAAAATGTCAATAGAAATTGACCTGAATAGAACACAATTAAAGACAAAAAACCTCTAAGTAAAATTAAGACATATCATGAGTTCAAAGAAACTACAGAGTTAATTTCAGAAAGGAAAAAAAACCTATATGCAGGTTCTTGAGAGTGTGAGAGAGTATTTCTTTGTCATGAGTCCTATAAAAGCTGGAAATGAAGAAAAATATTTTTTCAGAAAAAAAAAGAGAAGAAATATGTGAGAATTTATCATGGAAAACCAAGTGGTGTATTTCCTCCACCAAAAAATGGAGTGAATTAAAAATAAACAATAATTAAAATGAATCAAATGTTTTTAAAATAAGCTATCTTCTATCACAGAAATATGGTTCACTAACCAAGGTAAGTAGAGATACTATCCTAATCACTGGATGACATAAAACATTATCAAGCTATCAAAACAAAACAAAAACCAACACAATATTTCAGGAAATCTTAAAAATAACCTGCCTGAATATATTGGAAAAAAGAAGAAACTGAAAAGAGGATCTACTTTCAATCTTCTGAAAAAAAATCACCAAATGCAAACACGCAGCAATTTAGTCAAAATCAGAGCTTTCAAGACAAATGAAGAAAAATACTGTAAGCAAAAAGAAATAAAGGATTTAATTTGCAAAGTATCAACCATCAAAGTCACACAAATTCAAGCTCCAAAGGACATAAACCATTCTTAATATTGCTGGAATTATGTTTGAGAAGCCAAGTAGCAGTACTGGAAGTGGGCAAAGAAATTTGTAAGAAAACATAAGAAGGCAATCAGCAAAAAAAATAAAGAGATCAATTTTTATTAAGGAAAATGTGAACATTATGAGACTTAGCCAAAAATGATAATAAAAGGTAAAGTACTACTTGAGTGCTCAGAAAAAGAGGGACTCTAAATTGATAAAATCTGGTGGGCTTTTGCAGTTCTCCTATCAGGTCAATTAAAGTAAGACATGGGAGGAGACAGGGTGGGGAATCAGGACCTCTTCTTCAGTATGAGTTTTAGAACTAGCAGTGACTTATACTGGTAGGAATTTTTAGAGAATTGGCAGGTTATTGGTATTCAAATTCTCATCAACAGAAAAAAGCGGGGCAAGAGGCTTTGATCATTACCTTAAGCCTCCATTCAGCAGGTTGCCAGGGGGGGTTTGAGTTTCCTGGACTTCTTTAGTGGGTTGGCAAGGTCATTAAGTTCCTTTAAAATGGATAGAAAAATTGTATAAGATTATATCATAAAATATAAAACATAAAATTTTCATGAAACAATGAATTAAGCTAGTTAACCCTGAAAGGTGACAATGTGACAATGTTTTCTCCAGTATTTGATTGATCTAAAGGCCAAGTCTCAAGTTTAAACTCCCTCGATGCAGATGACTGGTTACTGGACATACTGATATAGTTTTCTGGTTACCTAAGGGCACAAGTAGACTCACTCATATAAAGTCAGGCACTTTAGGTTTGGCAGATGCTCCAAGATGATTGGAATCTACCTAAATTCCCCTCCTGACCATCTCCACATGGAGATGATGTGTACAAATATCTAAATTAAATGGTACAGTATCCTTGAAGACAATCCTTCCTATGCTCTGGCTAAGCAATTTCTCTTTTTAAAAAACTGTTAAATAACCATTGTGCTTAATTTTGTCTCAACTTGAACCTGGGCTAAGGGTCATATCCTGGAGCCAGAATGATTTTAATAGATCCTCTTTTATGAATAATGTATTTAAATCCATAAAATAAGAATAATATATAATAATGCATAATATTAAGAAGGAAACAAGTTTGAGAAAAATATAACAGGCCTCCTTTATCCCTGGTTTCACTCTCTGCTGTTTCAGTTAATTGTAGTCAACTTAAAGCCTTGGAAGTTCATGAGCTACTCTCTACCCTAGGATCAGTCTCCTCTACGTTCATTTTCACTCATTTTTAGAATTTTTTTTTTATCATGGAGGATGTGGGAGCAGAGGAGCAAGAGTAGAGAAAGAGGGCAGCAACTGTTAAATTTATCTGAGGTTTATCTGAACCATCCCTGGTAGGTCTTGGAATATGTCCCCCTCAAAAACAGGGCTCTATTCTTTGTATTTTTCTCTGATTCAATTTCACAAACATCTTGAAATCTAATCATGACCCACTGGAGTTCCATTCACCACAAGTTAAGAACCTATCTAGTAAAACAACTAGAAAGGACTAAACCATGATGAAGTGCTTGTACACTTTCAGAATTTTAATAATCTCTTTAAGGAGCTCGGAGAGAGAGAGAGTAAGAGAGAGTTATATCAGATAAACAGAGAGCTTGAATGTGATTTTATTTTGGATTTTCAGTTTATGATGGTTTGTTTTTGTTTTGTTTTAAGATAAAATATAAAAAGGGGCGTTAAAAGAATATAGTTGAGAAAAATTAGAGGAAAGTGGAAGTCTTACTTTTTCATGTTAACACAGTGTATAAGAAGTATACACATTGTCAAAGTTCGAAAGAAATAGTATCTCATGACTCCGATTTTTTCAGGAATGCATAAAAGAATATTGATGACAGAATTTGATGCAAAAACAAATTAAAAATCAGTGGAGGGGGCAGCTGGGTAGCTCAGTGGAGTGAGAGTCAGGCCTAGAGACAGGAGGTCCTAGGTTCAAACCCAGCCTCAGCCACTTCCCAGCTGTATGACCCTGGGCAAGTCACTTGACCCCCATTGCCCACCCTTACAAATCTTCTACCTATGAGACAATACACCGAAGTACAAGGGTTTAAAATAAAATCAGTGGAGATGTAAGTATGCAAAGGGATAATGGAAAAAGAACATAGGAAAGAAGAGAGATTCAGGAGGATGACATTCATAAACAAAATTGAAGTCAGCATTGATATTTGGGTAATAGAAGGTAGAAATTCTAAGTGATGCTAAGTGAAATGAGCAACAAAAGGAGAATATTATACAAAATAACAGAAATAATGTATAATGACCAATTATGAATGATGTAACTATTACCATGAAGGCAAGGATCCAGGAAAACTCTAAGGTACTCATAACAAAAAAAAGTCTATTCATTACCATAGAAGGAAAAGAAATTAATCTACCTTGAAACATGCCATTCTTCAATTTTTTTTTACTCTATGATCTTTTCTTTAGTGTAAGCAAAATGAGTCCTGTTTCACAACATGACAAACAGGGAAATATGCATCATATGATTATATATGTATAATATTTATCACATTACTTGCCTTCCAGCAGAGGGGAGAAGGCTTAGAGGGAAGGGGAGAAGGCATGAGACATAGATTTTTTTAGAGATAGCTAATGTGAAAATTTGTTTCTCTTAGACAAGCATATTTATTATAATTTATTACATGTTTATAACAAATCATATGTATTATATTGTTGTAAGGTTACATATCAATTATGTTACATATAAAAAATAAAAATAAGTAGTAACTCATAAAAGCATATCTAATTATTTGGCGAGATAGAGAATAAAATTATAATAGTTATGCATCTCATCACTACTATTTAAGAACACAAAATTCTTAGAAAATGATTAATATGTATTTATAGATCTGAATAAATTTAGAAAAGGTAGATATGCTAGAAAATAATAGTAGAAAGGAATATACATAGCTTTTTGCTCTATGTGGCATGCTAAATATTTAATATTGCTAGAGCATGAAGATTTTTTATTTAAATGCAGAAAAAATATTAAACTTATGCTTTACTAAACATAAAGAAATACATACTTTAATAAAGAAACACTGAAGAAACAATTAAAACTTCTTTGGAGACCAAATAATTGGTGATTTAAAAAGTAAATCTTAGAATTAATAGAGAATTTCATTCAAGAAAATCTGAATATTCTGAATATTTCATTCAAGAAAATCTGAAAAATATATCATAACTTTGTGATAAAGTTAAAGCAGTCTATAAGGGAAATTATACCTCTGAAAACTAAACAAAATTTAAAAATCATTGAAAAAGGGAGAAAAGAGATTGATGAATTTTTCATTCAAGCAAAAACTGCTCTAATTTTGATAATTTGAAAAAAATCTAAAAAATATATGAATGTTGCAAACCAAGGGAAAAAAAGATGTAAATAAATCACATTAATCATTGAAAAAGTAAATGAAGTAGGAGTTGGTTTATATGAGTTTATTTTATATCCTTCTACTTTGCCAAATTTATTGATTATTTCAACTAATTTTTCAGTTCAGTCATTAGGATTTTCCACAAAAACATCACATTTTCTGCAAAAAGAGAAACTTTCTGATTCCTTCAATTTCTTTCTCTTCTTTTATTACCATTGCTAGCATTTCTCATACTCTTACATACTACTGGTGATAAAGGATATCTGTTTCACTTCTGATTTTATTGTGAAGGGTTCTAGTTATCATGATCACAAATAATACTTGCTGATACTTTTTGATAGAGGCTTTGTATAATTTTAAGGAAAAAATTATTTTTACCTATGCTTTCCAGTGTTTTTAGGGATTGGTTTAAACAAAGTAAAACATAAAATAAATCACTTGAAAATCTGATTAAAAAAGAAAAATTCAAAATGTCAATATCAAAAATTAAAAAGAAGACTCTCAGATTACACAGAGAAGAGATAAAGTATGTTTTAATGTGCCTTGGCTTAACTATGTGCCAACAGAATGATAAATGTATGAATATTTTTATAAATACATAAAATATGTAATCAAAATAAGAAAGAACTTTATACAACTCAATCTCTGAAAAAGAAACTTAACAAACCAGAAATGATTCTTTTTAGTTTTTTTTTTTTTAATCCACAAATATAGAGGAATTTACAAGAGTATTCTATCAAAAAATCAAAAAGCAAGTAATTCTAACTTTACATGAATTCATTGTAAAAACTGTGAAAATGAATCCTGCCACTTCCTTTAAATAAGAAAAAGAGTCGTAACTTCTAAGTCAGGAAGAAATAGATAGAGAAAGTGGTCTATTCTAAGGTCTTCAAAAACTGTCAGCTAAAAATACTAGATCCTATCTAAGTAGAGATGGAGGAAATGTAGTATAAGATTCTATCTTATGACCACATTAGATTTATAACTACAATTGGTTCAAAATTAGGGAAACTAAAAATCTAAGTGGTCATATTAAAGTAGCAAAAAGTCAAAACATTATTAATACTTACAGAAAAATGTTTTGACAAAATCCAATATTACTTCATAATGTAAATTTTGATAAGTAAAGAAATAAATGTATTTTTCTTTCATAAATAAAATAATATGTTCAAAATACAAACCAAGTGTTGTCTTTCTTAAAGAAACTTTTGAGAGCTTTCCAATAAGTTTGAAGGTTAAAAAATGTCTATTGTGGGCACTATTTTATACACTTCAGAAAATAGTAGTTGTACAAATTAGTTGTTGGTCAATCTTTAAGTTGTGACTGGTTCTCCATGATCCAAAGGAGCATATCCAAAATAGAAATCCATGGGGTTTTCTTGGCAAAGATAATGAAGTGGTCTGCAATTTTGTTCTCCAGTAGATTGAATAGATCCTTTATTCACGTAACCAGAACTTAAGTGACTTGCCCAGAGTTACACAGCTAGGAAGTGTCTGAGATGAGATTCAAATTCAGATCTTTCTTGTTCCTGGACTAGCAACTTATCCACTGAAACACAAAGCAGTCAAATATAACAATAAGTAAAGAAAATAGGGAATAAATATTAACAAAGAATAATCAAATGTTAACATTTTGAAGATGTTAATAAACAACCCTCAAAACTAAACTAATAATAAAAAAGATTAAATTTGGTATTATACTAGCATAAAAGGAGATTTTCAACAAATCAGCCTCCATTTATTACCAAGAAAACCAATAAATCTTAAAGAAATTCATTTGAAATAACTAGCAAACATATAAAACATATGATGATTTATTTTACAGGACATAGTAATTAAATGACTTTGATCCAAAATGAAAATAAATAAATAAATAAATATAGATGATTGCAGAAGAGTTCATTGTTAATGTTGAGGGTATGGCTAAGTTATATATAAGGAAAATGGTGATACAATATAAATATATTTATGAATTATTTGTAATGGAAATCTGACTAACATAGAAAAAGGATGAAGGGCAGGGGAGGAGAACAAGAAAAACAAAACAAAGACAGCTTGGATTTTTCAAATCTAAACTATAAAATAATAATCATCCAGTTTCACCCCAAATCTGACCCAAATCTGATATTAAAAGTTTTTATTAAATGCTTATATATTGATCAATTAGTTACATAAATTAGTTATACAAGATACAGAAAAACTTCAACACAGTAATATGTTTCCATTAAAAGGACACTAACAATTGGTGCAAGGATCTAATATTTAAACACTACTGAGAGAAATTGAAAGCAATCTGGGAGAAATTGGGTTTAGATCAACCTCTCACATAATTACTACATTAAGTTCCAAATGGATGCATAGCCTACATATAGAAAGAAGGTCAGATCATAAACAATATAGGAGAATGAAAGGAAATACTATTAGCAATTATGGATAATAAATATTTTTATTTTAAAAAAGATTGAAAGGATCACAAGAAATGTAATTAACAATTTTATTTGTACACAACTGAAAATGTTTATCTAAAGTCAATGACATTGGATGGGGGAAGAATAATAAGGTAATTATTAAAATCTTTAAAACAAATTTTTCTGAAAAAATTGAACTACATTCATGTATTGTATACACAAACACTATAGATAGATTGATAGATGAAAGACTAACAGACAGATAGTGTATATGTAGGATTAGAACATACACATTACATATAGCAATAAATATATGTTGATACGTATGTGGATGTAATATAAGAACTAACAAAAATGACAGATTGCATATATCTGAGAAAGACGTGTATGAATTTATGGAAAGGGACATGAACACTCAGAACTCTTTATAAAATATTCATAACACAAATGAAAAAGAACTTTGAAATCTTTCAAAACTCTGGTCAATACAGTGACTAATTTTAATTACAAAAGACTCCTTGTGTAGCATTCCTCCTATCACTAAATATCTGATTGATGTATGATAGATAAAGAACATGCAATTTTTTCAATCATTGACCTCTTAAGATAAATTTATTTTGTTGTTTACTTTTGTAACAAGTGTAGATTTTTATTTGCAAAGGTATTGAGGATTGAAAGTGGCAATAACGATGTGAGAAAAAATAAAAGAAAAGAAAGGTTTTTAATTTTATATTAAAAAATACACAGAAAAAAATAGTAATGTGAATATCAGGTTAAATTCAATATTAAAAAGCAGCTTGGATTTATACTTAAATATGTAATCTTATTTTCTTGCCTTTTGTATATAGAGTTATTTATGTTTGTTAATAATTTTATATTTCAGAGTCAAAATGAATTAGTTTTTTAAATTGAGGAAGAATTTTAGTGGTCAAATAGCTAAGATAATTTATTTTGTAAAAGAGAAAATATACAATATCTAAATTACAATCTTATGTCACAATAGTTTGTTAGGTACAGTTATACTACATCTGGGTAGCCTGAAGTGAAAATCAGTGTTTTTTTCCATCAAAATAAATATATTTCCTCTAATTAAATTTATAATGATGAGACAAAAAGAAATGAGCACAACCAAGTATGCCTCAGTTTGCATTCAAATTCAGTCAGTTCCTTGTGTGGAAGTGAATGTGCTTTTTCCTCATGAGTTCCTTGGAGTCATCCTGAATCCTTGCATTGCTGATAATAAGTGTCATTCACAGTTGATCATTGTAATTTATTGTTGTTATGTACAACATTCTATTAGTTCTGCACATTTCCCTTTGTGTCACTTCATATAGGTCTTTTCTGGTATTTATATGATCATCTTGTTCTTTTTTTATGGCAAAACGGTATTCCATTACAATCATATACCACCATTTTTTCCACTGTTTCCCAGTTGGTGGACATCCCATCAGTTTTCAGTATTTTGTTACCACAAAAAGTGTTGCTATAAATATTTTTGTTCAAGTAGTTCCTTTTCCCCTGTCTTTGGTCTTTTTGGAATACAGACCTGATAGTGGCATTTAATGAGGTAAACAATATATAGAGTTTTCTGGCACATTGGGCATGCTTCCAAATTACTCTGCAGACTGTGTCAGGTTACAGCTCCACTAAATGTATTAATGTAAGCTACCTTCATTGTTTGGTTTAATATTCATGAGAATGCCCAGACTTAATGAAAATATTTTTGGTAGCCTGTTGTGGTACTTTGCCACAGTCCTTCATGCTGCTCTTCAGGAGTCATCATTAATGAACCTGGATTTATCTAGGTTAAATCATCAGTGTTATACAGCATGGTTAATACATTGGAGAGAAGTGAAAGTTTCCGAAGTAACATGATTTGTTAATTTGCTGAGTGCCCTTGTAATTCTTTCACTTAACTGAAGCTTAATTCCACCATCTTCAAAGTAAAGTACTTGGATAGATGATATCTGTTATGTCTTCCTAATCTTGTATCTTCTAAGATCCTTTTAAATTCTAGCATTTTGAAGCTATGGATAGTGTGTAAAATTATAATGTTGCTACAACATTGGCATCTAGGTCAAACAGAATCTGATTTCAAACAAAACAATCAAATTTAATATATGATAAAAAAAGGTAAAATGGAAAAACAATGCACTTCAGGACACAATATGAATGAAAATTAAAATGAGAACTATTGTGGCATCTTGACAGTTAAAATTACTCCTGATTCAGACTAAACTGACTGGAAAAATAATTTCTATCTTTATTTTTTCTCTTATGAGATTGAAAGAAGTAAGCAAATAAATAGGTAACGGAAAATTTTGAAGTTTAAAAACAACAACAACAACACCTGTGTTAGGTTTTGCCCATTGCTCAAAGTCCTAATAGAGTATGTTCTTCCTTGTGATTGGGCTGCTATTGACATCTCCATTTCTTTAAAAAATGTTATGAATAATTCATTAAGCAGTATGTGTCATTCACATTCTTCCCTGCAGATTGGAAGTCACAGGCATGTCCATGCATCATATTTCCAACTCCTTGTGTGTGTGTGTGTTGATTTTCAGGTGCCTGGTATATGGTTCAGTAAATTATTAGGACCATATTAATGAGCCGATATTCATTAGGCAAGCAAAACATAGAAGTTCAGTGACAGGATGTTAACTGAGAGAAGATCTGATTTATTGCAGATCATATAAAATAAAACCAAACAAAATCTGGTACAACTTTGTAATCTCCGCTGCACTAATTAATCCCAGGATTTGCTAATGAATCTTTGTATTCATTAATTAACAAATGTGCCAAGTATATAGGATATGGGACCATGATATTGTATTTGTATATTCAACATTTTGCTTATTTTGTATTTTTCAGGAGCCATGTATTTTAAATATACTCCATTATATTATTTTATATAGTATACAAAAATAGAAACACGACATTTCCCAAAGTATTTTATTTAACTCTGCTGATGCATTTTGTTTGGTGATTTTAAACTAAGTATAAAGAAATATAGCATCTGACTATTTAGTGGGGAAAGTTATTCTCATTTTATATCCATAATCAATCTAACAAATATTTATTTTAAAATTACAAATTTAATATTTACATTAATACAAATAAAATAAAACTATAAAATTCTTAGCAGTATAGAATATAATAGAATATAAATATAAATAGAATTAATATTCAAGTTTCATCTCTGTCACACATAATCTATGTGATCCTCAGAAAGTTATTTAATGTCATGTACTCAGCATTACCATCTGTAAAATGGGAGAACTAATACTTGTAATACTTGCCTATTGCATGCATGAAATAAAATAAAGTATTTAATTAATGGTTACTCTCCTTAAGGCTTGAGAGACATTAAATATATTTATTATGTGTTCTATTATTACACATCAATGTCTCAGGAGTCACAATAATAATTGCAGAAAATTGGAATTACAGAGAAATTGAAAATTTATGAAAGATACAATCATGGTACCACTGAGGATTACTTGTGCTCAGTATACAATGTTAAATGTACTCGTGGTGGCATGTATGCCTAATCAATGAGAACTCTCAGTCATTTATCAAGAATTTGGGGAACCAAAGGATACCCTTTATGTAAAAGGGTATTTCAAGGAAAATTTCCATTGTATTGATTGGATCCAAATAGGAAGTAGAGTTTTTTTTTTTAAAAATGAACTTAAATATACAAAGGCAAGGAGGAGCTCCCAGGTGATTTCTTTTTCATTGAAAGAAATACCTACAATGGAAAAATCATGGATCCAGAAAATGAATAATATGAATTTAATCCCTCATGATAGCCAAGGCAAAGGCTATTATTCTTATTTCAATGAAACTTAATTGAGACTAATAGAGGGGATATGACTTTCTTAAGTTATATGAGAAAACATATACGTGAGTAAAGATCTCTAAAGTCCTTTAGTTCTTGTCCACAATGAACTCATGTCATTTTGGTAATATACTTTGCCCACAGAGGGGCGGGAATCATAGCATAGTAAAGAGAAGGCTGCCCTTGGAGTCAGGAACTCCTGGGTTTATTTCCCGACTGTGACACAAAGTAGCTTGACCAAACAACATTTTACATTTCATCCAGCCATCAGCCTGGAACATCTTGAAATCTGCCTTGTTCGTGATCCACTTTTACTCCCTAAACTCTTGTTTATAAATTGGAATTGCAGAAATTAAGTTCCATGAGTACTGGAATTAATTTTTTGTTGTTGAATTATCTTCATCATTGACTAAATAAATTCACTCTAATCAGCTCATGTAATGGCAGAAAATGTTTCCTGTCTCCTTTGGCTTTCAATCTGAGCCATCTTTTTTTCCTTACTGAAGAAGACCACATCCCACCCACCCACACACACTTACATGTACAGGCACAGATTTATTTTCATCTCTTGATATAGTAACTAATTCAATATTATCATTCATGTGGTCAAGCACCTTTAACAGTTGGCATCATGGAACCATAGATAGAGGCAGGTATATGAGCAGTTGATTTGTAGCACATCTATTACATTTTCAAACCTATTGCTGCTGAGAGGAGATGCAGTTTGGTTGAATGAAAGATCACTAGATCTGAAGTCAAGGACCCTGGGTTGAGTCCTTAGTCTGTACATTATTAAATATATATTTAACATATTTTAACTTTGATTTCCTCATATATAATATGGGAGTAAAAAACACAATCCTACTTCAAATACTTTTGATAATAAAAATTCTATATAACTGTGAGGTGATGATTATTATACTTAAACTCAATGACTGCAGCAAGAAAACCTGACCACTTGTTATTTTTTCCAAGATTCTAAATACTTATAAAAAGAACTTTATCCAAAAAAAGAACCAATTTATAAGTTGTGGCACAAAAAAAAGATCTTATAATTCACATTATAATTGTAGAATCTTACCTTCTTAAAGGTAGAAGGGACCTGTAGGGTAATCTATTGTAATTTCCAGCCCCTCTACAAATTGTTTAGATGATATTATATAGTGGGTACTTGGGACTTCACAAAGTGCTTTGAACCCATTTTCTCACATAATAATAATAATAATAATAATAATAATAATAACCACTCTTCCATGAAAGATAAAAAATACTATTTCCCATTTTTACAAAATGGAAATAATGTGCAGGCAAGTTTGATAAATCACTGGATACATTCAGGAAGTGACAAAATCAGGAAGTAAATCTACAGAAGCCAAGTGGTAACACGGTACTACTTGATACAGTGGCAATAGCTGACTTCAGTAATAAGAAATTTAAGTTCAAATCATAGGTCCGCCCCATATTTCTCTATTTGAACTGCATCAAGTCACTTAGTCTACATATGCTTTTATACTCTTCTATAAAGTGAGATTAGGCTAAATCATTTTTAAGTTATCTTCTAGTTATAGATCTATGATCTCATTCTGACTCCAAATTTTTTTCCTTTCTAATACATGTCAACTGCTTCTATACACTTTGTTCCAGATATTTCAGTTAGAGATTTTTTTTTATGTCAGGTAATTAAATTCATTAGAACTCGTTCCTTTACTTAGTAAAAAAATATTGGCACTCCAGCTTAAAATTCTAGAGATCCTGGTTTTAATTTGGGGAAACTATCCCAGAACTTGTTACAGAAGAAAGAGCAGTTTTAGAGGGAGGATATATTCATTCATATTCTGACTCTTATGTATGAAATGTGGAACCTTGAACATAAAATTTGACTGCTCATGGTCTGCATTTCCTTCTTCCTTAAAAAAATGTCATTGAAAATTCTTGGCAAATTTTAAGACATTGCTGGAGTAGATATGGATTCTTATAATATTTATCTTGCATAGTAATTCCCATGAATTTTTGTTTTTATTTTGAACTGATATTTTCCCCTCCCAAAATGTTTTACCATTTTTTCTCTCAATGCTGCATAACATTTTCCCAAATCACAGGAAGGGAGCCAGGCCCATACTGAGTTCTGAAGTGCCACCTGCACATTAAGAGCTAAGACACAAGTATCCTCATTCTCCAAAATATGTCATAATAGCTATTCCTATTTAATTGTAAAAAGCTCCCTCATAATGAAGGCAAT
This sequence comes from Gracilinanus agilis, assembly GCF_016433145.1. Classification (NCBI taxonomy): domain Eukaryota; kingdom Metazoa; phylum Chordata; class Mammalia; order Didelphimorphia; family Didelphidae; genus Gracilinanus; species Gracilinanus agilis. The sequence continues at coordinate 70,435,154 of NC_058131.1, forward strand.
TCTTGCTTTCCTAGCAGTTGAGCCTTGAAAGAAGAGATAGGAATGGCTCTAACAATTCCATGGAGAAGGGTTTTAGGTCCATTGGAAGAAGCATTAGCTCTGGAATCAAGGGTCTTATGATCAAATCCTTCATCTGATTTTACCACTTATATGAGCTTGGATAATTCACTTAACATTTCTGAGATTCAATTTACTCATTTACAAAATGATAAAACTTGATTCCATGGTGCTCTGCAGATGGCCTCAAAACTCTTTCTCAAAAATGGCATAATAGCTTCTGTGTCCATACCTTTACACAAGCTATCCTACCCTTCAAATCTTAGAATACATAATTCCTTTAAAACGCAGATTAATCACCACATCCTACATGAAGCCTTTCCTCATTCTCTCACTGCTAGTCAATAGCATCTTTCATCCATTAATCTGATATTTGGTTTTTTAATATATTTACATAGATTGATATGTATATGTGATTTTTTTCTTCTTAGAATATAAGTTTCTTGAGGGAAATTTGATGTCTTTATTGTAATAATAATTTTGTTGTAGTTTTTATTGTGACAATAATAATATCTATATACTATTTACTGTGTGTCAGGCAATTTGATAAACACTTTTAATAATTTGTAAGTTTAATATATTTATAAATATTTAATTAATAATTACCTCATTTCATCCTCATATCAACCCTAAGAAGAAAATGCTATTCTTGCCCTTATTTTAGAAATGAGGAAGCTGAGTGAAACAATGGTTAAATGACTTGCTCAAGGCTACACAACTAGTAAGTTTCTGAGGCTGGATTTGAACTAGGGTCTTCCTGATATCAGGCATAGCATTCTATTCACTGTACCACTTAGATGTCAACAACAACAAAAAAAAGGATATCATAAGGTAGGAATTTCATAAGTCTTCCTACTTAATTTTTACATAGTTGATTGACAAATTACCTATGAAGTCTCCTCTGCTTCTAGATCAAATATCAACTATTTTCTGGTAAGAGTTTAGTTAGCACAGCTTAGAATCACTTCTAATCTATTAGATCCAGTGACTTAAGTTAGACCAGTTCCCTTGCTCTTTTTCACCAGCCACAGATAGCCAAAGAACAAAATCACCTTTCTAAGGAATGTTCATTTTCCAAGGGACGCAGAGTTATGTCTTTGCTAGCTCTGTGTCTGCAAAACCAAATGGAATCATTCAACTCCATTAAAACAAGTCAATTGGTAAGTTCTCATTACCTAAGATGAATAAATTTGTACAAAGCTGGACACTAAAATATAATCATAATGTATAAACATAAATGTTTAAATAATAATATAAATAATTGTGTTAAATATTAATGTTGTCTAAATGTTAACAAATAAACATATTTTAGACAAAATAAAAGTAGATAAGACATTTTATGTGATTGTAACTGCAATGCAAATTTGTTTCAATAACGTTTACCCTAAGAAATAGGAAATCTATACGAATAAAGACATTTCTGCCATCGTGTCTTGAAAAATTAACTTGTATGAAACAATTGATGACTAAAAGACGTAGAAACAATCTAGAAGTTGCCTCAGCCAGCAAAATATGAATTTTTTGCCAAGCTGAGAATTATATTAGACAAGCATGATACTAGTAAAGACTACGTTTTACAAACTGGCTTGTAAATGTTGCCAGATAACTTGGAAGAGGATGACACAGATTATAAATGGTATTCATCTGCCATGGAAGGGCAAATGATATCATAGATGGAATGAGAGGAGACACAAATAAGGCAAATTGTACTGAGAGCACTTGTAGAAGAAACTGTAAGAATAATCCTAAGCCTAAAGATGAAATGGCACACATCTGTTTTAGTTTTATAATGTTTTCTTATCAATGATGATAGTGGAGATGCTATTTATCGGTGGGTCAGTCACAACATCTGCTATATTTGTTATATTGTACACAATTCTTTTAGTGTAAAACTTATAATGATATTTATGATGAAGTTATGAAGAGTGCCACAATAAGACAAAATATATAAAAATGGAAATTGTCACTAGAAGTGAGATACTTTTATAGGTAATCAAGGATCCTACATATCTTTAAACTATATTCTTATGACATACAGAGACATATATATGTGTGTATGTATACACACACACACACACACACACACACACACACACACACACAAACACAATTACCTAACTGGCCCAATGGACAGAGGATTGTATAGACAGAGAACAGGAAGACACAAGTTCAAGTTCAAATGCTGCCTCAAACATTTACTAGCCTATTTACCCCATACAAATTACTTAATCTCTTTCTGCCTCTATTTCATGGACACTAAAATGGGGATAATAATAGCACTCTTCTGGTTTTTGTTTTTCTGAAGATTAAATGAGATAATATTTGTAAAGTGGTTACTACAATGTCTGGCACATAGTAAACACATAAAAATATTTATTTCTTTATTCCTTTATGGGACTTACCTTTTCAAGGGGGAGTTTTTAAGTCAACATTTTCTTCTATTGTATAAAATCCTTTCATTAAATGAGCAAAAATAGACCCACAGAATTCCCATTTTCTCTGTATTTCTCAAACATTTTTACGATTATGACATTGTGGGCTGCTGTGGAAAACTGTCTGCTAAATTCCCATCTATTCTCTTTTTTAGACTTTCATCAAAGATAAACTAAAATATAAATATGTCATTCTTTTAAAGATCTGATTGAAAGGGGAATGTACCCATACCAGTTTGTCTTTGCCCATCCTTTCTTGGACATATTTTAAACATATCGATTTTTATCTTTTATCATATTTTGAGATCTTTCTTTCTAATATAATTCAACAGTTATTCTTTGACTACCACAATAAGCAAGGAATTGCTCTGAGCTGAGAATACAAAAGAAAAGAAGATTCAGTCCATGATCTCATGGAACTTATTTTATTATATATTTACAGCATAATTCCTACCTCCATAGAACTTACAGTCTACAGGAAGTAGGGATTATTAAGCAGAGGAATATTGAGACCTTAGATATAGTCCTGTGTTTTGATATATTTCCCAGCATTTCAAGGTGGAATGAACCTTAAAAATTAGCTGATTTAACTTGTAGTTAAGAAATTGGAACCAAAAAAGGTTAAATAATATTCTTTGTTAACACATGTAGTAGGCAACAGAGCAAAATATGAACCTACATTCTCTTACTGAAAATATAATTCTATATGTATAATTTCTCCTTCATTTAGTCTAGAGTTTACTAAAAAGCCTATGTTAATATTAAGATATATTCTCCTCCAAAAGGGTTAGGATAGAAACTCAATTCTCTAGGAAAAAGAGACTGATTTATTGACTGATTCATTCATTACATAAGATGTTATTTGGAACCAGCTATGGGCTCATCTTCTATAGGTTCTGTGGACTGATAAAGAAAAACCATAAAGCTTTGTTCCTACCTTTCAGAGGCTAGTAATCTAGTGTCGTGAATAATTTGGTATTGGCTACCTAGAAATTAAATTACCAGAACCCATGAAATGGTTAATGACAACATTCAATTCTCATAGCACTTGAAAGTTTGTCAATCTGTTCCCTCAGAACAACACTATCAGATAACTAATGCCAGTAGGTAGTCTCCTTCTTGTTTGAGAGATGCATGTATTGAGGCTTGAGGAATGAAGTGGTTTGCCAACAATATCATATCCAGTAACTGTCACACTGGCACTTGATTTTAGTACTTCTAATTGCAAATCCATTTCTGCTTCTGTAGCACAAAGATACTAAAAACTTTTGATAGCTTAAATAAGCATGCTTTCTAATCACCCCAATATGAGCTTTTATATTGCAAGAATGGAATGTACTACAAATGAAGGGTTTCCATGAACTTATTTGGATTCTGATGACAATGGTATAGAAATCATATTGAGGCATCACACTATGTGTGTGTCATTTTTAACCTTAAATTATAAAGCTCTTTTTAAAAAATATGCAGTTATATGATCATAAATTTTCTTCTGAATAACCCAATACATTTCTTTTTATATTTACAAGATTTCTTTGAAGTTAATACAAAGTCTTTGTCTTTCCTTACCCTTGCAAACTAAGGGACAATGTGATGTACTAGAAAAAAAAAGTGATAGACATCATTAGATTTGGTTTTTGGTCCCATATTTGCCACCTATCAACTATATGATATTGACCAGTTGATTTACTCTGACATCATTCCTTCTAATTACAATATTGGAATAATAATGCTTACCTTACAGAGTTGTCTTACTGATCAAGTAAGATTCTACTTCTTATCTACAATAGATAAAATGAGAGACAAAGCTATTTAACAATAGAATTGATTCATATCAAGCAAGGCATTAAAAAGTAAGATAAGGTCCCAATCCACAACTTCACAAAACTTTCATTTGATTGAGGGAGCAAAAGAGAACATGAAAATAAATTAGTACAGAATAAAAAAATTAAGGATAGAAAGAAGACTATACAGTGGTAAAATCAGTAAAGAGTTCATGGATGAAAAATCACCTTTATTTATTTATTTTGGGGGTGGATAATGAAGAAGGACAAGTGCATTCCAGATACTATGAATTCTACTGAAGCAGAAAGTGCAACATTACATTTTGGAAACACCACAGGGAGATATTGTAATAAAGGATTATTAAGAAAATCAAGAGCTAGAACAATGATGACTAAACTATGACACAGGGGGAGGGGCATGGCATGCTGTCTCTGGGGGAGGAAGGCATGGCACTCGGCATGGAAGGTGGGATGGGGGCAGGGTCCAACACTCCATTTTTAAAAGGTTCACCAAAACTGAGCTACATCACAGAGAGCTTAAATGCCATCCAAGAAGTAGCTTGAGGTTTTTTTTTGTTTTGTTTTTATCCCAGAGGCAATGGGAATTCACTTAGTCTTTTTGACTAAGACTGAAATGATAATACCCATTTCTTAAAATGATCATTTTATCAGCTCAATTAAAATAGAAAGGAGACAAGTTAGAATTTAGATGAAGGAGATAAATTATAAGGACATATTATAAGGAGTTCAAGTAAGATGTGGTGAAAACATGAACTAGCATGGTAGCTGTTTAGTGGAGAAAAGAGACAAATGTGAGAAAAACTATGGAAGTAAGATAAAAAAATGACAATAGAGTGGGTATATGGAGTGAGGAGAGTGAAGACTCCAGGATGACTGAAGTTAGGAAACTTTGAGAATGGGAATATGGTGTTGTTCTCAAAAGAAATTTGAAAATCATAAAATTATGAGCTTTACTGGTAATGGTTACAAGATATTTTATTTTGGACTAAGTGAATCTGAAATCTCTACAAGATATCTAGGAAGAGAGATCTAAGAGGAAGTTTAGAAGAAATTCAAAAGAAGTTGTCATAATAATATAAATTAATTGACAACATATTTATGCTCAACAGTGTCTAACAGAAATTTAAGAGTTATTTTTAAGAAATAGACTTCCCACCCCCTTTACAATTTAAAAATACTTCTTCAAATCCCATTCAGTTATCAGCTCCTCCAATAAAATTTATCTTTTCTTCAAGCTAAAAGTAATCTCTAATTTCATATGGTAACTCTCCTTGAGCTGACAATGGACTACTCTTATCATGATACTACTGTAGTTATTTTGATAGACTGTGCCAATATCAGCCTGTTTTTAAGAAAGTGGAATAGGAGACCTCTAGATATGGAAATGGAAGAGAATGAATTTGTGCCTCTTGTCATACATTAGAGGTTGCCAGGGGACACTCCCAGTATGCTTTCCCTTCTACTAACCCATGAATGATTTGGAAATCAAGTATACCTTCATTTCTCATTTGATGTTTTATGGAGGGAAAGACATAAAGGGGAATTGACTTTCATATATTTTAGCATGATTGCTTGTGGGAAAGTGAGAGAGACACAGAGAAAAAAATGTGAAATGAATGTCGGAAACTAGTTAAGCTGGAAATTTCACTGTTTGGAGCTACATTTCTTCAATTTTTTTCCTCCCATTGTTGATGATTCTTATTCAGGCTGATATATATATCCAGGAACACTGCTTATGCTCCTTTAGAGATACACTAAAGGAGCTCCAGAACCAAGGCTTTAAATGATGATGAGAGCTTTGTTCAAATCTAAATAAGGTTTGTGTATGTGAGTTTTAATAACTTAGCTTCCTAACAGTTTCCTGTTCCAAGAAATGATTGCCCATAGGTCAGAATATATTACATCTTACCTGATTTTAATTCCTTGATGGAAGTTATGAAACTTGATTGTTCTTTACCTCAAGTATTACAGAGAATAATGTTTATATTAGAGGTTTTTGCAATTGAATTGATGTGTTTATTGACTGATTGAAATCATCAATATAAGATAAAATTCTAGGTAATAAACTGTTATCGGCCTTATTTAGACTTTATTTTTCTTATGTAATTTTATTTTTTTTAGGGGAAAGAATTTTTAGGGGAATTTAGGAGAAAGAAACACTGAAAATCATTATCTGATTTTGAGTAGATCCCGAGAGTATTTTTCATCTCAATGTACTGGGAGTCAATAGAAACAGTTATACTTTTTGGTTTTATATCTTCTCTTCACATAAGTTAAAAAAGACAATCCTTAGTATTATAAAAATCTGAAAACACAACCAAATATTATTTAATAATCAGTGTTGCTCTCATCATCATTTTATGCTGAGTGTGCATGTGTTTTAAATATCTTCAATCATTCATAGGAAAAGTCAAATAACTTTCCACCTTTCCACTATTGTTGGTCTCATTGTCTCCTGTTGGTGTTGAAAGTCTGCCTCCTATCAAATGCTCATTCCTTGAAACTCCTTTATATAGTAATTATAGAGATGATGGCAGTGCTTGATTCTGGAGTGAGCCAGGCTGCTGAACCTCAATTCACTTGACCAGCTGGGTCAGTGAAAATAAATGACTTTCTTTGACCAGGCTTGGCTTGGCTCCCTTAATAGTATCATTTTATATCCTCAGTTCAAGGACACAATTTCGCTGGGCAGGGGCACATTACAGATAAACACTCCACAAAGAAAGAGTTGGCTTGTACAGCAGATGTGATTTTTTTTCCCTCTCACCCAAAATGATTCCATAAAGTTTCCTTTTTCTATGTTTTACTGAAGGTCAAACCTTCTTAAAGGTTAAGATCACAGTTTTGTCAAGTTTGTCTTGAAAGAAAAACTGCTAAATTCTGTTTTTCAAAAGTTGCATGGTTGGGCATTAATGGCCTGTGTGTAGTCAGCAGGTATATTTCACTGTGATGTTCATGGTCACTGGGCATGTTTTAATGTTTACTGCATGGACATCAATTGTATTTAGGAGTAAAAAATCTGTAATGGAAAACATCCATAAGACAAGGGTTCTATCATCAGAAACTCAACTTCACGTACTTCTTTCACTGTTTCATCCTCTAAAATGAATGGGTATATTTTAATTCTAGATCCTTTGTCAATGGTTGTAATGGCAAGGGTTGGAATGGTGAATGGGTATTTTTGTAATGATTTTTTATGTTCTTGGATGGATTGCTGTTCTAATAATCTTCAGTCACAATAGCACAAAAATCTTTAGATAGTCTATGTTTAAGATGACTCAGTTGGCTATTCTCAAGTATCATTAGTACCTCATTTTCTGTCTCTCCTCCTTGATCTTCAGTTGGCGGTATTAGACAGAGTTCTCATTGCTAGTAAACATTCTTCTATTCTTAGAGCACAGAGATTAGCACAGCCTTTCATGATTAGACTCCCAATGACCACTCTCTCAGGAGTTTCTGGGTTCCAAGTGGTTTGCAATCTCTATTCACTGGTGAACACATTTTTTCCCTTCTCTGGTTAAAAAAGTCAGTCCTGTTTTTTTTTCAAAGATCTGTTTGCTTTTCCATGTCTATAGAAAGTTAAATTTCTTTGAGAGATTTCCCTATATTTAAATGAAAGGGTCCAGAAGTTTTCAGAAAGGGCCCATCTCTCAGAAGGATGAAAGAGTTTTATGATGAAAATTGACCATTTGTTTAACCAATCCCACAGATGCATGGAGCTTTGTCTTTTGAAACACAATCTGAATTTAAGATGAGAATAGGCAACACCATATGTGAGAAGCATACTACAACTCTTGCTAAATGTATGCTTTATACAGTCTAATGAAAACTTGATGTATTATGCCTTTGAAGACAAGGTGTTTTCCCATGGAATTCCCCTTTCAAATCATAGGTCAACAGCCAAGTATCAAAATCCATGCATCTTGTCAATACTCATCAAGTCTCAAACAATAGATTATCTAGCACTGCCACCTTTTTAATGTTCTATATCTTAGAGATATGATGCAATTAACACCATATATTAGTCTGAATTATACGGCATCTTTTCACTTAGAAATAATACAAATCTCAAGAGTTCTATTTCTTTATAAGATATTTGACTCCTAATGTGGTTCTTTGCTTTTAGTATGTATTATTCTTTTTTACTGACATTTTATATGTATTATAGTGAGTTACCTCAGGAAAAGTGAATAAGATTTTTTCTTAGAGTGCTGAGCAACCACTATTTCTAATAATAATAAGAAGAAAAAAAGTCGGCTGTGTTTGAGACCAAATGGACTCTGCTGTTGTTATGGCAACCTGAATCTAAAAGGGACTGTATGATTGTGAGGGACAACTGTTGGCATTCTTAAAAAGAATCTTTTCCCCCACCCAGTTTCTCCCAAAAGAATAATTCCAGATCATTCATGAAAAAGAATGCAAAGGGTAGGTGATTTCAAACTAAGATGAATAAACCTGACTGAGTGAAGAGAAGGCATCTCCTTAACTCATCTATTCTTCTAATATGTTATTCTTTACACCTCTTACCTGTGTTGATGATAATATTATGTATTAAGAGATGGCACTGTTTGAACTTTGACAAAGATAGTAGTAATATTCAATGACTACCATGAGGCAAGTAGGAAAGGATGAGGGAGGAAAAAGAAAGTTCTCATGTTCTCAATTAGAAAATAGTTCAGTGTGCAATTTACTGATGGGTCTTTATTATGACTATATGGGGATCACGAGCCTGTGAGGTAATACAGAATCAGAATCAATTACTCTCAGATTTAGGAGGGTTTCAGAAGACATCTTATTCAAATTCTGTCTGAACAGGGCTTTATTTTACAACATAATGTTCAAGGAATAATTCAGCATTTTCTTGAAGATCTCCAATAAAGAGAAGTCCTCTATCTTCTAAGAAAACTAATTCCATTTCTTCTTACTATAATTGTTAACAATTGTTTTTCTTACATTAAGCCAATATCTTCTACATTGCAGCTTCATTCCAGGGCTCCTGCTTTGTGTCTATAGAGCCAAGAAAAGAACAAGTCATATGATAGCCCTGTTAAAATTTGAAACGAGCTATCATGTAACACAAAAGGGATTTTTTATTGTTTTTTTTCATCCCCAAGCTAATGTCCCCTTCTTTCATTCAATATTGACATTGAATGCTCTTGATTTTCTTCCCTTTTACATTTTTCAACCTTGGGATACTATAAAATTTGTCAAATGTCTTCCTAAAGTTTGGAGCCTGTCACCGATATTCTAAAAGAGATGTCAACTAACCAGGATAGAATATCATCCAAGTTCTGAATCACCCTGACTTTTTTAACTCCACCTGTTCTCCTCCCCCACAGCATTTCTTTTATTTTACTATAGTGTTGGACTGTTGATTCATATTGACTAACTTACACACTTTTCCCATCAAGTATCTGTGAAGTTAACTTTTTTGTTGAGCCCAAGGAAGATTTTATTCACTAACTTTATACTTGTTTCTTATTAAAGGTCAATTGAATTTGTTTTATATCCAATCTATCATTGACTGTCATCATTTCCCCTTGATTTATGCTATCTGAAAATCTGGTTAGCATGTCAAAATTGCCCCTGCACCCTTCCCCAGTCACTGAAGTACTAATTCAAAAGCTCTTTGTCCAGTCATGGAGTTCACCATTCACACATTCTTTGTATTCAATCAATATTGAATCTAACTAACAGTACTATTATCTAGTTGATGTATCACTACCTTTCCCACATGAATTGTTTTTTTTTAATACTGTCAAAATATTTACTAAATCTAATTGAAATATTTATAGCATCCACTGATATAACTATATAATATCACAACCAGAAAAGTAAATAAGGTTATTCTGGCATAACCAATTTTCTATGAAAGGCTATTTTCTCATTAAAAACAAGTCATCCATTCTAGAAATTTCCAAACCAACATTTAATATATTCTAGATGTTTATCAAGTTAAAGTCACTGAACAAGAAAAATAATTCTATCTTTTTATCCCTTCTCTCATTCCTCCCTCATTCACTCCTTCACTCTCTCTCTCTCTCTGTCTTTGTTTTTCTCTGTTTCTGTGTCTGTTTGTCTCTATCTATGTCGGCCTCTATTTCTGAATCTCTTTCTCTGTCTTTCTTTCTCTCAACATTTACCCTTCTTCAGTCAAATCTTTTACCAGACAAATCTTTTAGCAGAACTTCTAAGAGTTGTGGTGCATAATAGGCAGTTATGCCAGTACTTTGGAATTTAGCCATTATGGTCATATCCTACTGATTAATGATATGATTCTACTGATTACAGTTTAGCAACCTCATCCATCAAATTTGTTTTCCAGTATTTTTTTTTCAAACCTTAAATGTTATTGTGTGTTAATGTTATACAATTAAGAAACAAAACACTATTCTGAATTAAATTTTGTCCTGCCTGAGAAATGTAATGAGTATAAAGAACACTGAGATTATCTGAAGACATGTCTGAGTTCCAGATGCCCTATGCTCTATGAGTGTAACCTTGGGAAAATCATTCCACTTTTCGAAATGTTAGTCTCTTTGTACTATGTGAATGCTAATGTATGGCTGTCTCATAGGATTGTTCTGAAAAGCAAATGAGTTAATTTTCTATGAAATCTGGAAGAGATTCAATTAAGAAAAGAAGAAGAAAATGTTTGTAATCCCTCCTCCAGAAGGAGGTGTTTCCATGGAGGCTCTTCAAATCCCGCCTTCTTTAGGAACCCTTTTTTAGCTTCCTCTTACTGGTGCCTTAGTTTCTGAGATTATCTTCTAAATCTTTGGTAGTTATTTATAAGTAATTATGGTATCTCCTCCATTATAATATGGCCTTCTTGAGAATAAGGATTATGTATGCATTTTTATCCCTAGTTCTTATCGAATGACCTAGAGCATAGTAAATGTAAAAAAAAAAAAAAAAAAAAAAAAAAACTTATTGGTCAACTGACTGTTAGTAACACCAAAGAAAGCTTCATGTAGAAAGAGGTATTTGAGTTAAGATTTGAAGAAAATTTAAAATTTATATAATGAAACAGAAGAAAAAAGGGGTTCCAGGAAGGTCAGCAGCCAATACTCAATGTGGAGAGAGGAGAGAGGGTATCATGTTTGATGAAAGAGAAAAAATCCAGTTTTCTTGGTCCCTTGAGTAAATAAAAGGGAATAAAATGCATAATAAAGGTAGCCCAATCCTCTCACTATACAGATGAGGAAATTTAGACCTGAAGAGAGAAAATATTTTTACCAAGAGTACTTAATATGCAGCAATAAAACAAGTAAAAGATAGGATTTTATCTGTGCCTCCCACCATTTTATTTTTTTAAAAACCCTTACCTTCTGCATAGTATTGGTTCCAAGGCAGAAGACTGGTAAGGGCCAAGCAATGGAGGTTAAGTGACTTACCCAGGGTCACACAGCTAGGAAGTATCTGAGGATAGATTTGAACCCAGGACCTCCCATATCTGGGCCTGGCACTCAATCCACTGAGCCACCTAGCTGCCCCCTCCCCATCCATTTTAGGTAATACGTCCACTCCACAAAATAGTCACTGAAAAATTGATTAATAATCTGAGTGGTGTTAGCAAAATAGATTTAACTAACTACAAACTGAAAGAGAAAGCCAAAAAAAGTGACTGTCAACCTCCATCTCAAACAAAATATGTGTTTTTAAGTTTGTGAAGTAGCTTACACTTTTAAATATCTCAAGAGCTTACTGTGAATATTATTCAATATATCAGAAATATTTAAATAAGGTTTTTTAACATTTATATAGTGCTTTCTATATATTGGGAATGTGTTAAAGACTTCACAATTAGTATCTCATTTGATCCCCTAAACAAGGCATGGATACATACTATTATACCCATTTTATAGGTGATAAAATTGAGGCAAATGGAGATTAAGTTACTTATCTAGGCTGACATATTAATGAAGTTTCTCAGGCCTGATTTGAACTCATGTGTTCCTGACTCTAAGCTTGACTATCAGCTTCACATGGTATGCTGGTAAATATTCAACAGCCTCCACCTTTTAAAATTACACTTCTAAGTTGAACTTATTTTATCATTTGTTATTTTCTCCTTCATTTTCTTAAGTATAGGCATTCAAGAATAGGATAAATCAAACTCTGATTTGTAGCATTTACAATTTCTGTGGTACAAATTGAAACTGAACGTTTGACAACTGACTGTAGTAATAGCTGATTTCTTCATGTCCCTAGTGCTAATACTCTAAATATCAACAAATCCTAGAAGACCCCAATCATTCTTGAATCGTGAATTTAGTGTCAAGTATTATGAGCAAGAGATTAAGAATATCTAGGTTAAAATCATTGCTCTGACAGTTATTTTGTGACATTGAGTTGTTATTCATCTATTCTCTTCAAGTATCAGTTTTCTCATGTGCACAATGGGAATTTGTTGTGCTATAATTCAGCAGAGTTGGGAGGAAGGTGCATCTTCAAGTATTGCAGAACTGTGAGCTGTTCTGAATATATAAAGTTCGATTTTACCAACCTAAACCCTTAATAACAATATTTTTCTCACATGTTCATCTTTCAAAGGTATTGTTTTTCTAATAATCCAAGGTAAAAGAGTAAAGAAGCAGTTACACTCTAATAAGTATTGCAGAAATATAATTGCAGAGTTTGTCCTTATAAGCCTTCTTTTAAGCTATTTCCAATAATGTTTTACTGATTTTGGAAGTTTTCTGAAGGACTAATTCTTTTGGTGCTTCAAAACAATATACGGTTTCTTCAGGACCACAATGTACTTTAGCCAATCTGAGGAATGCCTCCTACTTCCAAGACCTGTATTGGCCACCTCCAATGAGTATGGAAAGAGGCCTGTTCCCTTCTTCTTCTTACAGCTATTTAAAATTTTGAAGTACATTTAATTTACTTGACCCTAGAGTTTTGTCCAAACAAGCTCACTTGAGCTTTAACCAGATGGTGACTATTTGCTCTAGCTTCATTCATTAAGATTCCCTTAAATTGGGGCATTGAGCCAGATGGCAGAGCAATATAATTTTCAGTAAGGAGACAACACATCTTCATCCCTGACTTGGTCAGTAAAACATATTCTCTCTTCCCTCTCCCTCTTCCTCTGCCTTTCCTTCTCTCTTTCCTTCTCCCTCTCCCTCTCCATTTCTTTCTTCCTTTCCTTTTCCCTTTCCCTTTCCTTCTTCATTTACTTCTCCCTCTCTCTTTTCTTCTCCCTTTCCTTCTCCTTCTCCCTCTCCCATACACATATATCATGATTTGTTACTCTGTTTTTTCTTGCTCCACAGATCCTGATATCTTGTGTTGCCATTTTGTTCTTGTCAAAAAGTAAGCAAAGCATTTAAGGCACATCAGATCATAATGTTCTGTTCAGAAGTGGGTGTAGAGGTGGAATGGAATCAGCTAGCCTTGCTATTCTGATAAAAACTGTTTAAAGTAGTGATTATATAACTATCTTTATCTCCCATTGCCTGCTGATCATCACCCCCATATCAACATCTTAAATTCAACATCTAAAATTTAATGTCCGTAATTCTGTCCCCCTCCCACCTTTTCTATATCTATTGGTAGTAACAGCATGCAGCAAGTCATGTAGGCTCGAAGTCTTGAAGTCATTCTTCCACTTCCCTCCTCTGTATAATACAGTTTGCTAACTTAGCCTCCCAATTCTGATCCCATGTTATTTATTAAATTTGTCTCCTCCTTTCAACGAAAGTGCAACTACCTTTACTAAAATCTTCATAACTGCTTATCGAGATACTTGTAATAGCTTCCTAACTGTTCACACTGTTTCTAATCTCACTATTTCACATGGCTGTAAGAGTAATCTTCACTCTTCTGATTTAAAAAAATACATTTTAGTAGCTCTTTATTTCCTATAGAATAAAAATACAAACACTTCAGCCTATTATGTGAGGCTCTTCACAATCTGACTCCAGCCATATTCCTTGTCTGTATCTCATTTAGCACTCTTCCATCTACAAGTGTTCACAATCTGTCTGCCATTGTTAACCTATAAAAATCCTTCCCAGCAACAGTAACATCTCCCCACAGCCCTGAATTCCCTCTTTCCTTTAGCTGAGAGTAACCTTTTGCCTTAAATTTTCAGAGAGCACTTTATTTGGATCATTCCTTTGACCTTATTTCATTCCACAGTAATTTGTATCCTATTTATTTGTACACATGTTTTCTATTCTGCCTTATATTGTAATTGTCTCAAGATCAAAGATCCTGGGCATTTTTACATTTGAACCCTGTGTGGTAAAGGGAAGCCAAAATGAAAATTGTCAGCCTACACAGTGATAACTTTAGCTTACTTTTTTTTTTAATACTCACAGAGCGAGGAGGATAAGAGCTGATTGTAGGGATTGATTGTGTTGGTGTATAGTCTCTAATTCCAAAATGCACAGCACACGGTGGAAAAAGGGATATCCATTTTCCATTCAAAGGTCCAATACTCCATAGAAGTCAAAATTACATAGATTTAGACAGAGACCCAGCAAGATAACCAATGAGGGAATGTCCTGTTATCTAAAGGTCAAGTAAAGAAAGGGTATTTTCTAAATTGCTGAATAAAGAGTGAGAAATAAGACCAAGGAAATTATGACTTTAACCCTAAACATGCCACTGTAGCAAAAACCACTGTATTGTGGGATTACAGTATTCAATCTCTGTATTCATTGCCTTTGGAAAATTTGTATCCTGAGTGGCTGGGGCTGAACTAAACAAATCTGTTTTTACCAGTCCACATCCTAGCATAAACCACAGTATCTGCAGATAGAAGATTCTTACCAAATGTTGTTACTTTAAATTGTTTAATTCAAATTTATGTAAAGATAAGAGATATCTGACTAAGAACACAGGTAACCAGGGCTTCAGGTCATCCCAAAAGTTATTAGACTGAAAGTCACTCAACCTGCAATATGTCAGCAATCAGATGGTACTACAAAGCTTGAATTATTTCAACAAAGTCCCATTGTGCTTATGTTCAAATCTCCTATGACCCAACTACTCTTAAGCAACTTGTTTATTTCAATGTGATCATAGTAAAACTATCTCCATCTTAGTTGATTTCCCCAAGCTCTCTTTCTATTCATAGGAATACCTATAATAACTCACTAATCTTTCAAATGGCTCTAGCACCCACTCCTCAAATACCCTAATCTATTTCCCAATAAAATGCAACTGAAAAAGACCAGATTATTTATTCACATACAAATTAAATGGACTTTTAACTTCAAGGAAAACCATAGTAATATGGTCAACCTTAAAACTCCCCAGCATTAGTGTTGTAGCCTTCCTAGGAAGGTCTCAAACTTAATGTTTCCATTGTGTTCTGTATTAGACTCATCACTCTCAGAAGAATAGGAGACAGATTGATATGACCAAAGGCCTTTTGTCAAGCATGACTTGCCTCAGTGTTACCCAGATGTTGGCAAGCAAGGAAATGTTGTCTTACCATTATTTACTTCACCAACAATTAAAAAACAGGTTTCGCACCCCTCAGTAATTTACCACAAGCACATGAAGACTTCCCTTGATAGAACAGGTTGATGAGAACAATTTGTTCCATTGCCATGAAGGCAACTGAAGCAGGTACTAAGAAATAATTGGGTCTAAGTCAAAGGGCCTCTCAATCACACATATATTTTTTTTTCATTCTGGAATTTAAGAGATGCTAAAAACTATATACTGCTGAGAATCTGAGTTATTCTAAACTTGTATTGTACTCTTGAAATATAACCACCTTTATGGAGATAATTATAACTGTAAAGCTGAAATCTCCTCATGGTTGTTCTTTTAGATGTTAAAGGACTCAGGTAAAATTTTAGTTATAGCATATTCATTTGCTAATGTTTTCAGATAATTTAGTAGCAGAGGAAGGAAAATTGATTTTGATCAACTTAAGAGTTACTTACATGATTACTAGGAATTAAGCTTGAGAAAATGTGAATCTCAAAAATGTAAGTTATCTTAGAGATCATCAAATCTAATGACTTCATTAATTAATCAATAAGTGCCTAATGTGTACTATTTGTTATATTAGCAATGGAGATAAATGTGAATTTTTTGGCAATTATTATATGACATTTCAAGATTCAGATTCTTTTCCTCTCTCCCTCTCCTTCCCCTCCCAGAGGCAGTAAATCATTTGATATAGGTTATACCAGTGCTGCCATGTAATATGTTTTTTTCCATATTCCTCATGCTATTTTTTATAATTCCATATTCTTCATTCTTCTTTGACTGAAGAAGGCAGTTTTCACCATGAGTCCCTTGAGAATTATTATAGAATCTTGCACTGCAGATAATACTTTAGACTTTCATAGTTGATCATTGCATAATGTTTCTGTTACTACATATACTCTTCTCCTGTTTCTGTTACTACATACACTCTTCTCCTGGTTTTGCTCACTTCATTTTGCACCAGTTCATATAAGAATTTCCAGATTTTTCTGAACTTATTCTGTATTAAGGCAAGATATTATTCCATTATAATAATATACCAACTTGTTTCCCTTTCTCCAATTAATGTACTTCCCCTTATGCGGAAGTAAAAGACTCCCACAGGTCCAGGAAAATCTCAGTAGCAGGACAGCGTTGGCGACATGACTGAGACAAATGAGAGTAATTGGGTTTTCAGCCAGAGCCAGGCATCATAAAGATTGCTCTGGTTAGCTTTTAGGCTGTGTTTATTTTAAACGCTTTGAGATCACACAAAAAGTTGGCATGGAAATCCATTCTCACCATACATCTTTTCTTAGAGACAATGTTAGGTGTGTTTGACATATCTCTTGGCTACAGTGGTGGGAAAGTAAAGGTTTTTTAGCTTACTGTACCAAATCAGGGAGGGGTGGGGGGAAACTTAGAGACTATTCTGGTCTGTTTTTTGCAGGCACCTGTGTATGGGAATCTGAATTAGAGTTTTAAAATCCTTAACATTAACTCACTATATGTTGGTTTGTTGTGAAGTGATTTCAGTGGAAGTTTCTGTATTATAACATATAAATGTGAGATTTACTTAGTGTTTGTAGGAGGTCTGTGGGTGGCCTTGCTATTAGCCTGTATTGTTTTTCTGTGTTTCCCTGGGGCTGAGTAAGGATACTGATTTCAATAATTTCAGTAAAAGGGAATGTTAGTGAGAAAAGAGTCCCAATCACCATACTTCTGTCACCTGCTATGTGGGTTCCAGAACTCATACGGGCTGTGTGAGCATCATGAACTTTGATGGCTTCCCATACCCTTAGATTGCAGTTCTTTGCCACTACAAAAAAAAATGCTTCTAAAATATTTTTGGACAACTGGGTCCTTTTCCTTTAACTATTATCTTTTTGGGATACAGACCCAGTAGTGGTTTTTCTGGGTCAAAAGTTATGATTGTTTTATGGCTCTTTGGGAATAGTTCCATATTACTCTCTAGAATTGTATTTCCAGTTCTACCAACAGATTCAAATTCAGCACATTACTGTCCTAATTTTCCCACATCACCTCCAAGATAAAGATACATTGAATAAAACCATCTTCACTTGCAAAAAATGTGTATTCTGACATTCAGAGGCAACATGGACATATTTAAATATGTAAAGAATAAGCATGAGGAAAAGAAATTTTAAAAAGAGAGCAGTTATGTATATAGTAGTTTGAGAGAATGATCACTAACAGTTGAGTATCAGCAAAGGTTTCATACAGATACTGAAACTTGAACCAAGTCTTGAAGCAAGAAAGAGACTTTTTTTATGCAAAAGAGTTAAGGGGGTGTGATCCAGGCCCAGGGAATAAGCAGCACAAAGGTATAGAAAAAGGAGGAGTCTTATATATGAGAACTAGAGAGAATATCAGCTTATTTGGATTTCAGAGTCTTCTCTTTAATATTGCCAAAACTAATTTTAAAGCTTGTTTTAGGGAAATTCAGAGTTTTCTGAGATAATTCCTTCCTTTTCAGAGACTTAGAATCACTAGAAAATTTTTACTCATACTGTTACAAAAAAGCTTTTCCCCTAAAGCTTCTACCTATTATTTATAATTCTTTCTCCCATCCAGTTCACTATTTATTTCTTAAGTACCTATGTGCTAGGCACTGTGTTAAGTGAAGGAGGGGGAGTAAAATTTATAAAAATAAAGATAGCTCCTGAGCAAAGGAGCTTACAATAAAATTGAGATTGCACACAAAAAGAGAGGGGAAAACAGGATATGGGGAAAGGCAAAGGGGCATATTCTATGGAGTTGAAAATAGTTACAGAGTAAACTAAAAAAAAGTCCAGTTCCTGCCTATTATAAAGAAAGGTATCAGATTAAGTTTGGTACTCCACCACACCCCAGTCCTCCAATCAGAGGGGAGAGAAAGTTGAGGGGTAGTTTCAGTTAAGGCCAGAGTAACTTGATAAGGTTAGAGGTAATGAGCTTATCCTGGGAAGAGCTTCTGTTCCATAGAGTGGAAAGCAGGCAAGGAAGCAGATGGGGAGTTCCCTCTATATTCCATTTGAGGAGCAATCCATCCTTCATTCTTTTCCTAGATCTACCTCTGACTCTAAGAACTTTATGATTACTGTCTTGGTTGAATACCAGACCCTTCCCTTATGTTTCCAGATCCTTTCTCAGTGTTGTCTTCACTCATTAGGATATAATTTCCTTGGCTGTTAACATCTTACCTTTTATGTAAGATATGCTGCTCTACATTTAACATAGTACATGGCACATAGTAAGCATGTATTAAATGGCTGTTGCTTTCCTGCTTGCCCTTTGGAGTCAATAAGAAATCTACTCTCGCTTCTGTATGGCAACCATACAAATGTTTAAAGAATTGCCCCATAGGCTCTCTCTGTTCCAAGTTAAACACCTCTAGTTCATTTAATGATATTCCTATACCATAGTTCCCAGTTACCTCATCGATGTGGTCAGCCTCCACTAGAGGATTTCCATATTACCAATATCTTTAATAAAAAATGACACCCAGAACTAGAAAAAGAAATAGAAAAAGGGAATAAAAGAATGATACTAGCAATAACCTTGTTCTTAACTCTATTAATCCAAAAGAATGTTTACCATTTTTAGGCTGCACTGAAAACAGCAGATATTTACTGAGTTTCCAAGCCACCAAAACCAAGCTATTTGTCACATGAACTTCTCTTTCATTTCACCTCTAAACAATGGTCTAATCACAAGTATTTTTCTAGTAACCATCCCTTATAATCCAACAATAAGTCAGGTCTAAACATCTATTTTCAAACAGAACAAGACTGCACCTTGGTCTTTTTTGCGGCTTAAATTCTTTTAGACACTTGAAATTTTCTTTACCAACTTCAGAGGTCCTTTCCCATGAAAAATTAATGATCTCATGACAACATGGAGTGGTAACATTTACTGCTGGATTGGTGTGGGAAGAATAGGAGTTATCATCAAAGGAATGAAGCGTTATAAATTATATAACAGTAACTATATAACTTAAGAGAAATGTAATTTGTGGTTATAATTTGTAACCGTCCCCATCCCAATTTACCTTTAGTCAGTATTGTTTGTAATGGAGGCCCCAAAGTGGCTACACTGGTTCCATTGTGTTCTGTGAAGCTTTGCTATAGGGAAATGGGTGAAAAGTCATTAATTACCATGCACATCATGGGAAGTAAATGGGAGGCTGAATTTTATTATAGTCATAGAAAAACTAATGTTCTAGAACACAGGCCAAGAAAATAAAAGGAAGAATGAGGAAGAAAATAAATGTCATTTGTTATGGTATGGTTAACAATTAAGGGGGTGGACTTCTTTGGGCACCTGTTACACTACCTATGTTAACAGGATGAGTCAGAAAAACTCAGGCCATATGAATCACATTGGAACATGTTGCTGCTTCTCTATGAGTGGGGAGTAACTAGTTATTTGGGGAAACAAAAGAGCCATGGAAACAATATGGGAACCAAGAGCTGAGTCTTGTAGTTAGAAGAGACTACAGTGATATTGCCATGACTAGTCTCCTAATAGGCTGCCCCCAGTGTCAGGACATGGCTGAGTAGCCAACTAAATATACCCAGGAAACTTGCTTTGAAAATCAAAAAGAAGATAGGCAAAGGGCAGAGTTAAGATGGGCTTAGTAGTAGAAAAAACAGAAACCACTCTGACAATGCTTACAAACCAACCTTTAAAAAGCACTTCAAAATGACCAGAATCAAAAACCAATAGTAAGAAAAAGTGAGGAGATTCTCCTGATGAGTACAAATAGAAAGGCAGGCAAAGAGAGCTGATTTTCACTGGAGAAGAGGGAACCAGAAGCATAACTACACAGAGAGAAGTGCTGACCAACCATCCCTCCAGTTCAGTTCATACTGGTCATGACCAGTATGGTTACAGGCAGCAAGCAACTTTCAGAATTCCAAGTTCACAGGGAAAATAAAGGCTAGAAATATAAGCAAACAGCAAAAGAAATCCTTAATCCTTAAATATCTCTATAGGGAAAAAGAGCAAAGCACGGAACCAAGAGGAGATGAATCCAAGCAGCCACATGCAAAATTAAAAAAAAAAAAAAAAGAAGTTAATCTTAAGCTCTGGAAGAACATAAAAAAGGAAATTTAAAAATCAAATAAGGCAGGTTAAAAATGAGAAAAAGAAATGAAAGTAATGCAAAAGGAAACTAAAAGCTTAAAAAGCCAGGCCTAGAGACGGGAGGTCCTAGGATCAGGGTCACTTGACCCCCATTGCCCATCCTTACCACTCCTCCACCTATGAGACACAGAAGTTAAGGGTTTAAAAAAAAAGCTTAAAAAGCAAAATTGGTCAACTGGAAAAAAAGCAAAAAAAATCCAATGAAGAAAAGAGTTTTCTAAAAAACAGAATTGATGTACTAGAAAAAGAGGCAAAAAAATTCCAATAAAGAAAAGAACGTCATAAAAAGTAGAATGGATCAAATGGAAAAGGGGAATCAAAAGGTAATGAAAGAAATTCAATCTTTAAATATACGAATTGGACAAATAGAAGCTAATGAGTTCATAAGCCATTAAAACAACAAAACAAAGTTAAAAGAATGAAAAATAAAAGAAAATACATAATATTTCATTGAAAAAATAACTGACCTGTAAAATAAATGCGGGAGAGACAATTTAAGAATTATTGGACTACCTGAAAGTCATGACAAAAAAAAAAACAGCCTACACATCATATTACAGAGAAATATCCAAGAAAACTTGCCTGATATTCTTGAACGAACAAGAGGGTAAAATAAAGATTGAAAGAATCCACGGATCACCTCCTGTAATAAATCTCCAAATCACAGATCCCAGGAATGTTATAACCAAGTTCAAGAACTCCCAGGTCAAGGAGAAAACATAACAGAGGTTGATCAGTTACTAAAATTGCTAACTTTGGACCTCCTGATGAAAAAGATTTGACATCAAATGATTTAAATTAGCCTGATGTTCCAGTGGCCACTATAACATCTTATGTATCCAGAATCTAACATTCAATGAAGCCTCTTTGGAAAAGACCATTAGGTACTCCACAAACAGATAATGAACCATAAAAGAAACAAAGGGAAAGAAGGAAGGGCAAGAGAAAGAATAACTAGCTATGTTGCAGTAAAACATGAAGAAGGCAGTAAATCCTAGATATAATGACATCACCGTCCAGGCATATATCTTGGACAGATACAATGACAATCAGCCAGATGAGGAAGATATATTTTTTGAAGAAGAAAAACAAGTGTATGAACTGAAGGAAGCTTTATAGGAATTAAAGTAAGAGGACAGCTGTGACTGTATGGAATTAAGTTCATTAACTGCTGATCCTAGAGAAAATAAATTAAGAAGTGTAAAAATAATTAATAAAAAAAAACAATGAATGATAGAGGCAATATCCCTATCCAAGACAGTGGCCAGTTAAAAACCTCAAAGCCTGACAATGAAGTCACAGAATTTTATAGCATTAGAAGAGACATCAGCAAATATTCAGCCCAATGAATACTTGCTAAGAAATCCCTACTATGATTCTCTGAACTAATTGTCATCCAGACTCTGCTTGAAGATCCCTGGTAAGGTATAAACTACATTCCTCCTAAGACATCCACATTCAGAGATGTGAATTCACAGATTCACAGAAAACTGAGGCTGTGCAAAATTATATGATTTACCTAGTATCAAATGGGTAGGGGGAAACTGAAGCAGAATTCAAACTCAATATTTGTCAACTTAAATCTAGCACAGTTCTCTGAACCACCTCTGACAAATTGCCTCTTTGAAGGTTCTTTTCATTCTCCTGGCTGCAACTTTAGGAATAAATTTTAAAAATAGTCTAATGATAGCTTTTCAGATTCCTGACAGCATAAATAGGTGAATTAAAAATACGTTAAAAGGAATTATGAACTGGAGGAATTCCATGTGAAATGGAAGGACCTCCAGGAATTGATGCAGAGTGAAAAGAGCAGAACTAGGAGAACATTGTGCACAGAGACTGATACACTGTGATAAAATCGAAAATAATGGACTTCTGTACTAGCAGCAATGCAATGATCCAGGACAATTCTGAGGGATTTATGGAAAAGAAGACTACCCACATTCAGGGGAAGAAATACAGGAGTGGAAACACAGAAGAAAAACAACTGCTGGAACATGTGGGCTGATGGGGATATTATTGGGGAGGTAGATGCTAAATGATAACTCTAGTCCTACTATCAATAATATGGAATTAGGTCTTAATCAATGATACATGTAAAACCTAGTGGAATTGTGAGTTGGCTACATGGGGAAGTGGGGCTGGAGAAGAGGGAAAGAACATGAAATATGTAACTATGGAGAAATATTCAAAATAAAATAAAATTTTAAAATAAAAAAAGAATGCTGACAATGAGACTTTAAGTCTACTTCTTTAAAAAAATGAGAACCAGGAATCAGAAATTCAGTCCTTGGTATCAATTGAACAAGGAGAGATTGATCATATGGATAATTCCATATAAAGCAAAAGTTATAATATGCCATTAAACTTCTGAATTGTATTCATGGAGAAAATTACAGATGGTGGACCTATTCTTATTTGGCCTTCTAGCAAATTCCATGACAACTATGGTATAGGAAAGTTCCTAGAAGAAAAAATAATTGAATAATCATAAGAGATCCCTTACTAGGCTGGGCCTGAAATTTTTAACTTAAAAAAATGACAGAAACTCTCCCTGACTAGTTTGATTCCTTTGCTTTGATCCAAAATTAATTTTAAAAAGTTAAGGAAAGACTCTGCCTCCTACTATCTAGTTAATGAACCAATTAATTCTGGTTTACTTTTAAATCAATTCAGAAAACCTAGCCCTTGTTGGAAACTTGTGGGACTGTCTTCATTCCTACCACATATACTATTTTTACTTCTCACCCTGATTTTTGACTTGGTTCTCCCATTCAAGATATTGAGAGTCCTATTCTCAATATTATCAACTGGCAGCAAGTTTGTGATCTCCAACTGTAGATGACTTCTATCTATTCTGAGGATTCTCTACTTTCATTTTCCCAACACTTTTGGTAGGGAAGGTATCAGACAGATTAATTGATAACTTGATCAGCAACAGAGCTCAGGAGACTAGGGCTCGGGCCTCAATTCCTGGACTACATGAGTCAAAGGCCATGTCAGTTGAATGATAGGTGACAGTATTCATTAATTTCTAGTCAAGTTGACAGATCTTATATTGATAATAATAATTAATAATAATATTAACACATACTTATAATTAATTAACTTTTAAATGTTAACAAAAATGACCTGACATATTTATAGCAAGTATCCTTTCTTTTCCATTTAAAAGATAGGGAAAATATGGCTTTGAGAAATTTAGGGCTTTTCCTATAGATATACTACTAGTAAACATTGGAAACAGGATTTGAAATCATAGCCTCTGAATGTGTTTCCAGTGATATTTCATTCCACTGAAATGTGTCATAAATTTCTCTTTTCTTGTTTCAGCTGCTGTTATTAAATATTATAAAGTAGAATAGGGTACTTTGTTTAAAATGAGCTTTGATTTTGTCCTTTTCCTTTGCCAGCCACCACTTGGCTATAAATAACTAAAACCAATCCGTGACAACTTTAAGAAACTACTTGTCAGCTGATTTAATTGTTTTAATGATTTGGAGGTTAGTGTTGCACTTTCCTGCAAATAGATTCTTTTAGTCGTAAGAACTTTGAGCCTTCTGAATATCATCATTGAGAAGTATATTAGTTCATTCCTTACTCTGCATGTTCATTTGAACATTCTTTTAGATGATTCTTTTCTATTTTTAAATTACCTTAAGGGATAAAAGATTTCAAATCAACAAATCAATAGACATTAATTGAGGGAGCATTATGTGATTCGAATCGGTTAGTTTAGAAAGCACTAGGCCTGGAGATAAGAAGTCCTGAATTCAAATCCAGACTTAAACATTTACTGGCTTTGTGAACATGGAAAAGTCACATGACATATATTTGCCTCAGTTTCCTTTTCTTTAATATGAAGTTTTCTTTTTATTTCTTTTTCCTATCTTTTTAAATTTAATATCAACCTCGATGTATTTTAGTGAAATGAAAAATGAGATCTTTTTTATAAAATACTTTGCAAACCTTAAAAATATATATGTGCTACTGATGATGATGATGATGATAATGATTATGATGGCAGTATAATGTCCTTCCCCTTTAGACACATGAACTTTCTTTGGGGAGGAAAGAGATGGAGGAAAGAGAAGGAAGGAAGGGAATCAGTAATAAATACAATGGTATGTATGTAATAAATATTGAGAAAATTAAAGATCATTTATTTGAAGGGTGGAACACTAACATTTTGGTGGTAGAGTCAAGAAAGGCCTCCTATGAAATTCAGAGGCTGAATTGTAGCTGTTTAGAATCCTGGGATGATCAATGAGTATGATTCCATTCAATTCAAAAGGCATTTTAGAGGATATTTTCTAGCACTGGACTAAACTCTACAGAAACTGAACAGAATCTTCCCTCAAAGTATTTATATTCCACTGCTCATTTTTAATATGCTTCTAAAGTATATTATCTCTCTGTGACTTCTGACAACTCTATGAAATAGAAGCTCCAATTTATATGTGAGGCAATTGAGGCACACTGAAGTGACTTGTCTATGTCACAAAGATGGAAAGTCTCACAGGAAGGATTCAAATATGGTCTTTCTTATTCCTAGTTCTCAAAGTTATTTGTCATGTCCTGGGTCTTTCATTATTACTATACCTTAAAATGTGTTTAATTGGCTACAAGACAGTTAATTGCTGATCAGATTATTCCCTTCTCTGTCTTCCTACCACCCTCAAATGAATGCATGGAAACTAGAAGAGTTTCTCTCTACCCCACAGAATAACCATGAGTCCTGGTCAAAAAGATGACTAAGGAATTGTCTTTGATGTGAAGCTGGATTCATAAATGGCAGATAAGGAAGAACAACTATAAAATACATGTTGAATTTTTGAATGAGTTCTGAAACTCCAGATTCAAATCCTAGCTCTCATACATATCTTTTATTAAGTAGTTTATTTTTTCCAACTACATATAAAAAGGTTTAAGTCATATTTTAAAATTTTGAGTTTCACATTCTTTCCTTCCTTCTCTCTATTCACTTCTAATCAAGAGGTCAAGTAATTATAAAATACATTTGCAGTTATACAAAACATTTATTTGTTTGTCATATTGTGAAAAAAAAACAGACCAGATACATAAAATAAATAAAACCAAGGCAAATAAAGAAAGCAAAAATGAAATTTGCTCTGACCTGCATTCTTTCTTTAGAGATGAGATAGCTAACATGTTTAATCATGGGTCCTTCAGAATTATCTTATTTGATTGTATTGCTAAGAATAGCTAAGTCATTCATAGTTAATCATCACACAATTTCACTACTGCTGTATTCAGTATTATGGTTCTGTTCACTTCACTTTCTATGATTTCATGTAAGTCTTTCCAGATTTTTTTTCTAACACATTCTGCTCATTATTTCTTATAGCTCAATAGTATTCAATTTGTAGTCATATAGAGGGGGAAAATAAGCTTGTTCATCCTTTCCCCAAAAGGTGGTCATCCAATTTCCACATGTTGCCAGAATAAAAAGACCTTTGTTACATAAAGGCCCTTTTTATTTTATTCTTTATCTCTAATAAAGACCTACTAGTGCTATTGCTAGATTGAAGGGAATGCAAAATTTTATAGCCTTTTAGAAAGTTTCAAATTGCTCTCTAGAATAGTCAAATCAGATGATAACTCCACCAACAATGCTTTAATGTGTCAAGTTTTCCACATCCATTCCAACATTTGCATTTTCCTTATAATTCATGTTAGCCAATATGACAGGTATTCTGTGGTACCTCAAAATTATTTGGGTTTTTTTTTAAATTCACATTTCTCTAATCAATAGCAATTTAGGGCATTTTATAAGGCTTTAAATGGTTTTAATATCTGTATCTGAAAACTTCCTGTCCATATCATTTGAAATTTATCAATAAGGGAAAGACATATTATAAATTTGACTCTTTTTTCTATATGTTTGAGAATTGAGGGCTTTATCAGAGAAAGTGTGCCCAAAAGTTTTTCTTGTTTTCTTCTTTTAATCTTGGCTGCATTGGTTTTGTTTGGGCAAATAAATGAATGAATTCAAACAATGAATGAATGAACAAGTTTGCTTGAATGAATGAATTGAATGAATGAATGAACAAGTTTGCTTGTTTTTTGAATGAGATATTTCACATTTTCTTCTACATTCTTTTGATTTATTGTTTCTTATTGTCTCCTCATGTCATTATCTTCCACTTTTCTAGTTAAAAAAATTTTTTAAGAAATTCTGTTCTTCATAATGGACTTCTCTACTAGCAGCAATGCAAGGATGCAGAGCAAGGCTGAGGGACTCATGAGAAAGAAAACTAGCCACATTCAGTGGAAGAACTGTGGGAGTAGAAATACAGATGAAAAACAACTACTTGAACACATGGGCTGATGGGGATATTATTGGGGATGTAGACACTAAATGATAACTCTAGTCCAACTATCAATAATATGGAATTAAGTCTTAATCAATGATACATGTAAAACCCAGTGGAATTGTGAGCTGACTACAGAGGGGGTGGGGAGTTTTGGGAGAGAAGGAAAGGACATAAAACATGTAACTATGGGAAAATATTCAAAATTAAAATAAAAGAAGGAAAAAAAAGAAATTGTGTTCTTAAGTGAGCATTTTTATTTCCTTTTCCATTTGGGTAATTCTTCTAAAGAAGTTATTTTCTTCAGTGAATTTGTTTACATTTTTTCCAATTGCCTAATTATATATAAAATATTATATTGTATTATATATAATAATAGTATACATTATATATTATTAAATATATGGGATATATAATGAATTTGTCAAATATATACATGTATGTGTTTGTTATATATTTGTCAAAAAAATAATTCAATTGGCTTTAAGTGACTTGCTGAGGGTTACACATCTTGGATATTTCTGAGTCCATATTTGAATCCAAGATCTCCTAATTCCAAACTTAGATCTTTATTGACTGAACCACCTAGCTTCCCATAGGCTAATGCATTTTTAAGTACTTTTTGTCAGTGTATTATTGTGTCTGTTTGACCATTTGGCCTGTTTAAGTTTTATGCTTCTATTTTCTTTGGTAATTTTGGGCTTTTTTTAAGCAAGCTGTTGACCCTTTTATCAAGATTTTCTTGTATTATTAATTCATTTTCTACATTTTTATTTTCTCGCTCTTATTTTACTTTTAAGAGCCTTTTCAAGCTCTCCTAGGACCTGAAACATTCGTATTTTTCTTTGATATTTTCTATATTACAGCTTTGATTTCATTGTCTTTTCCTGCTTTTGTATTTTTTCCTCCTTGTCATCATATACATATTCTATGGTCAGGTTCTTTTTTGTCATTTGTCATTTATTTTTATAGCTTACTTCTTGACTTTTCAGTTGATATTCAAGTTTGACTTTGGTCCCAGGATGGAGAGAACATTATTCTAACCATCAAGTTTTTTAAGTTTCCTAATTTCAGTGTTAGCTCTGAGGGTCTGCAAGATCTTATTTTTTCCCAAAGTTGTATGATCTAAGGAATGGCATGGACACTATTTTCCTAGCGTCTACTCTGTTAGAAACTATAGTCATTCTTTTCTATGATGGAAACTGCAAACAGGGTCCCTGTTCTTGTTAGTACTCTTCTTCAGCCTTGGACTGGGATGCAGAACTATCTGTGGACAGTGCAAAAGAATCTTGCTCTTAGTGCCAGCAAATAGTCTTTTGTAAACTATTTCTGACCACTTGTCTAAAGCCCTTATCATTTATGGACTGAGAGGTTTAGAAACACTGCCATATAAGTTCAGTTGCACCCAAAGCCTGCTGCTGACTTGTTAGGTGCCAAATGTGTAGAGCCCTGCTTCACTTTCACTCCATTGAGTGAAAATTTTGCTGCTGATTTTTTTTTCTCTATTTTTTTTAAACCCTTGTACTTTGGTGTATTGTCTCATAGATGGAAGAGTGGTAAGGGTGGGCAATGGGGGCAAGTGACTTGCCCAGGGTCACACAGCTGGGAAGTGGCTGAGGCCAGGTTTGAAGCTAGGACCTCCTGCCTCTAGGCCTGACTCTCACTCCACTGAGCTACCCAGCTGCCCCCTGCTGCTGATTTTTTAAGTTGCTTTGGTAGGAAAAATATTCCATATCATACCTTTGTTGTTTCTACTATTTCAAAATTATTTTTGAGGTGTTATTTTAATATTGTTTGGAAGTGAAACCTCATAAGTATGTTATTCC
Organism: Gracilinanus agilis; assembly: GCF_016433145.1. Lineage (NCBI taxonomy): Eukaryota > Metazoa > Chordata > Mammalia > Didelphimorphia > Didelphidae > Gracilinanus > Gracilinanus agilis. Next base: position 70,464,196 of record NC_058131.1, read on the forward strand.
ATGTATAATATTTATTATTTCTGAATTCTATTTCCTTTTCTGTGAAAGAGGGAAAGGAATATTTGTAGCATTTGCCTCATAGCATCACAGTTGCCTTCCAATGAGATGACTTATTAAGTGTTTTGCTAAAATAAAAATCTAAGTTATATATTGGTCTCCTAAAAGGAAATCTAAATCTTCTGTACAGTGTCTGGATTGAAGTGTTAACCTTTTCTTCGAAATTAATGTCATTCAAAAATTATTTTAAAGTTTAAAATAATACACCCTTAAGTAAGAGCTCTGATTCAGTAATAATCACATTTCACAAACAATGATAATTGAATTAAACATGCAAGAATAAAAAGTGGCAGATTTCAGTTTCTTTTCCACAGAGATAATTATAAAATTTTAATCTAGAAGTCACAAAACTCACAAAATATGATTAAACAGCACTCCCTCCTTAAAAAACCCCACCCATTTACAATGTAAATTATATTCATATCTACAGGACACTGAACTAGGTAATATATTTTTTATCATTTGTTCATTCTTAATTTAGCCTAAAAGTTTAAAAGACCTATAATACTTTAATGTATGATAGTATGAATAATAATTAAGTTCTTGAATTATCTGAATTAAAATAGTTCCTTTTGAGTGCATCTGATTTCATTAGTCTGATTTCTAAAATTCTAATTACAAATTGAACGAGAATCCACTGGACTATAAATATAATATAAAATGTAAATTTTCTATCATTTAAAATCTTTGTGTAATGTCTGGAAAAGATAGTATTTTGTCAATATCAATATCTTCCTCCTTATTTCCATACCGACTTTATGATTGTGAGATCTTTGTATGTGTGTGTTCTATAACTCTTTTATGTTTCTTTTTCCCCAAAGTGTAGTGGGATTAAAGAAAAAAGAAAGGAAAATTTTAAATTCCCATGGTAGATTGTTATTAAATGTTTTTTTTCTGAGTTCCTTTTAAAATATTTATTCATTTTTACACACATTTGTCATCTTTATGCCCATTATTTGTGATTTTTCTACTCATGTGTTGCTGAAGAAGGTTAGAGGCAAAAATAAACCTCTACAGACTTAGGTCACTGAAAACTTGTTAAGTAACTTTCTTCTTAATCACTTTTATTGGATCTACATTTAGGCTATATTCCTTATCAATTATTTGTTTTCTCTCATATACATATACATTCATGTGTGTATATATACAAACATATATATGCATGTATATATGTCTATATGTATATAATACAAATATATAATTTGTGGTTGTTGAGCTCAACAATAGTAGACAAGTTTGAAAGTTTTATGACAAAAAGAGAAAGATGAAACATGGAGTAGCATTAAACTCTATTTTGAGACTTTGAAAATAAAAATGACCCTGACAAGTAGTGAAAAATCTGTCAAGAAGCAAAATAACTATACACCTTCATTGCAGGATTTTTATGAGGATCAAATGAGATAATGTATGCTAAGCATACTGCAACTTTTAAAGAGTTATACATGTGTGAGCATACATTGGTATTCAGATGTCAAAAAAATCTAAAAATAATAACTAGCATTTACATAGAGGTTTAAAGTTTGCTAAGTGCTTTACATATATAAACTCATTTCATCTTCAAAGCAATCCTGTAAGGAAAGTGCTATTATTATCCCCATTTTACAGATGAGGAAACTAACCCTGAAAGAGATTGAATGACTTGGTTGTTTTCATTATAGTGCCCTATGTTCATGGTCCTAATATAGAATAAGAAAGCAGGGATTGATTTTAACCTGCACCAATGACAAAAATATCCAAATTTAGAGTTAGGGTTGATAAAATAAGAAAATACATTGAAGTAAAAATTGTTTAAGTAAAAGGAGAGACTATTGTGATAAAAGATGAGAGAAAATAGGAAGGAGTATTTATCAATGTCCAGGTTCCTGTGTATCTGTCAGAACCTGATGCTCACCACATAGCAACATCTATCAGTTTTCCATATCATTGAAAGACTAGTTATTTTTTTCTTTATGTAATTTTTGTTATTTACATTTTCCGTTTAATTTTCTTGTTTGGTACTATCATTTGCTGTTTCTTTTTGGTTTTCTTCATTTATTTTCTCTACTGGTGCTTTCTATCAATTCCCAGTATTGATTATCTTAATTGTATCTCTTTATCCTTCTCAATTTTGCCTGTTCCCTAAACATGGATGTCACTAAAAAGTCTTACCTTCAAGTTCTTAAAATGTAAAATGAAGATGACTATTTATACCACTTGTTCATCAAAAATGTTTTCAGGAGATATCTATGTAAACCAAAAAAAAAAATGCTAACAATATTAACCTTGTTGATAGTATTATAATGTTTTCTGTTTGTTCTATCAAGTGTATACATTGATTTTTATACAAATTATTTCTCTTGATCCTTTCTATAAGTATCTGTAATTAATCAGCCAATTGTCTTATCTGTTCTCTGTATCAGAGTAGAATAGTTGATGCTTGAGAAAGTTAGTACAACTTGTAAGTGACTTTAGAATCAATGGTAAACTTCTTTTCTCATTCCAAGTCTTTCTAATTGGGTATCATAGCCAAGTCTTTGTAGGTCAAAAAAACCTATTTTGTGAAGTGAAATTCTTGTGAAAACCCTTAAATGATATTCATTGTCTCAAGATAAACAAAAGCAACAAAAGGACATGAGATCAGAAAAGCACCAATTGTGATAGTTGTGGTGAAGAGAGGGGGCATAACTGCTTTGCAGAATTCTTCTGTCAGTTAAGTTTAGAATCTTGGGAAAGAGGACAGTTGGTCCTGGGAACTCGTGGAGAGAACCAGGGTCCATCTGAGCTCCATCTTTAGACTGAAAACTGGGCTATATTTTGCAGCTTTTCTCTTAAATTTTGTGAGCTTAGTTATTTCCTTTGAATTTCCATAACCTATCTTCCCTGCCTGAATTTCTGTGAGGGTTTGAAAGGAGGGTAGTTCCGAGTGTTAGTTTAAACTTGATATTTCAAATAATCAAATAGGGCTTACCCTTGTAACAAATTATCTATTGAATCTTTGTATCCAACTTTCCTAACCCCATTGATTACAAAACCACCTGAGAGCTGAGTTAAGGCAGGTACTTTCTCAGTCTCACGTTCCTGCCTCCCTCCCCCCACCTGAAGTTTCTCTAAGAGGCTGTTGTTAGGGCTACCTTGTATCCTCTACCCATTCCCAATAGACCCTAGAAGACAATAAACCCTGTTTGTATTTAATCAAGACCTTTAGGCTACTTCATTAGTTGATTAATAAGAGAGGGAAGAGGAGAGAGAGGAATAACATACTCTCTGGTGTTTGAAGGAAGCTGAAGTTATCCATTTTGGGAGGAAGTGTAACTTCAATACTTCCTTCTAGTCCCTTCCTGTGAAACTGACTAGAAGCCTCAAGTCAATTTCAAGCAATTTTTAGCTGGCTCTAACCTGGCTCTGTAAAGTGTCCTTTTACTTGAAGGGCTCAGTCTATTTCCCTTCATTTTTTTGTCTCTAACCTGAGTATCCAGTCTGTGTTTCCCTGCTGCTATTGCCTGCCTTAGATTAACTCGTCCTCTCCCTTGCAACCCTTGGTACTTCAGTGTTATATTCCCTAAACTCAGACATTCCCTTATATCTCCTACCACCTCAACTACCAACCTTCATCATTGTACCTTCCTCATCCACTATATTGCCTTAGGGAATTCACAAACCCCTATCCACAGTGGCTATCCTTTCTTCCAACCAGCTACTACCTATAGCCTAGTCCCTTGATTACCTCCAGCCTTGGGTCCCTTGCCTTGCCTTATTTCCTATTCCTACTAGCTATTACCCCTAGCTTCAGTCCCATATTACGTTCTGCAGATTCCCTTATTATATCCTGAAAATCCCCTTATAACATAGTTTCCAGTCAAGTTTATATAATACAATTATAAGACAAAGCACAAAAAACTGTCAACTTAGCCAAATATATCAAAGAAGTCAGTAGCATTAAAAAAACTTTATCAGTCAAACTCTTACTTCATTTTCAATAGTAGAAGAATCTATGACACCATTTATATAGTTTGTGCCTTTATTAAAGCAAAACTAAAATCTTCTTTAACTAACATAATCATAGACATTTTAAAGACTAATTTTGAAAAGTCAGTAGTTACTGGCATTCTCTGAATATGGTCATCAGGTGAACATTTGAAAGTCCTGCATTAATGGGGAACCTATTTTATTTCCTTAGCTTATTTTAATTCATGACAGCACTACAATTAGTGAATTTACCCATAAATGAGGCCACATTTTATCTTTCTTTATCTATCTAGCAATGTTCCTGATTCTTTTCTAGGGGGCCAGATAAAATTAATCTCATCTTCCATTTTACAATATAGTATTTCAAATAGTGTAGAACAGGTATTATGTTCAATTCAATGTAATACTTCAACAATTATTTACTTTTTATCTACCATGTATGAGAGGCTATGCTACACAATGGAGATATAAGGAAAGAGATAGGGCAAGTGTTAAAGTGGATAGAATGCTGGGCCTAGAGTCAGGAAGACTCCTTTTCCTGAGTTTAAATCTGGCTTCAGTCACTTACTAGTTATGTACCCTAGGAAAGTCATGTATATCTGTTTTCCTCCATTTCCTTATCTGCAAAATTAACTGGAGAAAGAAATGGCAAGTCACTGCTTAGAAAATAGGATTAACTCTCCCCTTGTCTATTTTTAGCTAAAAAAATCAAGAACTTAAAGTACTCCTACTTGACACTAAGTAAGAGAGTTTGTAAGTCATTTACTAGGGTAAGCTCACACCTCCAAAGGTCACTGACCCCTGCCTTGGGCAGTGCTAGGCAAACTGAAAGACTGCAATTGGTTCTCCTAATGTGGGGGAGCAACAGGAAGTGATGTCAAGATAAATACTTTAAAAGGCCAGCTCAAGGATTCAATCACTCTCTCTGTAAGCCAAACTGGAGAAGGAGACTTTTAGTAGCCAACTTTCCTTTCCTGGTTTCTGGAAAGATTGATTCCCTTTCTGGCATTTGGAGTGACTGGTTCCAAAGATTCTTTTTCTGGCATGGAGGAGACCTTTTTTCCTGGATCCTGTGTTGCCTTGCAGTGGTGAGTGGGGTGATTCCTTCCTTGGTTCTTCAGTGAGAAGACCCTCTCTGCTCCTTGGCACTTCTGTGGGACACTCTCTTCACTTGAGTTCTGGTGAGATTCTTGGTGGTTTTAGCCTGGTGTGCACTGAAGGTTCTCAGCAGATTCTTCAGCATCTCCTGGCTCTTTGGATTTTGACTTCCTAATTAGGACTTTGGATTCTGGTGAGATTTGCTTTTGGATTCCAATTTGAGATCTGGAGACACTAGGATTAAATTTAGGGAATTTGTAGCTAGGTAGTATTTTTCTTTCTCTTTATCTAGATTTTTCTACTTTCATTCTTTCCACCTCTTGGTAAATAAAGCTGCTAAAAGTCTTTTTGACTTAAGCTGTAATATTTTAAAATCAGCAACCACAATATTACTTTAGAATTCTCATGTTTATCATAAAATCTAAATTTAAATTCTTACACTGCTTTTATCTTTGATAAGAAAACCCCAAATAGTGTCACTTAGAGTTGGAAATGAGTGAAAATACTGAAGAACAAAAAAGAAAGATATAAAGTGTAATTTATAATTGGGGGTGCTTACTAGAGCAAGGAGACATGAATGGGTCAAGTGTTTTGCAGAATTATAATAATCAAGCATGCCTCAATTGAAGAGACAGAGGATACCCCAATGCCATCCTTCCATAGAAGGGGAGGTTGACAGATATTGTATATTGCACATTCTTTTCTGACTTTTTCAGTTTATTGATAGGTAGTACCATTTTTCTCTTTCTTTCTTTCTTTTTATGTTCTGTCTTTATAAACAACACTAATTTTTATGTGAGATGACTTTACTGGAGAAAAAACTTTAATAACATAAAAAGCAGAACACATTAATAAAAACTTTTTAAAGTATTTTGAAAACTTTAAATTACTATGCAGATGGTAGTAATTATTGCTATTGTTATTTTTATTGTTATTGGTAGTAGTAGTACTAGTACTAGTACTAGTAGTAGTACTAGTAGCAGACAGTAGGTAAATAGCATCTGATATTATGGTGTCTGTGATTAGATCTGTATTGGGAATGAAAAATGGGAAATACTGAACTTTTCATGGAACATTTCGTTGCCTGAATCTTATGCTATATGTTAAGATACTTATAGAAAACCACAGCTCAGTCCTAATTTCAATCCTCAGAAATGTCCTCAAACACCATATGACCCAAGTTCTGGAATTGGTCTCCTTTCTCAAATTTCTTTATAATTTATAGGTTATCCCTGGAGGTGCAACTGAGTATCCCAGTCTATTTGAATAGCATTCCTGACTGGTACATTAATTTTATTTCATGGAATGGCTTTCAGTATTTTTTCACACTACTTCTAAAGTCTTGATTGATTTATTGAGATATTATCATCTCATTAGGCTATCAGAGCTAATATTGAGTGGAATAATTTTAACCTCTTCCTTAAACCAAGCTTATGATTAATGTTGATGTGTCTCAGTTTTTACCTGTCAGTTGTAGTTTACTGCTCTACCCTTCAGTAAGTCAGTTACATCTAATCCACAATGAAGCAAGGGAGGATTGTTTTAAATGAATGCATTTAATATAATTAAGAGAGCACCTGTTTTCTGAAACGGAAAAATAAAGAAAATGGGTAACAAAGTTTTATTTTGGAATTCTTTAGTTATATATAGATGGTGAAAATTTCTAAGCCATTTTGGTTATCATTTTTGTCTTCCTATCCTAATGTCTGATATAATACAGGAGCATATCAAAGAATTTGCAATTTGCTGAATAATCACAGCAACTTGTCTCTATTATGGCATGATTTAAAAGATAACATCATATCTACCTGGTACACATATATTTCATCCATTTAAATGACATATTCCTTTGGTTCCCAGAGTTGTAAGACTATAGCTTATAGAATGCTGTTTTAATTTGGTTGTCAAGAAAAGGGGTTAGATTCACACAAATTGGGAAATCAATCTGAAAGAAGAAATTTAATGTCCTAGAACATTATAGATATAAGAGAATTTAGAAATCAGCTAATCGTCTCTCTCATTTAATCACTTAGGTAGTCCAATGAAGAGAAGTAATTGATGTAAGGTCACATAATGAGTTAGTGGAAAAACTAAGATTTTAATATGATAACTTATTTAGTTTCTCCCAATCCTAGGTGTTCACCACTCTCTTATATTTATTATATAATCCTCCATGAGGAAACTTTAAATGGATAGAAGAGAAAAGCTTGTCAGAAGAGCTATGGTGTTGGTAGCACAATAGGTAAACACAGTATGGTGAAATCTAAAGATATATGAGAAAATTATATGGGAAGGAGGAGAAGAATGTGATAAAATCAGTTCTTCAATTTTGCTTGGTACTGACTGAAGAAATGTCCAATGACAACATAAAAGCTTTAAAAGTTAATCAGATGATGATTACTGACCTTGAGTGTTCATCACTTGATTACCAATTATTTACATATTATTTGCAAACATTCTTCTTCTACTTAGGGGTTTACATACAATATTATACTCTGTCACAGAAGGTATAATATGCCAGATAAAATAGAAGTCATGTTGGCAATAGGTGACTGTACTATGTAATTGTAATTCAATTAAGTATTTTTACATATTAGTAAATTGAATCTCTGAAAGAGGAATACTCAAAGTTGCAAAAAAAAAAAAAAAAACAACTTAGGAGAAAAATGCTTCAATCTACACTCAGGGTTCATTAGCTCCCTTCCTGGAATAAGAGGACATTTTTCACCATGAGTGTTTTGGAAGCATCTTAAATTATTATATTGATCAGAGTAATTGTCTTTGACAGGTAATTGGCCTTATAATACAAATATTAACATGTACAGTTTTCTCCTGATATTCACTTTCATCAGTTATACATCTTTGAGGGTTTTTCTGAAATAACTACTTCAGTCATTATAATGAAATAGTATTACCTCACAAATCACAAACAACAACTTGTTCAATCATTCTCCAAAAATGGGCATCACATCAAATTCAAATCTTGCACCACTTCAAAAAAGGCTATTACAAAAAAAATTTGTATATATATAATTTTCCCTTTTCCTTTTTCTTCATAATATCTGGGGCTTTTTTCTAAATTATTATTTTCTGCTTTCTTTCTAATTTTGGTTACATTCATTTTGTTTATGCAAAAATTTATTTTAAAACCATGTAGTCAAAATGATCTATTGTACCTTCTATGATCCTGTTTATCTCCTTTTGACCATTAACTCTTCTGTTATTCAAAGATATGACAGGTAATTTCTCCCTTTATGATATCATCCTTTATTTCTAAATACTGTACCTATTTTGGCCCTATCTTGCTGTATTATATTATGTGAGATTTTGATTTATGCCTTGTTTCTGCCTCTCTGCTTCCAGTTTTCCCAACAGTTTTTGTTAAAGTGAGGTCTTCTCCACTAAAGCTGCCCTTTATGATATGTTTTAGTCTACTTCCTAGTGTTTTATTTAAAATATTAGCATCAATATTCTTTAGGGAATTTGGCCCATATTTTCCTTTCTCTTTTTGCCATTCTTTGTTTTTGTATCAAGAGTAAATTTGTGTCATAGAAAGAATTTGGTGGCACTCTTTAACTCATTTTAATTGCTTATTTTAGTGATGGGCAAACTATGGCCTATGGGCCAAATGCGGTCCCCTGAAATATTCTATCTAGCTGTGCAATATGATATTGGAAATTTGGGAGTCTTTGAACTAATTTTGAGGTCCCTGATCTAAATTTCTTGTGGATGTTTAGGGGACTTGAAACTACATTTCCCATGATTCCTGGCTTATGTAAATGATATAGGCAATTATCTAATAATGTAAGCAGAAGGTTATATAGAGAATGCCAGGCCTGGCTTGCTCTCTCTTTTGTGACTGTGGAGGAGGAGCCTGTAAATGGTGGTTCCCTTTAAATTAACTCAACAGGCATGTGGCTTCATTTTTCTAAATGGCCTACAATGAACTCTTTGAAACCATAATATTTTTAATTCTGTCCCTCTATATTAATTTTATTTCTTAAAGCAACATTATTCCTAATCTGATGAATACAATGAGTAGGATACAATGCAATGAAACTTCAAAAGAGTTGCCTTAGTTGGCCCCCTCTTTAAAAAGTTTGCCCATTACTGGCTTACTTTGTTATTGTTGTTGTTGCTGTGTGTGTGTGGTGAAAATGAAGGGACAGAGGTAGGATGGTAGGATGGATGGGAGAAAGGAGAGAGGAAGGTAGAGGAAGGGAAAGGAAGGTAGGGTCCCAGCCCCTGCAGGGGGAAATTGACCAGAGCCCTCAAATGAATGATCAGAGAGCAACTTTAGGGTTTGAATAGCTAGTTTTTATTTTAATTAGAAAGGGAAAGGTCTAGAGAAAACTAGGAGGTAGGAGGAAAGGGGAAAAGGCACTGAGAGAGATCAGGGTCTCAGGGTGGAGAGCACTGCTTCTAGGGTGGAGAGAACTAGCCCACCTCCAGGGTCAGAAAGCAGACCCTCCTGGGTAGAAAGAGAGAAAAAGGGCCAAACTTTCCCTTTTATACTTTCTCTGACACCTCCCACAAAGGAAGTGGGAGGTATCAGGGGAAGTTGTAACAGACAGAGACTTGGGAGATGTAGCCTTCCAGGGCTTACAACCATTCCAAATGACACATTCTCCCCTGTGATCCTTTAGGAGACCAATCTCCCCAGTGGATCATAACAAACATAAATAAGTGTACAATCACAATAAATAAAGGGTATATACATCAGTATAAGGGGAAAATGGTAACAATTTTTAGAATACAAAGAAATCAAATGGCACTTCTTTTACAAAAATATTCAGAGGGCAGTCCCCTTTTTTCACAACAAAATAGATAAATACATAAAACAAATCCATTTAAACAAACAGATGAATTTAACAAAACAAATGAATTTTAAAACAGACAAATGAATTTTAAAACAAATGAATTTAAAACCCAAAAAATGAATTTAAACCCCCAAAAAGTTCAAAGTTTTTGCAAATTCAGTTGCTCTCTTAGGCTCCCGGATCATGTGTTCTCCATGTAGTCTTCATTGACATCTCCATTTTCATTCCAGGAGGCAGTAAACGTTTTTCTAAAACAACCTAAATTCTCCATATGAAATAAAAATACATTCCCCCCTGAGGAGGATAGAAAAAAAACAATGAAATCACACAGGTAAAACATGGCTGAGGTGCGAGGCATATGAATCACTGCCAATCAAATTCATCAGAAAATTTAGCACAAAAACAAAATAAGCAGTGGATGAAAAATTTTAAACATCCAATCCTAAAATTTCATATGGAAAAAATTCTAGAGAAGTAAAAAAATAGAAAAACACACTAGGTCTTTGAATAATGTCCAATTAAAATAATCCATGTCCAATATCATGCACTTACCCACTTAGCAGCCAGTACCACAGTCAACCACCATAGTAAGAAAGTTAGGAAAAAGGACTAGATTTGTACTTATTGGTCTGATATTACATAGTTTCTTCTTTTCTTCTTTCGTCATTTCTTCTCAGATGTATAATATGGAGCCAGAACAGCCAATTGTTAGGTACTTGACATAAATTTTCACAAGGAATATGGTTCGAAGAGTCCTACATCTTAACATATGTTAAGAGTTGCAACCTTGATGCTCACACTAGGTTCAAGTCCTTTTTATTGGCATAGAAGTCTTAGCAATCCTAGCAGGATTGGTTTCTCTGTTTGACCTGTGTGCCTATTTGGCATCATGCAGGTATGTGCTTTGTATGTTGATGAAATATGTACTCCTTTGTTGATTCCATTTCGTTGAATCAGACATTTTGTTGAATCAGACATATGTACTAAGTCCCATAATAGCAAAATACCAGTGGCAGTTTCAATAGTCTAAGGCTTTTCGGTAGATAGTTACAGTTGGAACAAATGGATATACTAAACCTACACTAATCTAATAATCAAAAACTCTTTCAATTTAGACAAATGACATGTGCTTAGGACAAATACAAAAATTGAACATGTAATTATAAAAAATGTGTTAACATTTCAAGACACACACACACACACACACACACACACACACACACACACACACACACATATATATATATATATATATATATATATATATATATATATCCTATAATCAGTGACAATATAGATATATGTATGTTGCAGTTCGTGTCATTTTAGGAGGGGTAGAATATAAAGGCTCTTACCCAAGAATTTTTATGCATTTCCTCTTAGCTAAACCATGATCCACAGTGTGAGTGCAAATGACGTAAAACAATGGAGTTATAAATGCAATAATACATTTAAGAAAATATAGAATTTTCACAAAAAGCACAAAATACAAATCAATTGAAATTCAAATCAAGTCAATTCAATAGAGGTAATATATGTTTAAATACAGTGAAACAACCTCATGGGCCATAGCTGCTCCTGGGATTTGTTTCACAAGGATATTAGAGTGGTTTGCCATTTTCTTCTCCATTACGTTTGGAGATATATTTTTGATAAGCTATTATAAATTATGTGACATGCCCAGAGTCACACAGCTATAAAGTTTCTGAGATTGGATTTGAACTCAGATATATTTCACTTTAGGCCCAGCACTCTATTCACTGGGCCACCTAGGTGCCTTCTAGGTATATAGATGTTAAGTGACCTGCCCAAGATCACACAGCTAGGAAATATCTGAAGAAGGAGTTGAACTCACATCTTCTTAACTCCAGGCCCAATGTTTTCAACCACTGAGTCATAGCTGTTTCCTGGAGTACATAGTATTAGAATTAATTATTCTTTAGATGTTTGTTAGAATTCATCTATACATCCATCTGTTCCAGGGGAAGTTTTTCCCTTAGAAAATTACTTTATGGCTTGTTCAGTCTTCTATTCCTATTTATTTAAGCATTCTTTTTCATTTTCTACTACCCTAGGCAATACATATCTTTACATATCAATTTAATTTAAATTATCATATTTATTGGCATTCAACTGGATGATTATTAATAATATATTTAGTAGCATATATTATATTAATCTTAATAATAGCTTTAATTTTATTTATAATTCTGATATACTCATTCTTTTTCATTTGCGATAATGGTATTTCATTTTTCTCCTTTCTTTTTTTCAAATCATATTAACCACTAGATAGATAAATTGATAGATCCCAGTTTTCTGCTATCTGTGTGATCTTGTCTCATTGCTTTTATGCAATTTTTACCTTGTTCTTTGTCTCCATAAAAAATTCTATAGAGTTAGGTATTTTTTGTTGTTTGCTCATTTTTCCTATCTAATTATAGGTAGGTTTGGGGGATGATGTGATGATCTGAGGACTGAGAGTTTGAGACCATCCCCCTACTGATTCAATTGACCCTTGAGTTGCTGATAGCTTAAAGACTTGCCTCAGTCTTAGGTTTAAGCTTTTGATCTCTTTCTGATCTTGATCAGGTCAGGGGCTGACCAAATTCTAACCCTACTTTTAGACTCAAGTTTTTGGTTTTTTTTTAATCACACTTTGATCCAATCAGGCATACCCTTGATTACCCTGTCTTGAAGTCCCACTTTCAGCTTTAGGCTTAGTACTTAGTACTATCAGCCAGCCCAAACTGTGTATTATGTCCTTATCCCAAATCCATATTAGGATTCCTGCCTTTACACTGGTCCCACAGGGATCAGCCCATTTCAGCCCAGACTGCCCTGGGATGGGACTCTGGACTTCTCCACAGGTTTGAAATTTCAAGGGGTATGGGTTACCTTGTACCACTATTTGCCCAGTCAGGATTTCAGTGTTTGGATGTCGACTTTGGATTAGGTTCTGAACCTAGGACAGCAGATTGTGGGGGTTGGGTGATAGGGGGGTGGGGATTGGGGGGGGTGGGTGATGGTGGGTGGGGAGTGGCTCACTCTTGCTTGCTCTTCCGTCTTTTCTACAGCCTCTGGCTGGCTCTGCTCTCCTCTCAGCCCAGTGTCCCAGATGTTCTCTGCCTACCTTTTGAATTTTTCTTTTCTTGAAAGTTGTTTTACTCTGTCTCCTTTTTCATTCTTTCACTCCTATATTCATTTTGTGGCAATACTTTAATCTTGGTCAGAGAGGATTCTCATGGTGGCACAGAGCTGCTCTGGATTATTCTTCTATCTTGGCTCCACCCCCAGAACCTTTTATACAATTTTTAAAAAATTATATTATCAAAATTATCCATTTTATAATAATGCTATTTCTTTTTATCATAAATTCTTCCCTTAGCCATACATCTGACAAATACACTTTCCATACTCCCTTTCTATATAAATCATAAATCCATTTTGATCTTATCTAAATATATTGCATGAAATAATTGATCTATACCTGGATTTTGAAATAGTTTTTTCCAGTTATCCCAGTAGTTTTTGACAAATACAAAGTTTTTATTCCCAAAAGTTTGGTCTTTGGTTTTATAAAACATTAAGTTAATGTTCATTTACTACTGTGTACTGTGAAAACTAATCTTTTCCATTGACCCACCATGCTGTTTCTTAGCTAATAGAAGATTTTTTGTTGATTACTGCTTCATAATATAGTTTGAGATCTGGTACATGATTTCTGAAATTTTGAAATAGTGTAGCCTTGCTCAGTTCTTTTGGATACTTGCTGGAAAAAACACAGTGGTAGTAGGAAGTAACATTGCAATCACTTTTTAACAATGCATAGAGTGTGTCAGGATAAATCATATGGGAATTGTAGAATGAAGGATAAAACCGTTATAAAGGCAGATGGCATAGGGACAGGGGATGGGATGATGAAGGAAGGCAGGCAGCAAATAGGGAAGAGGATAGAGAGGGGGCAAGGCAGAGTGTATCACTCATATAGTTTTGGATTAGGGCTGGGAGTACTTGTAAGCACGAATTTAATGAAGATAGAAAAGTGTTCAGGGTACAGGAATTTGAAACCTTATTTTTATATTTTTTTTGATAGAAGAGACTAACTTACCTATGCCACCCTGAAGTTAGTTCATTAATACATGCAAATCATCTCAAAGTTGTCCATGAACTTTTCTACATACCATCACAATGTTATCAGCACAATTTGGTGTTCTGCTAAGGTCCTAGGTTCAAATCTGTCCTCAGACACTTCCGAGCTGTGTGACCCTGGGCAAGTCACTTTACCCCCATTGCCAACCCTTACCACTCTTCTGCCTTGAAGCCAATACACAGTATTGACTCCAAGAGAGAAGGTAAGAGTTTTAAAAAAAAATCTATGGATCATAGGATCAAAACTGCAAGAAAACAAAAACCAGACAACTTTCCTTGATTCAACAAATATTATCAGAATATGATTTTTGTTTAATATAGAATACAATTTAGAATTTATGCCCCTTTGATCTTGTAGAAAACATGTATGTGACTTCCAGGTTCTCCATTTCCTGATATTTCCAACTAATACTGGATTCTTATACTGACTAGAGTGGGGTGGAGGGTGGAGGTCAGATAAACTGAAATAAGTTATAATTTTAACATACTTGCCAATATGATTTTTCAAATTTTTTCTTCTCTATGGCTTTAGTTATAGTATTAGCAGAAGTACTGCTACAGTGTCAATGGAAGAATTGCATATACTTCCGTTGACATGGTAAAAGCCCCTAAGGAACCATTACCATCTTTTTGCAAGTACTAGAACTGTTACAGTGTCAATGAAGTGTCTTATATACTTCCTTCGACATGGTAACAGCCCCAAAGGAGTCATTATAATGTCAATGCCAGTCCCAGAGTTGTTATGGTGTCAATGAAAATGTTATTTTAATGTCAATGAAATGGTCCCACACAAGTTCTGCTACCACTATAAAAATGTAAGAAATGAAACTTACTAAGAATGTAGCTATAAGAAAAAGAATTAAATTAAACTTTGAAAGACTAAAGAAAGCAAACTTCAGAATGCCAGGTCACCTTTAATTACTACTTCTTTTCTTTGCTATTGCAGATCATGGTACATAGTATGAGACAATGCCCTAGGCATACAGTCAGCTTATCTAAGCTTAAAACTCATCTCTGAAAATTACCATGTTAGTGACTATAAGGAAGCTACTTAAACTCACTAATTTCAGGCTTTCCTTGCCTGGTTATCATTATTTTTGTTAAACTTATCTCCTATCTTACCCAGTCTAGAAATATATCAGTCACTAATGGGCCAAATAGCAACATAAATCGGAAAGTGAGGATTTATCCTGCTTAAGTTTGATGATGTGGTCTGGTTTGTGCTTTTATAGGTAGACTCTAAAAAGCTAAGACACAAAAGACTTTAATGAATGTCTTTTGATCCAGCAATACCACAACTAGATTTGTACCCTTAAAGAGATAATAAAAAGGATTGTACAAAATTATTCATAGCTGCACTCTTTGTAGTGGCAAAAAATTGGAAAATTAGGGGGTGCCCCTCAATTGGTGAATGGTTGAAAAAATTGTGGTATATGATGATGATGGAATACTATTTTTCTGTAAGGAATAATGAACTAGAGGATTTCTATATGAACTGGAAGAATCTCCATGAACTGATGCAGAGTGAAATGAACAAAATCAAGAGAACATTTTACACAGAAAGTTGACTTTGCTATTAGTAGCAATACAGTGATCCAGGACAATCCTGAGTGACTCATGAGAAAGAATGCTATCCACATCAAGAGAAAGAACTCTGGAAGTAGAAACTCAGAAGAAAAATATATAATTTATCACTTGTTTATATGGGTAAATGATTTGGGTTCTGGTTTCATAAAATTGCTCTATAGCAAAAATGAGTAATATGAAAATAGGTATCAAGTTTTACCATTTGTATAACCCAGTGGAATTGCTTGCTGGTTCCAGGAGCAGGGAGAGAATGAAAATGTATCATGTAAACATGGAAAAAATTTTTTAATTAAAAATAAAATTTAAAAAATAAATAAATATATTTTAAAAAAATTAAAAGCTTCCACACCAGAATGTTTTCTTCAACTGTTGAACTCAAAAACTCATGGATCCAATTTACTTCTTTTGTAAGACAAGAAAACAAATGCAGAAATAAAAGACTAACAACCCCATCAAAGGGTCCTATAGCTTTAGAAGAAAGAAGATGCTGTGTCTTTTCCTTTTAGAATATTATCCCTAACAGGAAACTGTGGACAGGTAATTGAGAAATGTGGCAAAAGATTGGCCAGGTTAAGATGGCTACAGAGTAGAAGCAGGGCTCTTAACTCTCCTAATCAAGCAATACATGATACCTTAAAAGGACACAAAACCCAAATAGCAATGAATGAAGGGACCCCACAATAGGGTACAACATTGAAGGTATGTGGGATTTGGGCATTTCCAGGATATAAGGGGGTGAAATAGCTCTCACTAAAATGCAAGCTGATCAAGCTTCTCCGCCTCCCAACATCACCTACAATCCCAGAGCCAGCTAAAAGAGTTAGAGCAAGCATGGGGCATTCACTAAGTCACTAAGTTCTTGGCAACTAGCTGGGATCATCAGGGGCTTGTTCCTGAGAGCAGCAAGACTTAAGACCCCAAGAGGCTAAAGAATGCAGACTTTGAGTGCAGACCTTGAGTGTGGTCCTTGGGCATGTACCTAGAGCAGAGGGGTAACAGACTATGGAAGTATCATGCTTAGACTTGTAAAGGAGCCTTGGGCAGGGAGCAAGCAAGGGGACCACTAGGAGGCTTGACTCTGAGAATAGCTAGACTTGAGACCTCAGGCACTTAAAGAGTGCAGACCTTAGGCACAAGGATTAAGCTGAGAGGGGCAGCACTGCACTGTGACTCAGGCAAAAACTGCTCCACAGCTCTATACACAGACAGCCTGCCCACCTCACCCAGACTTCCAACTAAGAAGGAAAAACCAAGATAATAATGGCAAACAATGCCCAAGAACTAAGCAAGAGAAAAAACAAGAGGAAAGCATTAACACTTGATAACTTTTAGATAAAAAAATTCCAGACAACAGAGCAGACAGCAAAAAAGGGCAAACAAACACATTCAAACTTTCCTCCAAAAATGAAAATTGGTCACACACTCCTGAAGATTTCAAATCTGAGATCATGAGAAAGATGGAAGAGATTTGGCAAGAAAAGTGGGAAATTAACAGGCTAAAAGACAGAAACTCCCAATTGGAGCAAGATGCCCCAAAATCAAATGAAATGATAAGCAAATTGGAGACCAAAATTAAACAACAGAAAACCATGAAAAACAGGATAGACCAAATCAAAAAGGAAAACAAGGTTCTAAAGACCAGAATTAGGCAAGTAAAGCCAATGATCTTGCAGGACAGCAAGAACTAATAAAGCAAATTTGAAAGAATGACAGAATAGCAGGAAGAATGAAATATCTCACTGAGAAAATGACAGATCAAGAAAACAGGTCTAAAAGAGACAATTTGAGAATCAGTTGTCTTCCTGAAAAAGCAGAAATTAGTAGAAATTTGGACACCATTCAACAAGAAATTATCAAAGAAAACTGCCCTGAAGTTCTTCAACAAGAGGGAAAAATAGACAGTTAAAGGATGCATAGATGACCCTCTACACTAAATTCTCAAAAGTTAACACCCAGGAATATAATTGCCAAATCCAAGAGTTGCCAAGTTAAGGAAAAATATGACAAGAAGCCAGAAAGAGACAATTCAGATATCAAGGAACAGCAATCAGGATTACACAGGATCTGGCAGCCTCCACTCTAAAAGAGCACAAGGCATGGAATACAATATTAAGAAAAGCAAGAGATTTGGGTCTACAACCAAGGATAACTTACCCATCAAAACTGATTATATACTTCCAGGGGAAAGTATGGGCATTCAACAAAACAGAAGATTTCCAAGTATTTGCAAATAAGAGACCAGAACTAAATGGAAAGTTTGACATCCAACCACAAAAATCCAGAGAAATAATAAAAGGTAAATAAGAAAGAGAGGGGAAAGAAAGAAAACACTTACTTTTTTGTTTGTTTAAACCCTTAACTTCTGTGTATTGGTTCTGAGGTGGAAGAGTGGTAAGGGTGGGCAATGGAGGTCAAGTGACTTGCCCAGGGTCACACAGCTGGGAAATGTTTGAGGCCAGATTTGAACCTAGTACCTCCCATCTCTAGGCCTGACTCTCAATCCACTGAGCTACCCAGCTGCCCCAACACTTACTTTTAAATTTGCTTCTTTAAGGGCTTCAATAAGATCGAATGATTTGTATTCCTATATGGAGAAATGTTATGTGTAATTGTCAAAAATTGTATTCACTATTATAGTAATTAGAAGAATTATTTATAGGGGGAGGTTAGAGTACTAAATGGTATAAGATGATAGGGGGAAAAAAGAGGTGGGGGATAGAAAATAGTACCAAGAGAAACATGAAGGAATAAGAAAAACAGGATAATCTATACCACACATAGACAGCATGGGAAGGGGAAGGGATTAATGCTCTTATGGGAAGAAGAAGAGAGCTTTTATAGGAAATATTCATACCTTACTCTCAGCAGAATTAATCCTGAGAGGGAAAAGTAGCTATATCCATTGGGATATCAAATTCTATCTTACCCTAAGGAGAAAGTCAGAAGGGATAAACCAATGGGGGGGTAGTGGGGTGGGGAGTTCAAAAAGGGAGGGGAAGAGAGGGGGGAAGGAATTTATTAAGCCTTAAAAAAATAAGAGGGGAACAAAAAGGGAGAGAGTGGAAAGAGTAAACTAAAGGAGGGAATAAGGGAAACTAATTTAAAACAAACTACTGGTTTAAAAGGAAATATCATGAAGTCAGCTGGGTAACTCAATGGATTGAGAGCCAGGCCTAGAGACGGGATGTCCTAAGTTCAAATCTGGCCTCAGACACTTCCCAACTGTGTGACCCTGGGCAAGTCACTTGATCCCCATTGCCTGTCCTTATCACAATTCTGCCTTGGACCAATACAGAGTATTGACTCCAAGATGGAAGGTAAGGGTTAAAAAAAAAAACAAACCAGAAATAGCACAAGAAGAAGGGGCAGAACTAGGAGAGGATATCAAAATGTTGGGGAATACACAGCTGAAAATTATAACTCTGAATGTGGATGGGATGAACTTTTCCATAAAAGAGAAGCAAATAGCAGAGTGAATTAGCATACAAAATCCTACAATGTGCTGTCTACAAGAAACACACATGAGGCAGGTAGACATACATAGAGTAAAAATAAAAGGCTGGAGCAAAATCTATTGGGCTTCAACTGAGAAAAAGAAGGCAGAAATTGTAATTATGATTTCTGACAAAGCCAAAGTAAAAATAGATCTTATTAAAAGAGAGAGAGAAGGTAAATACATCCTGATAAAAGGCAGTATAGACAATGAGGAAATAACAGTGCTCAACATGTACGCAGCAAATGGTATAGCATTCAAATTTCTAAAGGAGAAACCTGTAGAGCTCAAGGAAGAAATAGATAGTAAAAATTTTACTAGTGGGAAAACTAAATCTTCCTCTATCAGTTCTAGATAAATCAAAACAAAAAATAAATAAGAAAGAGATAAGAGAGGTGGATGAAATCCTAGAAAATTAGATTTAATAGATATATGGAGAAAAAATAAATAGGGACAAAAAGGAATACACCTTCTTTTCAGCTGCACATGGTACATTCACAAAGATTGATCATGTAGTAGGGCATAGAAACATGGCAAACAAATGCAAAAGAGAAGAAATAATAAATGTAGCCTTTTCAGATCATAATGCAATAAAAATAATAATTAGTAAGTGAACATGAACAGGCAAATTAAATATTAATTGAAAATTAAATATGATTCTTTAAGATCAGTTAGTTAAAGAACAAATCATAGAAACAATTAATAATTTCATTGAAGAGAATGACAATGATGAGACATCCTACCACAATCTGTGGAATGCAGCTAAAGCAGTACACACGGGGAAATTTATATCCTTGAGTGCATATATTAACAAACTAGGGAGTGCAAAATAAAAAAAAAAATAGAAAGGAAACAAATTAAAAATTCCCAGTTAAAGACCAAATGAGAGATTATAAAATTTAAAGGAGAAATCAATAAAATTGAAATTAAAAGAATTATTGAATTAATAAATAAGACTAGAATCTGGTACTTGGGAAAAAACAAATAAAATTGACAAAGTACTGCTCAATTTAATTTTAAAAAGGAAAGAAGGGGGGCACCTGGGTAGCTCAGTGGATTGAGAGCCAGGCCTAGAGACCGGAGGTCCTGGGTTCAAATCCGGCCTCAGACACTTCCCAGCTGTGTGACCCTGGGCAAGTCACTTGACCCCCATTGCCTACCCTTACCACTCTTCCACCTATAAGTCAATACACAGAAGTTAAGGGTTTAAATAAAAACAAGGAAAGAAGAAAACCAAATTGACAGTATCAAAGATGAAAAGGGAGACCTCACCTCTAATGAAGAAGTAATCCAGGCAATCATTAAAAACTATTTTGCCCAATTGTATGGCAATAAATATAGCAATCTAGGTGATATAGATGAATATTTATAAAAATATAAATTGCCTAGATTAACAGTAGAAGAAATAGAATACTTAAATAATCCCATATCAGAAAACGAAATTGAACAAGCTATCAAAGAATTACCTAAGAAAAAATCCCCAGGACAAATTCTATCAAACCTTTGAAGAACTAATCCCAATAATATACAAACTATTTGACATTATAAGCAAAGAAGGAATTCTACCAAACTCCTTTTATGACACAAATATGATACTAATCTCAAAGCCAGGTAGAACAAAAACAGAGAAAGAAAATTACAGACAAATTTCCTTAATGAACATAGATGCAAAAATCTTAAACAGAATAATAGCAAAAAGACTCCAGCAAATGATCACAAGGGTTATTCATTATAATCAGGTGGGATTTATACTAGGAATGCAAGGATGGTTCAATATTAGGAAAACCATTCACATAATTGACCATATCAACAAACAAACCAACAAAAATCACATGATTATCTCAAAAGATGCTGAAAAAGCCTTTGATAAAATATAACACATATTCCTACTAGAGGGAGCAGCTGGGTAGCTCAGTGGATTGAAAGCCAGGCATAAAGATGGGAGGTCCTAGGTTCAAATCTGACCTCAGACACTTCCTAGCTGTGTGACCCTGGGCAAGTTACTTGACCCCCATGAACTACCCTAAACACTCTTCTGCTTTGGAGCCCATAAACAGTATTGACTCCAAGACAGAAGGTAAGGGTTTAAAAAAAAGAAAAGAAAACACTAGAAAGTATAGGAATAGGAGGGCCTTTCCTAAAAATAATTAACGATGTATATCTAAAATCATCAACAAACATCATCTTCAATGGGAATAAATTAGAAGCATTCTCAATAAGATCAGGAGTGAAACAAGGATGCCCATTGTCATCTGTATTAATTAGCATTGTACTAGAAACACTAGCAGTAGCCATTAGAGAAGAAAAAGAAATTAAAGGTATTAAAATAGGCAGTGAGTACACCAACCTATCACTCTTTGCAGATGATATGATGGTATACTCAAAAAACCCTAGAAAATGAAGTAAAAAGTTAGCGGAAGTAATCAACAACTTTAGCAAAGTTGCAGGATACAAAATAAACTCAATTAATCATCAGCATTTTGATATATTTCCAACACAATTGCAGCAGGATGAGTTAGAGAGAGAAATTCCATTTAAAATCACCCTATACAACACAAAATACTTGGGAATCTACATGCTAAGACAAACACAGGAATTATACGAACACAACTACAAAACCCTTTCCACACAATTAAAACTAGATCTAAACAATTGGAAAAACATTGATTGCTCATGGGTAGGAAGAGCTAACATAATATAAATGACAATCTTACCCAAATTAATTTACCTATTTAGTACTATACCTATCAAACTACCAAAAAAGGTTTTACTGAATTAGAAAAAAATATAACAAAGTTTATTTGGAAGAACAAAAGACCAAGAATATCAAGGGAAATAATGAAAAAAAAATTTGAAGGTAGGTGGCCTAGCAGTAGCAGATCTTAAACTGTACTATAAAGCAGTAGTCATCAAAACAATATAGTACTGGTGAAGAGACAGAAGAAAGGATCAGTAGAATAGACTTGGGGTAAGTGACATCAGTAAGACAGTGTATGATAAACCCAAAGAACCCAACTTTTGGGACAAAAACCCACTCTTTGACAAAAAACTGCTGGGAAAACTGGAAAACAATATGGGAGAGATCGGGTCTAGATCAACATCTTACAACCTATACCAAGATAAATTCAGAATGGGTGAATGATTTGAATATAAAGGAAGAAACTAAATATATTAGGTGACCACAGAATAGTATACTTGTTAGATCTCTGGGAAAGGAAAGATTTTAAAACCAAGTAAGAGTTAGAAAAAATTACAAAATGTAAAATAAATTATTTTGATTACATTAAACTAAAAAGGCTTTGTACAAACAAATCCAATGCTGCCAAAATTAGAAGGGAAGCAACAAATTAGGAAAAATCTTTATAACAAAAAACTCGGTCAAAGGTATAATTACTCAAATTTATAAGGAGCTAAATCAAATATACAAAAAATTAAGCCATTCCCCAATTGATAAATGGGCAAGGGACATGAATCGGCAATTTTCAGATAAAGAAATCAAAACTATCAACGAACACATGAGAAAGTATTCTAAATCTTTTATAATTAGAGAAATGCAAATCAAAACAACTCTGAGGTACCACCTCACACCTAGCAGATTATTTAACATGACCACAGCAAAGGAAATTGGTGAATGTTGGAGGGGATGTAACAAAATTGGGACATTAGTGCATTGCTGGTGGAGTTGTGAATTGATCCAAACATTCTGGATAGCAATTTGGAACTATGTCCAAAGGGCTTTAAAAGACTATTTGCCTTTTGATCCTGCCATAGCCCTGCTTGGTTTATACCCCAAAGTGATAACAATGAAAAAGACTTGTACAAAAATATTTATAGCAGAGCTTTGTGGAGGCAAAAAATTGGAAAATGAGGGAATGTCCTTTGACATTGGGGATTGGGGAATGGCTGAACAAATTTTGGTATCTGTTGGTGATGGAATACTATTGTGCTCAAAGGAATAATGAAATGGAGGAATTCCATTTGAACTGGAATGACATCCTGGAATTGATGCAGAGTGAAAGGAGCAGATCCAGGAGAACATTGTACACAGAGACTGATAAACTGTGGTACAATCAAACATAACAGACTTCTCTGCTAGCAGCAATGCAAGGATCCAGAACAAGGCTGAGGGACTTATGAGAAAGAAAACTAGTCACACTCAGAGGAAGAACTGTGGGAGCAGAAACCCAGAAGAAAAATAACTGCTTGATCACATGGTCTGATGGCCATATTATTGGGGATGTAGACACTAAATGATAACTCTAGTCCAACAATCAATAATATGGAATTAGGTCTTAATCAATGATACATGTAAAACCCAGTGGAACTTTGTTTTGTCTAAAGGGAGTTTGGGGGGCTCGGGGGAGAGGGAAAGAACATGAAACATATAACTTTGGGAAAATATTCAAAATCAAAATCAAAATTTAAAAAAATAATAAAAAGATAAAAAAGAAATGTGGCCAAAAGGAGATAGTTGGACTTATCAAGCCTTTTTGAATGAATGCAACCAATCAATGAGGCTCCTCTCCCACACACGATTAGGTGAGTATAATTAAAAAATGTAGAATGTTACCAGCATGTTCCACAGGCTCTCCAAGGCATTTTTATTCCTTGTTATCACAGTGATCCTGGGTGCAAGTTGCCAAGTTTCTTTCACATAGAGAAAGGTCATCTAAAGATCAGATCACAAGCATATAACTGATACTCACAACCAACTTACATTAGGAGAAATATTATTCTTTCTAGAAAATAAATTGAGGCTCCCACAACTTGAAATGAATTTTCTGTCACCACAGGTTTGATAAGATCTGAGCTATTAGAAGTTGGGCCTTCTTATTTTAAATGTAGTATAGGTTCCACTTTATCAGATCTTCTCTAAAATCATCAATAGTAGTTCTTCAGAAAAAGATTGTTAACTCATTTTCATATTCTGAAGGATCTTGATTGCTGATTTGCTTCTTATCTTCATTAGAAAAGTTTAAAAGTTCACCTTTTCTTTTTTCCTCCAAAGATACAAATGGGACCCAAGTAAAGATGGCATGATGGGGAGCTCTTGACGTTACAGTGAAAAATAGGAAAAAAAGGAATATACTTAATATTTATTCTGAGAAATGCCTACTTCTAGTTACATAATAATGCTTATTAAAATTAGCAAACCTAGAATTTGTACATATGTGAATATGCAGAAGCAGAAGGACCAATGATAATTTGCTAATACATAGTGCCTATGCTTTATGAGTACTCTGCCTATAAATGACATAAAATGGAAGCATAAGAAGTGAAACTAGTATGTGCAATAGCGTATAAGAGTGAAAAAAGTTCTGAATTTCAAGTCCAGGACCTATAACTGAAATAGATCTCTCATTCTTACTATACGTAAGATTTTGTTCAAGACATTCTCATTCCCAAAGCCTCAGTTTCTTCATAAAATGAGAATAATTATATTAATATGACTTATATTACCTCATAGAAATTAAGTCAGCAAGAAGACCTAAGAGTTGCATTGAGGGAAACACTTTCATTTTATATATACATATATATGTATGTATGTACATATTCATTTTCATTCACTTCTGCAAACTTCTATTAGAAAAAATTATATGTGTGTACAATAAAGCAAAAAAAAAAATCCCAATTGGTTATCATATACAACTCATATATTTAAATGTGCACAGATACAATACGTACATAAATGCATATATAAATACATATATACAATATAGTTGTATACAAACACATATTTCTCATTCTAAAAACTGTCTATTGTTTCTATTAGGAAATAGGATTCTTTTATTTAGTTTTTTAAAAAAATTAAATGTAGACATTTTTTTACAATAGTTTTCTGAACTTTTGTAATTGAGATTCTTTTCCTCTCTTCCCCATCACTTAGTCCCCAAGTAATAAATAGTGTGTAGTTAAAATTTCCTCCCAAGGACTCTCTTTCCCAGCATCCCATTTATGTATTTACACTAATATACTAATGTAGGGAAGATATAAGTTTGTGTAACTCCTCTCTCTCTCTCTTTTCCTGGTAAGGCAGTTATGGAGGTTGAGTGAGAGCCAGGCAAGAGAATTTTACTGACATGTTTTTTACTTAGACTTTCTAATTTTGTTCTTTTATTTCTTCTGCTTCAAGTGATTATGAATAAACTTTATAAAATATAATACTTGATGTTATTGGAGATTTATTTAAATTTTAAAATAGTCTCATATAGATAATAGCAGTGCTGTCATGCAATATATTTCTATATTCTTATGTTGATGAAAAAAAGACATAACACACATATAATTTTTAAAAAATTCATGAAGGAAAAGAAGTGAAAAATGACATGCTTTTATCTAGATTCAGACTCAAATATTTCCTTTTGTGGTTATGGATAGCATTTTCATCATGAGTTACTTGGGGCTATCTTGAAATCTTGCTTTGTTGATGATGATTTAGTCCTTTACATCTGACTGTCATATATTTTTGTTACTATATTCAGTGTTCTGCTTCTGCTCACTTCACTTTGCATCAGTTTATATGTCTCTCCAGGTTTTCCTGAACTCATTCTTTTCATCATTTCTTATGATTCTTAGGTTTCAATACAATTCCATTACCACTATATACCACTTTTTCAGCCATTCACAAATTAATACACATCTCTTCATTTTCCAATTTTTATCACTATAAAAGAAGAACTATAGATATTTTTGTATAAGAATGTCCTTTCCCCCATCTCTGATTTTTTTGGGGGATATAGAATCAGTAGGTGTATTGCTAAGTCAAAGGGTGTATGTATGTACGTGAGTATATATATATATATATTATATTATATTACCTGTGGAATGATTCTATATTGCTCTCCAGAGAGGTTGTATCAGTTCACAATTTCATCTATGGTATATTAGTGTCCCAATTTTCCCACATCCCCCATAACATTTATTTTCTTTTTTGATCATATTAGTCAATCTGACAGCTATGAAGTACTAAGTTATTTTAATTTGTATTCCTTTTTTAATTGTGATTTGGATTTCCTCATTCATCTGAAAACAGTTGTCTGTTTATTTCATTTGACCATTTCTCACTTGAGGAATGGTTTGAATTCTTTTAATCTGAGTCAATTCTTTATATATTTCAGAAATGAGAACTTTTGGTAAAAACACTTGGTCTAATTCTTTTCTCCCAATTTGATGTTTCCCTTCTAATTTGGTTGGCATTGGTTTTGTTTTTAATTTAATGTAAT
This sequence comes from Gracilinanus agilis, assembly GCF_016433145.1. Classification (NCBI taxonomy): domain Eukaryota; kingdom Metazoa; phylum Chordata; class Mammalia; order Didelphimorphia; family Didelphidae; genus Gracilinanus; species Gracilinanus agilis. The sequence goes on from NC_058131.1 coordinate 70,490,571, forward strand.
AAAATTTAATTTAAGGTAACCAAAATTATCCATTTAATTTTTCATAAAGTTCACTATGTCTTATATGGTCATAAATAGTGTGCTTTTCCATGAGAATGACAGATAAACTATTCCATGTTCCCTTAATTTGTTTATGATAGCCTCCTTTGTTTCTAGATTCTGAATCAAGGATCCATTTTGACACAATCTTGGTATATGGTATGAGAATTTGGTCTATGCCTAATCTTTATTTCCATATACTTTTCCATTTTCCAAGCATTTTTTGTCAAATAATGAGTTCTTCCAATATTTTGGATATTTGGGTTGACTCCTATTTGTTGATTACCTAAATTATTCCATTGATTTACTACTTTATTTTTTAGCCAGTACCAGATTACTTTGATAATAACGACTTTATAATATAGTTTGAGATCTGCTGTGTCTAAGCCACCTTCTTTATATTTTTTCACTAATTTCCATGATATTCTTCTAGATGTTCTCCCAGATGAATTTTTTATTACCTTTTTCTATCTCCACGAAATAATTTGGAGTAGTTTGAATAATGTGATACACAATATGGAAATTGATTAAAGAGAAGATTGCTACTTTTATTATATTGATTTGGTTTATCCATGAGAATTAATGTTTTATCCAATTGTTTAGGTTTTACTTTATTTGGGTGAAAAGTGTTTTGTAAATTTATTTTTTTTCTTTTAATTGCTAATTTTGTTTTCAAAGGTATATCCCTAAGTAATTTAAATTGTCTACAGTTATTTTGAACAGAATTTATTTTTCTATCATTTATCATTGAATTTTGTTGGTAGTAAATAGAAATGTTGATAATTTATTTAGATTGATTTTGTATACTATAACTTTGCTAAGGCTGTTAGTTATTTTCATTATTTTTTTGGCTGATTCTCTGTAGTTCACAATGTATATATCATTATATCCTCTTCAAAGAGTAATAAGTATTTTCTCACCGTCTCTTCTAAATCCTTCAATTTCTTTTTCTGCTTTCATTGATATGGCTAGCATTTCTAGTACAACACTAAATAGTAATCATCAAAATGGGCATCATTGTTTCACCCCTGAGATAATTTTTACTGATTATTTTAGATAAATATTATTTATCACTTTAAGGGAAGGTCCTTGAGAGAATTTTATTTAAAATATTTGCAACAATATTAGTTAGCAATATTAGTATATACCTTTTCTTACTCTGTTTTAATTCTTTCTGGTTTATGTATTGGTTCCATATTTGTGCAAATAAATTAACTCAGAAGAATTCTTTCTTCCCCCTTTTTAAAAATAGTTTATAGAGAATTGGAATTAATTTTCCTTTGAATGTTTTGTAGAACTCACTTTTGAATCCATCTGAGTCTGGGGAATTCTTTGATCATTTATTTAATTTATTTTTCTGTGATGAGTTCAAGTGTCCTATTTCCTCTATGTTAATCTGACCAGTTTACATTTTTGTAAATATTTATTTAACTTTGATTTTCAGATTTTTGGCATATAGTTGGGCAAAATAACTCCAAATAATTGCTTTAATTTATTCTTCATTGACTATGACTTCATCTTTTCAGTACTAACACTGCTAATTTGGTTTTCTTAATATTTTAATCTACTTAAACAATGGTTTATTTTTATTTTTTCTCATTTTTTTTAATTCGGTGCACAATTCTTTGAGAAAATATGTTCTTTTTTATAAGCATTCAGAGATATAAATCCCCCCTTAAAATCAGATTTGCCTGCATCCCAAAAATTTTGGTTTGTTTTCTCCTTATTGACACTCTCTTTAATGAAATTATTGATTGTTTCTGTGATTTGTTTTTTGAACCATTAATTCATTAGGATGAGATTATTTAGTTTCCAATTAATTTTTAGTCTTTTTTCTGCTGCCTTTTGTTGAATGTAATTTTTATTGCATTATGGTCTGAAGGCAATTCACTTAATATTTCTGTGATTCTATATTTGCTTGTAAAGTTTTTATGGCTATTATATGGTGATATTTTGTAAAGGTGCTAATAAACTGATATCCTTTTTTTCTCCATTTAGTTTTCACCAGAAGTGTATTTCATCCAACTTAAAAACAACAACAACAACAACAAAAGGCAAAAAACTTGTTTACCTACTTAACTTCTTTCTTGCTTATTTTTTGATTGGATTTATCTAGTTCTGAGATTGGAAAATTTTGAACCACTCCACCCCCCACCCCCCTGCCGCCCAGTAAGATTTTAGTGACTATTTACTCTTCTAATTACTATGATTTGTTCTTTAGAATTTGGATGCTATGCCTTTTAATGTGTATATATTTAGTATTGATAGTGTTTCTTTGTCCCTCATACCTTTTATCAAAAATTAATTTCCTTTTTATCTCTTTTGATTAGATTGGTTTTTACTTTTACTTTGTTTGAGATCATGATTGTTATGCTCACTTCATTTTTTTTAACTTTAGGTGATAAATAATAGATTCTGCCCCAAACTATCACTTTTATTCTGTGTGTATCCCTGCTTTAAATAAGTTTCTTATAGAAAACATATTGTGAGATTCAAGGCTTCAATCAACTCTGATATATTTTTTTAAAACATGGGTGAGTTCATTCTATTTATATTCACAATTATTACTAATTTTGTTTCCCTCCATCTCATTACCTCCCAGTTAATCCTTCTTTCTCTCTCCTTTAGTCTTTCCCTGTTCACAAATATTTTGCTCTTCCATTCCCTCCACTTTCTTTCATTCCCTCTTCTCTTCTATTTCACTAAGGATGAGATAGATTTGTGCAGATGGTTAAGTGTGGGTATTATTCCTAATCTGAATTATTTCAAATGAGAGTTATGTATAAGCATTGCCCCCCTATCTTCTCTTCCAATGTATTAACTTTTATGGATCTCTCATGAAATAATTTATCCCTTTCAATTTCCACTTTTCTTTTCTACTTGTGTTTCTCTCCTAAGTTTTGATATTTTCTTTTTGCATATCAATACATACTATTTAGCTTGCTCTTTTTCTTCATCTTTCTAATAGTAATAAAGTCATGAAATGTCTTAAATATGTTAGACATATTAAGAACTTTAATTACTTTGAATATCTCATTTATCATAGCTACCTGAAGAGTATTAATTATCATCTTCTCAGGAATGAATATACTTAATTCTACTTGATTGAAATTCTTTTTCACTCATCTATTTATCTTTTTTTGCTTCTTTTGCATATAGAATTTGTTCATTGAATTTTCTTTTCAGGTTTTGTTTTGGTTTTTGTTCAGAAAAATCTGTAAGTTCTCTTTTTTTGTTAAACATCATTTTTCCTCCTGGAAGATTATGCTCAGTTTTTCTGGGTGTGTAATTCTTGGTTATAGTCCTAGTTCATTTGCCTTTCAAAATACCATATTCCATACCATCTGGTCCATTAATGTAGAAGCTACTAGGTTTTGTTTAATCCTGAATGTGGCTTCACAATATTTGAATTGTTTGCTTCTGTCTGCTTATATTACATTTTTTTGACCTGGAAAGTCCTTAAATTTGGCTATAATAGTCCTAGAATACTATATTTGGGGATCTCTTTTAGGAAGAGAGTGATATATTCTTTCAACTTCTAATTTTCCCTGTTGTTCAGGAATATCAGAGAAGTTTGTTCTTATGATTACTTTTAATATGATGGTTAGTTTTTTTCTTTTTAATCGTGACTTTCAGTAGTCCAGTGGTTGTCAAATTACCCCTCCTGAATCTATTTTCCATGACAATTGATTTCCAAGTGAGATATTTTTGATTTTATTGTATTTTTTTATTCTTTTGATTTTTGTCTCATTTTTTCCTGATGTTTTACAGATTAATTAACTTTGATTTCCTCATATATAGCAAGTTATTCATTGGTTCAATAGTTCTTTTTCTTTCAATTTTGTTAATTTCTCTTTTTTTGTTTTTCAGGTTTACAATTTAGTTTTAAAGGGGTCTTTTTAATTTTTTTCTAGATTTTGTTGTTGTTGCTTTGTTTTGATTTTAGCTGCATGTACAAGTTATGGATCTTTTTTTTTTCTACATTTTATTGATATACGAATTCAGGGATGTAAATTTTCCCCTGTGTATTGCTTTGTCTATATCCCATATATTTGATATGCTTTGTCCTCCATCCCATTCTCTTCAATGAAATCAGTGATTGTTTCTATGATTTGTTTTTCTATCCACTAATTTTGAAGAATTAGATTATAAAGTTTCTAATTAATTTTTAATTTTCCTTTCCATTAACCATTATTTATTATAATTTTTATTGCATTATATTCTTTAAAAAGTTGTATTTATAATTTCTGCTTTTCTGAATTTGGTTGTGAATTTTTTTATTTTATTAAATAATCATAATTTCCTTTAAGGAATATGGTCAATTTTGTTGGATAGGTGATTCTTGGTTGTAAACCAGTTCCCTTGTCTTCTGGAATAGTATATTCCAAGCTTTCCAGTCCTTCATGGTGGAAGCTGCCAGGTCCTGTGTAATCATGATTGTGCCACCACGATATTTGAATTGTTTCTTTATAGCTATTTGAAGTATTTTCTTCTTGATCTGAAAGCTTTTAAACTTTGCTATGACATTCCTGGGAATTTTCATTTGGGGATTCATTGCATGAGGTGATTCTTGGATTCTTCCAATGTGTACTTAACCCTCTTGTTCAAGAATATCAGGGATGTTTTCTTGAATAACTTCTCATGACATGATGTCTAGACTATTTTTTAGACCATGATCATGACATTTAGGTAGTCCAATAATTATTAAATTGTCTCTCCTGCATCTATTTTCCAGGTCAGTTTTTTTGAATGAGATGTTTCACATTTTCTTTCATTTTTTCATCCTTTTGATTCTGTTTTATTGTTTCTTGATGTCTTGTGAATTCATTAGTTTCTTTTCACCCAATTCTAATTCTGAAAGATTGAATTTCTTCCATTACCTTTTGATCCCCTTTTTCAATATGGTCAATTCTACTTTTCATAGAACTGTTCTCTTCTTTGGATTTATTTACTCATTTTTCTAGTACACACACACACACACACACACACACACACACACACACACACACATATATATATATATATATAATTATATTATATTATTTTCATTTATATATATTATTATATCATATTATATATATATTTACATGTATGTATATATATATATATATATATATATATATATATATATATAAACCCTTACCTTATGCTGTGGAGCCAATACTGTGTATTGGCTGCAAGGAAAAAGAATGGTAAGGGCTAGGCAATGGGGATTAAGTGACTTGCCCAGGGTCACACAGCTAGGAAGTGTCTGAGGCCAGATTTGAACCTAGGACTTCCCATCTCTAGGCCCAAGTATCCCAACCCACTGATCAACCCAGCTGCCCTCAGTAAATACTTTTTTTTTAAAAATAAACTCTTTTCTTCATTGAATTTTTGTGATTTTTTCCAAATGGCCAATTTTGTGTTTTAAGCTGTTATTTTCTTTTTGTATTATTTCATTTCTTTTCCCTAATTTTCCTTGACCTGTCATAATTGATTTTTTAAATTCTTTTCTTAGTTCTTCCAGAGCTTGAGACAATTTCCAATTTTTTTGTGAAGTTTTGCATGCAGCTGCTTGGATCTTACCATCTTGTCTTGGTTTTGTGATCTGCCCTTTGTCCCCATAGAAAGTTTTAAGGGTTAAGTGTTTTTGTTGTTTGTTTGTTTGTTTGTTTTTTAGTGTTTATACATTTTCACAGCCTTTTTTGTCTATGAACTGGGAATTCTGGAATCTCCTAAATGATTTTATCTACTCTGCTACTGGCCTTGATGGATTAGCACTGTGAATTATTTTGCCATGAGAACACTTGCAGGTTTGAAAGGCCCCATTTCTATGGACTTCTAGGTCTCCATTTGTCCTGATGCCAGGGCTTGGGACTTCAAGGAGCGTCAATCTGAGGTGTTCTTTAGTTGGTGTAACCCATATTCTTGGATCCTGAAGTTAGCTTCTACCCAGTTGCAGAACCTGGTACAGTAGGTGGTTGTGTTGTTGGTCAATACTCCTCTATATTCAGTTTTGCTTCTGGTTCCTCCTTAATCTGTGAAAATCAACTCTCTCTGCTTTTCAGCAGGAGAGCCCCTCTTTATTGCTAGAGTAGTTTCTGCTTTTGCTGCTACTTGCTGCCATCTTGCCTCTGCCCTAGTCAATAAGTATTTTAAAGGAAAAAAAAAGCAGTTCTCTCTAGGAATAATGGGTCAAATCAGTAGAAGGGCATATTTCAGTTAAATATATTAGAAAAACAACTTCCTGTCAATTAATTTAATAAAATTTTTACTTAAAAATATTAGATTTTTTATCACATTTTTTTCTATTCATAAAGATTGGATGATAAAATATTGGTGATATTGTTGAGGGAATTTCTGTTCAGGAGCATAATGTACTAGTTATCATTTCAAGGTACTTCTTTTGGCATTATTCTCTCATTCAGTGAATAAGGGCTAGTTTATTTCCTGTGTTGGTTCATAGATGTTTAAAATAGTGAATTAAGAACACTTAAACTGATTAATTGGAGTTTAGAAAAAACAATTTCAAGACAGGTGACATTGGTTTGAATGTTTGTTCTTCCATATATCATTCTGTAACAGTGGACATGTCACCAACTCTGAGATTTGATTTGAGCAATTTGAGGCTTTTGGACTAGAAAAGGTATCATGTCCCTTTTAATTCTATGATTCTACAAATATGTAAGTAAATTAGAAAGAAGGATAGGATCCTTACAGAACTTCTTGGGAATCTTAGATTAGGATTATTCAGTATTTATCATGGAAAGTAGCACAAAGGGTGGAGTGAACTAAGGTCACTGGGTTTCCAAGGGAAACTATAGAGACCCATAAGAAAACTCAAACAACTTTTCTAGAGTCTTTTAAAAATCTGGGCAGGGCAGGAAAGTGTCTAGTAAAGTATCAAATGAATAAGAATCAAGACTCCCCTTCACCAGGCTATTGTATTCTTTGCCTGAAATGAAGGTAACAATAAAAATTTTGTCGTATCTTACATTAATATCTGTCCCTGACCCACTTCCCTTATTTCCTCTGCCATGTGGTAAGCCTGTTGAACAATTCCTCATGAGTTTTTCAATCTTGAATAGGTATTTTGACTCTATTTAAACCTTAGATTCCTATGTAATCACAAATACTTATTTCTTTTTGTATTCCATATTATTTGTTGGGAAAGAAGAGAGCAAGGGTGGAGACATGTTGGCAGAGTAATCCAGAGCAGCTCTGTGCAACCAGCAGAATCTTCTCTGATTAAGATCATAATATCACCACAAAACAAATATAGGAGTGAAAGACCCAACAAAGAGATAGAGTGAAACAACTTTCAAGAAAAGAAAAATCTAAAAGGTAGGCAGAGAACATCTGGAGCACTGGGATGTGAGGAGAGCAGAGCCAGCAAGAAGCAGTAGAAAGGAGGAAAGAACAAGCCAAGAGTGAGCCCTAACCCACTCCATCCCACATCTCTTGTCCCAGGTTTGGAATTAAGCTCAAACCAACACCCAGATACTGAGATCCTGCCTTGGCAAATAGTGGTGCAAGCCAACCCATAGTCCTTGAAATTTCAAACCTGTGAAGAATTCTGGAGTCCCTGCCCAGGGAATTCTAGCTTGGGCTTGGGATAAATACATAGTTCACACTTCGGGGTGGCTGATAGAACTAGGCACTAAGTACTGATCTTTTTGCTTAAAGCTCAGGGCATAACTGTGAGATAGGACAATCAAGGATGGGTCTGATTGGATCAAGTACACAGTGAAACCAAAAACTTGAGCCTAAGCTAGGTTATAGAATTTGATCAGTCCCTGACCTGACTAGATCAGAGTGAGAGTAAAAGCTTACAACTAAACCTGAGACAACTCTTTAACCTATCAGTATCCCAAGGGTCAATTGAATCAGCAGGGGCAAGGGGCTTTCAGAGCTCTCAGCCCACAGCCCATCACATCATCCCCCCAAGCCTATCTATAATTATATAGGAACAATGAAAAACAACAAAAAAATCACCTAATTCTAAAGAATTTTTATGGAGACAAAGAGAAAGGTACAGACACAGAAGGGGACAGCAAAAGTAAAGGAAATACATGCAAAGTCCAAAAGAAAAATATAGATTGGACATAGATTCTAGAATACCTCAAAAAAGACTTCAAAAACCAATTAAAAGAGGCAGATGAAAAATGGAAAAGAGAAATGAAAGTGATGCAAGAAGAAACAGGTGAATTGAAAAAGGAGAACCAAAAACTGACAGAGGAAAATCAGGCCTTAAAAATCAGGATTGACCATCTAGAAACTAATAGTTTCATGAGAAACCAAGAAACAATAAAGCAGAATCAAAGGAATGAAAAAAACAGAGGAAAATATGAAATATCTAATTGAAAAAAACAACTGACCTAGAAATGTATCTAGAAGAGACAATTTGAGAATTATTGGACTATCTGAAAGCCATGATGAGGAAAAATGTTGGGCATCACACTACAAGAAATTATCTAAGAAAACTTCCCAGAGATCCTCAAAATAGAAAATTAAATTGAAATTGAAAGAAGTCACAGATCACCCCCAGAAATCAAATGAAAACTTCCAGGAATATAATAGCTAAATTCAAGAGCCACCAAGCTAAGAATAAAATTCTCCAAGCAGCCAGAAAGAAACCATTCAAATACCATGAAGCTACAATCAGGATCACACAGGACCTAGCAGTTTCTAAATTAAAGGATTGAAAGGCATGGAATATGATATTCAGAAAAGCAAAAGATTTGGATTCAGAACCCAAAGTAACATGTCCAACAAAACTTAGCATATTTGTTGGGAAGAGTGACTAGGTTATAAGGGTAAGTATTCAATTCTTGTCCAAAAGCAATCTGATATGGTCCTCTCTCCTAATAGGTAGAAATTAATGTCATTTACTGCATAAGATAAAGGCCAAAGTTTCTGAGAGAGAAGAGGAGAGTTTCAGTCTTTGAGAATCCTCTTCAGGACTTTTCAAGTTTCTTCAAGATTCCTAGAGTGGCCAATCTCTCTTTTTGGCTTCTGCTTCCAATACTAAGAGATAAGACCAAAAAAATTCAATCCTTCAGATTGCTGAAGGAAAATACTTGGAAGACATGAAAGGAACTGGCAGTATCTATCATGTCCCTACTATCAGCTAGCTAGCATTGAGAATTGGGAGCTACCCTTTTGGTGAGATTAAGGACTCTCTCTGACTTACCCTACTCCCAAAGAGAAAGATATTTTACTCTGTAATATGTTCTATCTATACATTCTCTCATTTCTCTTTTGTTATCAATTTGTATAAATTAATTTTTGCTATTCCCTATGTGTGTACACTATGGAATATGTATTATGGGGCAAAAGATTGATTTTTGATTATATAACATGGGGTTCTGTTCTGATTATAATAACAGATAGATTGGAGAAGCAGATAAATGTGTCAGGGTCAAATAGATCTTTAAGTCAAGAGCCAAAGATTGACAGGCTACAGTGAGGAAAGGAGGGGGTAAAACACTCCTGATTCTCAAACCCCTCCCCCTCTAACTGCTTCTGCTTCAGTTGGTAATGAAGACAGGAATAAGATTCTTCTGATAAGTTTCTGTTATGGCTGAAACCCCAATAATGTTTCTTTCTTAAATTTATATTCCTCTCAGGTCAGTTAGAGGAGATATATAGAAATTATTTATCTAACTGTTGAAGACAGAGGAGATCTTAAACTGGCAGCCAACAGGATTCAACCCAAATGTACAGACTGAATTGTAAGTATCTTCTCAAATAATTATCAGGCACAGATTTGAAGGTAAAAAGTTATATTAAGAATTAACAAGGAAAATTAGAGAAATTAGTGAAGGGTTTAGGATAAAGGAAAGGTGACCCTGAACTGTTAAATTGATGCCCCCTTCCCCCTCCTCACTGGAGGAGAGGAAGCATTTAACTAAAACTGGCTCTCTTGCTATTGATAAATATTTTACTCTCTAATCACTAAGTAATTATATTATTATATTAATGAAGAATAGTAATAACAAATAGGCTAACTCTATGAGTAGAAACTACTGGCTTAAGCTACAATGGTTTCTCAGGAGAAACCCCAAGTCAGGAGAATCAAGCAGAGTGTCTGCTCACATCCAATCCCACCAATTAACTGTCCTCAACCCTTCTCAACTGCCCTTCACCCAAAGTTCTCCAGGGGGGTCCCCTGGAATTCTGGGTGAGGCTCTCCCTGTACCTTTGCAGGGATTCCATGCTTTGCATCTGCACACAACAGTTCTCATTCTAACAAAATATAATAATGTGATTAGAAAGTAAACTGAACTTTACATATTTCCTAGAATAATAAAATTTAAGAGAGCAGATTAATATACTTTGAGCCCATCACCTCCTCTGTCTGAGGAGAGGAGTGACATCTGACCTCAACTTCTTGATCCTATTTGCCAGGAATTAAAGTCTCTCTTGAAGAATGCTAGGGGGGAATGTATTTTGTCAACCTTTGAGTCGCATGATGACAGTCCTTACAAAATATGGGCCTCTTCACACTTGGGGTCTTCCATTCAAAAATTAGGCTCTGTGATTAATATGGAAATAATTTATTGAAATTGTTGATTGTTTCTATGATTCCTTCTTTGACAAATTGGTTTTGAAGAATCATATTATTTAATTTCCAATTAGTTTTTGATTTTCCTGTCCAAGTGCCCTTACTAATTATTATTTTTATTGCATTATGATCTGAGAAGGTTACATTTATTATTTGCCATATGCTCTTCCATAACTGAGTATAACAGGACATTGTCTTAATGACTTTCTCAATTCACCCTATCATGGATAGGTAAAGAATTTGAGCACAACATGGTAATGTTTCCCTCTTTCACTAAATTATTTTGATCATTTTATCATTTCCTATCATGTCATTTTAATGACAATCTTGATTTGAACATGCAAACAGGGTTTGCAGCAAGATGCATGGGCAAGCTCAATGGTGTGGAGAACATGAAAGATTTCTGTTCTCCTCTGCAAAATGGCTCGGGTGTCTGTTCAGCTCAGATGCCTGAGTCATGGATACAGGATTGTCTTGGTTCTGGAGTCTGATTTAGGAACAACTGTGCAGGCAATTACTCTTTAAAGGGAAATGATGTGGTTTCCTGTGAAAGGATACCCAGGGCTTATTCATAGTTATGTGGAGAGTGATTCCAAAGGGCTGCAACTTGCTTTCTTGATATGTGTCTTATTACTTAACTGTAGAGAGTCAGTGTTGGATTAAAGCCCCTAAGGTACTCAGACACTGGAGTTTTCCCTGCTAGCTATTTGACAAAGCTCACAGGCAGAACTAGAACTAGAGACACCAGGTACCTTCCCTGGTCCTTAGAAATTTATTTAAATGGTCTTATGTAGAAAAATACTCAAAACTTTCCTGCTTACTTTTTTCCCCTATAGCTTCCTCCTAATCCTGATTTATAGAAATGTACATTATTGTTCATTGCTTAAGTTCTTTTTGATAAGTAGGTAATGGATCCTAGGCCCATAGAAAGGAAACTTCTGTTCTGGAAAATAAAGAGAAACTCTAGGTGCCTATGCTGAATAATGTGAAAATTATCAAGTCTGACTAGGTAGCTATCTATTAACCTTGGAGGGATCTAGTTCCTCAGATACTCTCAGCAAATACTATGTGATTCTGGACAAGTTTCAAACTCTGTGCCTCAGTTTTCTCATTTTAAAATTGGGAATAATAATGTCTGCTTTATATGATTGTTTAAAGCAGTGATTGGCAAACTACAGCTCATGGGCCAGATGTGGCCCCCTGAAATGTTCTATCTGGTCATACAACATTATTCCTAATCTGACAAATACAATGAGTAGGATACAATACAATGACACTTCTAAAGAGTTGCCTTAGAAACATACTGACAGATGAGCATTTCCTTTTCTTTGGCCCCATCTTTAAAATGTTTGCCCATCACTGGTTTAAAGGATAAAATGAGACAATATATTTAAAACCATCTGCATCAATCCTGTTACTAGATCTGCATTTATAATGCTAGGGGTTAGAGTGAAATGTCCATTCATGGGAATAATTCTATTCTTCTGTATGGATTAATTAAATAAAAAAGAGATAATATGTTTGAATTAGGAGAACACTGAACTTGGGAGTCAGATGGATATGAAATAAAATCCCAGATCTGACACTTATTAGCTATAGGACATTATAGCTTGAGGAGGAATCCAATTTGGTTTCAAATTTAGAGTGTATATAAGGTTGGTGGGAGAAAATGTATGTCAACATGGGATTAAGGCACACAATGGAATGCCTCTAAGTGTTGGGCTATAGATGAGACATTTGAATAAAAGGACAACTAATTTTTGGTCAACTTTCTCATTTTATAGATAAGAAAATAGAGGCACAGATATGTAAAGTGACTTTCTTAGCTCTTAAACTCAGAAATCCCCACACTGGTATTCTCATCTAATTTTCCCCCATACTCTACATTCAATGTTTTTTTCCACCACCACAGGACACTTCCTCTCTGCTATAGGCAATAAGGTACCACTGGCATTTCATTAGCAGGAAAGGCTTATGTGTCAGGGAAACACTTTTAGCAGGTGAAAGCAAGATAAATTTGAAACATAGAAAGCTGGGGACAAGGAAGCAATGTGTGATTTATAAAATATTCTAGATGAAACATGATAAGAACCTAAGCTAAGGAAATAATAGTAATAATAAATAGGAGGACAGATGCTGTGAAGACACAATAAGTAAGACTTGGCAAGAGGTTGTTTGACAAAAATGAGAAAGAGAGAAGAAACAAAGATAGCCTCATAATTATTAACCTGTTTGATTGCGTTGACCTCAAATTTATGGGAAATTGATTTTAGAAGAATGGATAAGTTTAAATTTAGATATGTTGGTTTTGAGGTTTTGTCAGGACATTAGAGTTGAGAAGTCTGAAAGCTGATGATTTGTGGAAATGATGTAAATAATGGAAAATAATAATGGTGGGTGTATAGATTGGTAAGTTGCCTGGGAAAAGTTATAAAGTAGTTTTGAAAGCCAGTGAAATGATTAACAGATAGTACAGGGAGAAAAAGAGAAAAAAAGTTTAAACCTTAGAGGAAAATGCTTAAATTTAAGGATGAAACATATGAAAAGAGGGAAAAAAAGGAGTAACCAGATAGGAAAGAGAACTAAGAGAAAACAATGTCATGGAACCCTGGTGATCAGAAGGCATTAAAATTAGGGGTAAATTTATAGAAAATTTACCTACAAATCCAAGTTGATATGGACTGAAGTAAAAAGAATGAGAACTAGCAATTTAGTTGTCACTGATGATCCTTTAGAGAGTTGAATCAATTGAATCATTGGATTAGAAGACAGATGACAAGAAATTAAAAAAAAAGAGTAGAAATGAAAAAATATCACATTATTTATGTAGATGATAGGTTATAGAAATGTATATATTTGGAAGAAAGTAGGCCAATTCTAGAAAATAGAGCATTTTAGTTTGATTAAAATATTATATGAATAAAGAGCAAAAGCTCTTTATTCATGGGTTCATAAAAATTAGTTGGATTTAAATTGTGCCTTAAGATTACAGTCAAATTGTGTTTTATTCTAAAGTCATTATATGTTATTCTAAAGGCAGTGTTAAGACACATCATAAGAATGTCTTTAGATACAGTATGTATTTAAGAGAAAAATAACAATGGAAAAATCATCAATATAAATTTCTCAGATATTTAGATAGTTTAGGTCTTGACATAGAAGCAGGTCAAAATGCCAGTAAGGATGCTAGAATCAGGATGATTAGTGTTTTGATCTCCTCTCTCACACTAGAGGAATGCATGATAAACCAAAATCATGGAACTCAAGTTCAAACTGCTATTCTTCCTTTATCTATGTGACACTGTTAAAGTTACTTAATTTCAATGAGCCTGGGGAGACAAAATGGCAGATTAAGAGCAGCCATCCACCTAAATTCTCCCAATATTTCCTCCCATAGAACTATAAAATAATGCCTCAAATCAATTTTTGAAGTGGCAGAACCAAAAAATTAGAGTGAGAGATTTTGCTGTCCTAACAAAACTCAAGAGGTTGGAAGAAATCTATGAGAGTGGGCTGGGCGACTGTCTAGAACTCAAAATTATGGTGATAACAATAGCAATAGTAGATGTGGGAGGTTTCAGTCGAAAGAGTATAAGAGGGTGGGGTCAGACAATATGTTAGAAAGAGTTTACAGAGGATCCATTGCTAGCAATGGGCATAGTTGCTATTGATTGGGAACTCTTGCCAATATACAGTTCTGGATTGAGTTCAAAGTCAAGAAATAGGTTGAAAAAATGATCAAGGAAAATCAACCAAAAATAATTTGGCCATTACAAACTAATATTAAAAGCATTAAAAGCAATAAGACTAAGACATGAACTCAGAAGAAGACTATGATGCGAAAATTGCTATTAAAAAAAGCCTTGAAGAAAATAAGGCAGCTAGACTCAAACTCAACAAGAATTCCTGAAAGAGTTAAATAAAGAGATAAGAGAGGTAGCTAGGAGGCACAGAGTGCTAGGCCTGGAGTCATGAGGATTTGGATTCAAATCTAACCTCAGACACTTTCTACCTGAGTAATCCTAGGCAAGTGACTTTACACCATTTGATTTGCTTTTGCCCCCTCTGTCTTAAGAGTTGTTACTAAGGCAGAAAGTAAGGGTTTAGAAAAAGAGATGTAAGAGTGTCAGAGGAAAATATGGGGGGAAAATGAAAATGATGCAAGAAAATCATGAAAAAAAAAGTTAACAGCTTGGGGTAAAAATATAGCCATGAAAATACTTTAAAATATGATACCTAAAAAAATTGGCCAAATGATAAAACAGACACAAAAATGCATTGAATAGAAGAACTTTTTTAAAAGTAAAATTGGATAAATGGGAGAAAAGGTATAAAATCTCACTGAAGAAAATAATGCATTAAAAATTATAAAATTGGGGGTTATTCATTATGATCAGATGGGATTTAAACCAGGAATGCAAAGATGGTTCAATATTAGGAAAACCATCCACATAATTGACAATATTAACAAGCAATCCAAAAAAAAAAATCACATGATTATCTCAATAGATGCAGAAAAAGCCTTTGAAAAAATACTATACTCATTCCTGTTGAAAGCACTAGATAGTTTAGGAATGGAAGGACCTTTTCTAAAAATAATCATTAGTATATATTTAAAACCATCAGCATCACCTACTTGGGGATAAATGAGAAGCCTTCCCAATGAGATCAGGAGTGAAACAAGGATGCCCCTTATCACTTCTATTATTTAACATGGTACTAGAAACACTAACAATAGCAATTAGAGAAGAAAAAGAAATTGAAGGTATTAAAATACTCAATGAGGAGTCCAAGTTATCACTCTTCACAGATGATATCATGATCTACTTAAAGAATCCTAGAGAATGAACCAAAAAGCTGGTGGAAATAATCAACAACTTAAGCAAAGTTGCAGGATACAAAATAAACCCACATAAATCATTAGCATTTATGTATATTTCCAACACATCCTGGCAACAAGAGTTAGAAAGAGAAATTCATTTCAAAATCACCCTAGACAATATAAAATACTTAGGAATCTATTTGCCAAGACAAAAACAGGAATTATATGAACACAACTACAAAACACTTTCCACACAATTAAAACTAGATCTAAATAATTGGAAAAACATTAATTACTCATTAAACATTAATTAAACATTAATAATTTTACTGAATTAGAAAAAAACTATAACAAAGTTCATTTGAAAGAACAAAAGATCAAGAATATCAAGGGAAATATTAAAACAAATATGAAGGAAGAGGGCTTAGCGGTACCAGATCTTAAACTGTACTATAAAACAGTGGTCATCAAAACAATATGGTACTGGTTAAGAGAAAGAAAGGAGGATCTGAGGAATAGACTTGGGGTAAATGACCTCAGTAAGGCAGTGTATGATAAACATAAAGATCCCAGCTTTGGGGACAAAAATGCACTATTTGACGAAAACTACGGGGAAAACTGGAAAACAGTATGAGAGAGCTTAGGTATAGATCAATATCGTATACCCTACACCAAGATAAATTCAGAATGGGTGAATAACTTGAATATAAAGAAGGAAACTATAAGTAAATTAGGTGAACACAAAATAGTATACTTGTTACATCTTTGGGAAAGAAAAGATTTCAAGACTAAGCAAGAGTTAGAAAAAAATACAAAATATAAAATAAATAATTTTGACTACGTTAAATTAAAAAAAATTGTACAAAAAAAAAGCTATGCAACCACAATTAGAAGGGAAGCAACAAATTGGGAAAAAATCTTTAATACAAAAACTTTTGACAAAGGTCTAATTATTCAAATATATGAGGAGCTAAATCAATTGTACAAAAAATCAAGCCATTGATAAATGGTCAAGGGACATGAATAGGCAATTTTCAGATAAAGAAATCAAAACTATCAATAAGCATATGAAAAAGTGCTCTAAATCTCTTATAATTAGAGAAATTAAAATCAAAACAACTCTGAAGTACTATCGCACACCTAGCAGATTGGCCAATATGACAGCAAAGGAAAGTATTAAATTTTGGAGGGGATGTGGCAAGATAGGGACATTAATGCATTGCTGGTGGAGTTGTGAATTGGTTCAACCAGTCTGGACAACAATTTGGAACTATGCCAAAGGGCTTCAAAAGACTGCTTTCCCTTTGATCCAGCCATACCACTGCTTGGTTAATACTCCAAAGAGATAACAAGGGAAAAGACTTGTACAAAAAACATTTATAGCCATGCTCTTTGTGGTGGCAAAAAATTGGAAAATAAGAGAATGGCCTTGATTGGGGCATAGCTAAACAAATTGTGGTATCTGTTGGTGATGGAATACTATTGTACTAAAAGGAATAATGAACCAGAGGAATTCCATGTGAATTGGAAGGACTTCCAAGAATTGATGCGGAGTGACATGATTAGAACCAGGAGAATCTTATACACAGAGCAGGATACACTATGACACAATAGAATGTAATGGACTTCTCTACTAGCAGCAATGCAATGATCCAAGACATTTCTGAGAGACCTATGAGAAAGAACCCTATGCAGAGCCAGAGAAAGAAGTGTGAAAGTAGAAACAAGAAGAAAAACAACTGCTTGATCACATGGGTCAATGGGGATGTGGCTGGGGATATAGACTCTAAATGATCACCCAAGTGCAAATATCAATAATATGGAAATAGGTTTTGATCACTGACACATGTAAAACCAAGTGGAATTGTGCATTGACAATGGGAGGGGGTGGGAAGAGGAAAGTGAAAAAACATAAATCATGTAACCATGGAAAACTTCTCTTAATTAATCAATTAAATAAAATTTAAAAATTATAATTGGGCAAATGAAAGTTAATTACTCCATGAGACATCAAGAAACAATAAAACTAAATCTAACAAATGAAAAAATGTTTAGAAGATGAGGAGAGGGGCAGCTGGGTAGCTCAGTGGATTGAGAGTCAGACCTAGAGATGGGAGATCCTAGGTTCAAATCCGGCCTCAGACACATCCCAACTGTGTGACCCTGGGCAAGTCACTTGACCCCCATTGCCCACCCTTACCACTCTTCCACCTAGGAATACACAGTACACAGAAGGTAAGGGTTTAAAAGTGTTAAAAAAAAAAAAAGAAGATGAGGAGAGACAACAAGAATTATTAGAAAACGTGAAGGCAATGATCAAAGATTCTAGATATCATATCTGAAGAAACTACCACAGAAAAATGCTTCAATGTTAGATCCAAGGGGAAAGTACAAATGGAAAGAATCCACCAATCATCTACTTTAGGATCACAAAACATCAAAAAGTAAATACTTTGAACAACAAGAAATAAATAAGTCAAATATCATGCAGCCAAATATATATGTTAAAAGAGGAAATGACTACCTATATGATACTCCAAAAGGCAAAAGAGCTACAATAACAACCAAGAATAACCTGTTCAGAAAAACTATAAACTCCAGGAGAAAAAAAAAACTGGATACATAATGATATATAGGACATTCAGTTAATGCTACTATCAAGACAAGAGCTCAATGAAAAAGTGATATTCAAACAGAAGACTCAAGAGAAGCATAAAAAGGTAAACATAAAAATAATCAGAAAATTCAATAAAGTTAAATTAATTATATTCCTAAATGGGAAGGTGATACATGTAACTCTTTAACTCAAATGAAATATACAATTTATAGGTTAGTTAAAAAGATTTTAAATAGATAGAGGTATGAGTTGATTAATTAAGAATAAGTTCCAAAAGAAAAATTAAAAAAAATAAGGTATGAGTAAAAGCGATGCAAAGTGAGACTTCCGGGGTAAGATGGTGGCAGAGTAAGAAGCAGCTCTTAACCTCTCCTGACCGAAACACACAAAACTCCTCAAGGGGACATAAAACAAGTCCAGACGAACGGGGGAACCCCACAACAGGGCACAGCGTGGAAGGTACCTGGAATCGAGACATTTCCAGGCTATGAAGGGCTCTCACTAAATCGCGGGGTGAGCAACCACCCCACCCCCACCCCCTCCACACACAAAATCTATAGCTCTGAAGCCAGCTAAAAAGAAATAGAGCGAGTTTGGGGCACCCATCGAGTCATTGGCAGCTCCGGGGCCTGTTCCTGAGAGCAGCAAGATTTAGGACCCCAATAAGCCAGAGCTTATTGAGCGCAAGGGCAGAGAGTGGATGCCCAGCGCAGAGCGCACAGGCACTGGCGGAGGCGTGGGTGGAGGCAGACACAGCCAGGAACTAAAGCTCTGAAAACCTGAGTGGGGGACCAGTGCAGACTGGTATACGACTGTGGAAGCAGCGCCCTGAGACTTGTAAAAGAACCTCCTGCACAGGATCAAGCAAGGGGGTCCACTAGGGGACTTGACCTTGGAAAAAACCAGATCTCAGACTTCAGGTACCAATAGACCGCGGACAGACACTGAGCGTGAGGATAAACCTGAGAAGCTGCCGGGCTAATGATGGCTACCCAACCTCAGGAAAGTCAGAAGAGAAAGAATAACAACAAGAAAAAGAAGCCCTTAACACTCGACAACTTTTACACAGAGAAAATCTAGACAACCGAGCAAACAGAGGAGGAGAACAAACAAGCATCCG
>NC_058131.1:70514597-70573220 GCF_016433145.1 Gracilinanus agilis
ACTGCTTGAACGCATGGGTCGGGGTGGACGTGATTGAGGGTGTGGACTCGAAACTACCACACCAATGCAACTACCAACAATTTGGAAATTGGTCTTGATCAAGGACACATGACAAAACTAGTGGAAATGCGCATTGGCCATGGGTGGGGGGAGTGCGGGGGGGGGTGAAGGGGATAAGAGGAGTATGAATCAGGCAACCATGTTAAAAATGTATATTAATAAATGTTAAAAAAAAAAGCGATGCAAAGTGACATAAGGGAGGGATAGTTAAAATGGAGAAAGTTTTCTCATATAAGAGGCATGCAAGTAATAGCTGTTATAATATAGGAGAAAAAGAAGGGATGTCAGGCCATGCTTTAAATCTCACTCTCATCAGAATGGGTTTGAAGAGGGAAAAATATATATGTACATGTATGTGTGTTTATATACACACATAATATGTGCACGTGTACTATATATTTGGATTTAGAACACATGCATGAGTTTAGAAGTATTAAATGTCCAGTGGGAAGAACAGCAAGGGAAGGGGATAAATTGGGAGCAGATAATAAAAGGAAGAGTAGATTAAGGGAAATAATATTTAGAAGCAAAATTGACTTTTTGGGAAAGACAGGATAAAAAGACAGAGAGAAAGGAAAAAAACAGAAGAAAATGGAAAATAGAGTACTAATAATTTTGAATTTCATAAAGTAGAAGCAGATAATAGAATGGAATAAAAACACAAATCCAATAATATGTTATTTATAAGAGATACATTTGAAAGAAAAAGAAACACTGTTAAAATAAAGGGCTACAATAGAATCTAATATGCCTCAGCTTTGAACAACAACAAAAAAAGAGGCAGCAATGAGCTAATGGATAGCACTCTACAGTAGGAAGTCAGATGTTTGGACATATAGACTAAAAGCCCAATAACTGAGGAATGGCAAAACAGTGAGATATGAATGCAATATAACATTAAAATGTGATCAAGGATAACAAGTGATACAGGTCTCAGCCCCAGGCACAAAGATATTTATAAGAACACAAAATGAAAGACTAAAGTCTCTCTTAGGCTCTGAATGAATGATCTTTGTGAGTTTTTATGGCTGAAAAAATCCTCTATTCAAATAACTAATCTCCTGGTGATTAGTCTTTCCAAAGACTAGGTTATCCCTTGGACATTCAATATGCAAGACCTTTCAGAATCTTGGCTCTAATCAGAGTCACTAAAGTGGGGAAACCAGGGCTTTACCTCAGGGTTCTGAGTTTCAAAAAGTATTTTATTGATATTCTCTCTTGTATTTAAAGAATCAATTAAAATTATATCTTTTGTAGTTTAAAAAAAGTATGCCTCGGCTTTAGTTGTTGTTTTTTTTAGCAGGGTTAGCAAACATGGTATCAAACAAAGCAAAAGTAAAAATAGATCTAAGTAAAATATGTAACCAGAGAAACTTTGTATGCTAAAAATACCATAAATACTGAAGTAATATCAAAAAATTTAAAACAATTTTTTTTCTGATAAAGACCTCATTTCTCAAATATATACTCAGTATAGAACTGAGTCAAATTTAGAAAAACAGAGCCATTCCTGAGTTGATAAAAGATCAAAAGATTGTTAAATGCAGCTGACTATGGCATGACTTTGTCCCAATCCTGGACCTAAACACTATTTGAGAATTGTTGAACTGATCCAAACCTGTTAAAATAAAATATCTATTTGCACCTAGAACCCATTGTTTGGTCTAGCTATTACTACTTTCCAGCTTCTTCATATTTTAAAAACAACTAAAATCTCCTAGAATTCCCTGTTATTGCCTCTCCTAAGACTCCCTAGCTTTTTCTATGAACTTTTGTTTGTTATACAAAGCAATTTCTGTAACATAAGACTCTCTCCCTGTTGAAATCTATTTAAATCCTGTCCCACTAAGGGCTCCTAGTGGTCACTCTTTCACCTTTGCGCTGTGTGATGAACTCTGGATTGAAATCCCTTTACTACTCTTTGTTGTTTCCACTTTGGTAACTCCGTTTAATTCAGACTGACAGGA
Organism: Gracilinanus agilis; assembly: GCF_016433145.1. Classification (NCBI taxonomy): domain Eukaryota; kingdom Metazoa; phylum Chordata; class Mammalia; order Didelphimorphia; family Didelphidae; genus Gracilinanus; species Gracilinanus agilis. Next base: position 70,516,625 of record NC_058131.1, read on the forward strand.
TATAAAAAGAGAAAGAATAAATTAAAAATAATGATAAAGTAGCAAAAAAAAAGCTACTTATGTTCATATAAAAATGCTCTAAATCATTGGTTAGAGAAAAAGAAAACAAATTTGAGGTACCACCTTACAACTGTTTAAAAAATATGTATTAGAGCTAAAGAGGGAAAATATGGGCATTAACTCCTGATAGAGTAGTTAACTGCTCCAACCATTCTGAAGAGCAATGTGGAAATATGTCCAAAGGACTATAAAGTTCAGAACCCCAATTTTGTCATCTAAAGAAAAGAAGACTCTAGATCAGAAAACTTCTAAAGTACTTTTAAATTATTGATCCATGGTCCTATGATTCCAACTGTGTGACCTTGAGCAAAGTACTTAACATCTTGAATTTCAGTTTCCTCATCAATAAAATAGGAATAATAATAATAATGACCTTTAGCATCTATTTTGTACATTAGATATGAGGTACAAATGATAGAAGTAAAATTTAACATTTTTATATATTCAGCTAAGAGTTCATATGAGGTTTAAAGGTATATTTGGCCAACAATGGACCCAAAAGCCACTTCCTTCCTCTCTAGAATTTATGTTTTTGCCCACTTTAAGAGATAACATCAGAGGAACTGCTGTGTCTGTATCCCTATGGTACTTTGCTCATGCTTTTTATACTCCATACAGGCTGGGATCCCATATGTCTGCACTCTGGGGAAAGGACTATGATAATAAGATGGAGCCAGGATCACTGTATGCTATGCCTCCTGAGAACACTCCAGGTTACTCCTCTGCCCTGAAGGCATGTCACTGTCAGTTTTCCTGAACTTTCCTGAGCTCTTGGTCTTCAGAGGATTCTGCTCCTGAAAGCTGGGTTGTCACAAGCTACTATTTTAACATTTGATGTTCTTTGCTCAAATATTCCACATCCTACAGTTTCTTCTTGCTCTAATATTCTGTTTTCCTAAGGTTTCTTCTTACTCTAAAAAGGCTGGTTTTATTTACCTCTAAAAGTATGTTTAAGCTTTGATATTCTGCATTCTAACATCCTTTCTAAATCTATTTTTCCTATCATTCTATGCTTCTGATAGGAAGCCATATCCCAAATGATAGCCAAAGTATTTGAATGGTCAGTTTTTAGAAGAAGAAATCAAAGCTATTCAGACATATCAGAATGTTCCAAAACATTAATATTTGGAAAATGGAAAATAAAACAACTCTGAGGTGCCACTCCACATTCATCAGATGGGTTAAAATAAGAGAAAAGGAAAATAACAAATGCTAGAGGGATGATGGAAAAATAATGTACTGTTGGTGAAGGTGGGAACTAGTTAAAAATATGGTTGAACAATTGGGTGCTATGTGTAGTTACATTTGGAACTGTGCCATACATTGGGAAATATGCCATAGTTAAAAACTATACATGTTCTTTACTGAAGTAATATCACTAGATCTATATACTAAGGAGATAAAAGAAAAAGGAAAAAATACATTATTGTACAAAAATTATTTTTTGAGGTTAATAATTGGAAACAGAGGTCATATCCATCAACTAGGTGATGGTTTAACAAGTTATAGTATAGGAATGTTATGGAATATTATTGTGGTATAAGAAAAAATGAAGTGAATGGTTTCAGAAACATGGGAAGACTTATTTGAACTGATACAAAGTGAAATAAGTAGAACCAGTAGAACGATATATGAAAGTACAATAAAATTATAAACATAATCAACTAGGAAAGAATAACTGATAAATAAAATTATTCACTATAAGTACAAAGGAGTTATGATGAAAAATGTTATTCATCTCTTAATAAAGAACTGATGGTCTGAGTGATGATAAAAGCCTATTATTTCCTTTATTTCTGTTTCCTTTTTAGGGGAACATGACTAATGAAAAAATGTTTTATATGACTTCCTATGTATTCTAGATATATTTCTTGTTATAAAATTGACTCTACTCAATTTAATCTGTATATTCATACCTCCAGTATTATCTGAAATAATCTTTAATTGCCCTTACAGAGAAATATTCATATACCATAGTCCCACATTGGCTAAGCTATGGCATGAGTGCCAGGGTGGAATGGAGGGGGCTGCTCTATTCCCCTTTCTCATAGTGCCTGAGGATATTTTTTCATATCCCACCCTTCTGTCCTGCTGCCCAATGTGAGCACTTCCTTCTTTCACTGTCTGGGATAATGTAAGGGGCTCACAGGCAGCTTGAAGTTGCAGTTTGGACACACAATCTCAGAAAATTCACCAACATTACCATAGTCTTCCCATCTATTCCCCAATTATGGAAGAGGAAAGGAAAGGCATCTCTAAAGTTCCTTAAAGATTTAAAATAATTACTGGACCCCTTTCTTAATACACATTTCATCTATACAAAGTTAATTTTGCTTATTAATATTTTCTTAACAGTTTTACAATTCCCTTCTCCCTTTTGGGACAGCTAGATAGCTCAATTGACAGAAAGCTAGGCTTCGAGTCAGGAAGACTTGAATTCTAACTGACCTCAGACATTTAATAGCTGTGTTTTCTTGGGCAAACCATTTAGCTCCTATTTTCTTAGGCAAATAGGTGGCTCAGTGGAGGCAGATAGGTGGCTTAGTGGATAAGGATCTGGGTCTGGAATCAAGGAGATAAGTTCAAATCTAGCCTCAAATATTAGGTATGAGACCCTTGGCAAGTCACTCAATCTCTGTCTTAATCCACTGGAGAAAGAAACAGCAAATTACTCCAATACTTTTGCCAATATAAGATCATAGACAATGAGGTACATGAGGTCACAGAGAGTCTGAAACTATTGAATGAATGAACAACAACATTTTTTCCCCTCCTACATCATTGTTACCCAAAAGAAAGAAAAGGAAAAATGGAGAACCACTGTCACAAATTTATATAATCAAGCAAATCAAAATCATGCTGTGGCCATGTACAAGAATGAGTGCCTCTTTGCTTTGCATGCATCTTTTTGTCAGGATGTGGGTAACGTGCTTCATCATAGTGTCTCCGGGGGAATGCTTGGTCATTTTTTTTATTAAATTTCATGAGTTTTTCAAACCTATTTTTCTTTTTAGCCTTGCTGTCTTAGTATAAATTGTTCTCCTGGCTCTACTCAATTTAATCTATACATTCTAACTCTACTCAATTTAATCTACACATAGACACTCACTAGCATTCACTGACATAATCTTTCATCTTTCTTACAGAAGTAATATTCATATGCCATAATTTATTTAATCTATTAGCCTTTTGTAGAAAAGAAAATTAAAGCCATCCCCTAAGAGTCTTTATTTAAAATAATTATTTTGCCCCTCCTTTGATATTCACGTAAGGTTGAGGTTAGTTTTGCATATTACTATTCTCTAGTTGGTTTTATGCACTCTTTTTGGCTCTCTACTTGTTTCACTGGTGAATCTGATGCTCCTTTATCAATTTCAGATAAGAGTGAAGATCATTAAGTACTCACTGCTCTTGTTATTACCCCCATGTTTGTATATTCTTTTCATGTATTCCCATTATGAAAAATAGTAAGTTCTACTTCCTTCTCTCTGATTTCTACATTTGTTTATACATTTCCTACTCTTTCCTCTTTCACTCCATCAATCTCTCAGGAAAGAACAATCAAGTTTAACTCTGTGTTCTTTTTCAAGATATTAAAGTTCTAAAGTGATACTTGCCTTTTTTTCTCTATTAGAAAGTAAGCACTATATCATCCTACAGAAACCTGTAATTGTCTTATTAATTTACTTTTCTAGTTTTCTCTGGACTCTTGTAAATCATGTTTCAAAGCATCTACTCATATATTCTCTTGATAGTGCCTGAGACAGATTTGAACTCATATCTTCCTAAATTCTAGTTCATTAGTACTTGGAATTACACGCTAATAAGCCTAATGAATCAGATAATGGTAGCTATGCTTAATTAGTCAATTTCAAAGTAGACAAATAATCCTTCATGAGTAATTGACCAAATAGTTACACAAGTAGCCACATTTTTTCATTATTAGTATATATTTAATGAGTACTTGATATCACCTTAATCTGCCATAGCCTATAGGCGACTTTGTTATACAGAATACACTGTGTGTTAAATTTCCACATGTATGTTATGTTGGTGGTCCATTGCAAATTATTTTGATAAGGCTTTTACTGAATTCTTGTGCTAATTTTGTTGTAGTATGTTGAATACCATTTGGTGAATATTATGATAGAGATTTATGTGTCCATTATTGTTGGAAGGGAATATACTCCTCTCCCATGGGGAAGATGATGACTTTATGGTTTCATAATACTTGGTGCAAAAAAGAATAGTCTCATTCATTTAACAAGAATTCTTGGGCATCTTCCTGAAGGCTGGTGAGTGATGACTCACCTGGCAATAGAAACATTTTTTGTTGGCATATTTTCATAATATTTAATTTTTAATGTTTAAATTTATAAGACAAAATGACATGGAGAATTGAAATGGAGAAGTTGCATGACTGGCATACCTGATAAAGGGTAAAGATGACTCTAAATCAAGGGAATTCTAGAGTGAGAAGAGAAGTAGCAGAACCAAGAAATGACTTCATGGAGAAAATGCCAATACATGGACTTAAAATGGTACTCCTAAGCCCTGACATTCCCGCCAGAACTTAAAATAAAATCTATGAGTCAGACATAAACTTCAGTACTTCTCCCCCAAGAGTATAATGCTATCTTATCTCCTGTGCAGAGAGTGAAGCTGATTAGGCAATACAGCTTAGATTCTAAACTGGCATATGGCACCAATGTTGTAAATTTAAGCTGACGTATCTCTTTCCCATTGTAGAGACAATATAGAAGAATTGGATGAAGATTTGACTAGTCTCCTGGGAGATAATTTTAACAAAACAACTATTAGTTGCCAAGAACATTTAATACCAGTTTCAATTCTGTGTGTAATTTATTCTTCTGTTATCATCATTTTTTGCTGGTTTAAATTGATTAGTTCTGATCTGGCATGGAGATTTATTGGAAGAGAGGCTCAGAGATAGGAATTCAAATATACTCTGACCCCCAACTATAAATCAAGACTCAGATGAGGTAAAAGAACTAAGCAGAAACCAGTGGGGCAATGTATTTTATGCTTTTTTTTTAAGGCTTAATATATAGTTGGAGATCAACACCTGTTAAATTTCCAGCTTTGAGCCTTCATGCAACAAATATGCCATAGCATACCAAATAACAAATTTTAATTTTAAAGACACACATATACATGTAAGAAACATATGTATTTGTTGTATGTATACACTCAAATACAATACTCTTACATAGGCATAGAATTATATATGTATATACACTTATATGTGTAGATATGTAAATATGTATGTACATTCATATTTGTATATATTTTAGACATGTGTTTGTGTATGCTCGAATATACCTGTATAGCATGTATTCATGAATTCTGTGGGCCTAAAAGGGGAATTGATTGTTTCATGAAAGTGAGAAAGTAAGAGTTTGAATATATCAATGAGGAGAAAAAATTATCTCTATGGTTGCACTTGACCTAGTATTCCAATAATCTTTGGAGAAACAGCTCCTAGTACTGAAGAGGATTATCTTAAAAGCAAGGAAAGTCAGGTTTTCAGGAGTGAAATTAAGATGGTAAGAGTATGACAGAAAAAAGATCTAATGTGAAAGGAAATATGTTAATAAAATGGGGTTGCTATAGGGGCTACAAAGAAGAAAGATGGGAACACAGGAACTGGGAAGGGATAGATCATAGGGACCCATATTGACTGAAGATAGTATCATTCTGTTGTTTGTTTTTGTTTTTTTTTTTTTGACATAGCAGGAAAATGGGGATGGATGATGGCAGGAATGCCAAATTAAACATTTAGTTGTAGGTAGCTGGTGACACAATGAACAATATGCTGGCCATAGACTCAGGAAGATCTGAGATAAAAAATAAAAATATAAATATAACTACCTTCATTTAAGCTAACTGTGCTACAGATATCTCCTCTGTGAAATGAGGATGATAGCCCCTATCATACAGGGTCATTTTAATGATCAAATTAATTAATATATGAAAGAGCTTTAAAAATATTAAGGAATTAAATAAATATTAGTTACTAATTATCATAACCAATGCTGCTCTCATCATCATTATCATCATCATCATTTAATTTGTTTACTAAATGCCTAGTAATTATATCTCCATGACTGTTCACTCACAAAACCCCACCTCATCCAATCTGGTTTGGCCAATTAAAATATAATAATGAAATAATTATAAAATATAATAATAAAATTTTTCTGCCCTACCTGGAGAAGAGAAGATGTTTGGGAACCAGAAGAAGGAAAAGAGAAATATAATTTACCATAATGAAAAAAAAGCACTGGATAGGGAGTTCAGTCCTAGAACTTGAATGTCTAAGTTTAAGTTCATGTATCTCTTGCTCTGTGACTTTAGGAAGTATCCTTCTCTTAACTGGATCTCATTTCCTCTAAATGTAAAATAAGAGATTTGACTTGATCTTGAAGGCCCTTTCCAGTTCAAATAAGTTTCAGTCTTTTATGGATTTCCAAGTGATTCCTTCCCATTCATATAATCTATCACCACCAATTCTTACTGACAACATCCTAGCAGCAGGACATACAACTTGTACTACTTCCCATCCAGTGTCAGTTTGGGTTTTGTTGAGACATTTCTACCTGTGAAATTCTGTCTTTCATCTCTGAATGCCAGGATACTAGCCCTGAAGCTATGAAGGAAATTGAATTATGCAAGGGAATTTTAAGAAGGAGTTCAAAGGAGAAAGCCTGTTATTCCCATACAAGTAAGTTTTTAAAAGGAAAAAAAAAAAAAGAAAATGTGTTTTGGCCAAGATAACTTCAGCTCTATCATGAAATGTGTCAGCAATTGACTATGCCAAAGTCAGGGAAGGGGGACAGAGGGAATGAATCACTTTAATCCAATATACAAAAACCTACTATGCACAAAGACTAAAGCTGGGTTGTAGGGAAGAAATTTGCATGAATAAGTTACAGTTTCTGCCCTCCAATTATATTCTAGTAAAGGAGATTAGGTATATAAAGTTTTGTAATAAGACACTGTATATCAGGTGAATTGAGGAGTCTCAAATAAAATGCTAAAGGAGAATCAAGCAAGGAGAAATCAACCCCAGATCAGAAGAATAAAGGAAGCTTCATGAATAACAATACAACAGACATAAATAATAATAACAATGACAATAATAATAATAGACAATTACATTGCTCTTTTGGACAGTCAAAGCATTTTAAATACTTTCTCTACTTTTTCATCTTTAATAGTAAGTTTGAAAAGTGTTCATTATGGCTGTTTTACAGATTAATATGCAAAGTCTTAGAGAGATTATCAATGCCAAGAATCACCTAGAAAATATGATTGTGAAGCAAAATTTGAACTCAGGTCTTCCCACACATCTTAACTTAGTTTTTCCATCTATACTATCTTCACATTAATCAAGAAAGAAAATTAAAATGGAAGTAACTTCAGAAATTAAGGAAAATCTATTCAAAGACATAGAGAGAGAAGAAGGTCAGATGAGAAAGGAAGGAAGGGGCTAGAAGGAGAAGAGATCATTCTCTCTGGAATAGAGAGTGCATAAAGAAAAATAGTGGCTATTAAAATCAGGAGGGCATGAGGGAACCAGGAACCAGGTGAAGTGTTGATCTTAGAATTTGGAAGATTTGAGCTTGAATCCTGCATCTGGTCTTCTAGTACTTACAAGGTAATTAATTGTTTTAAGCTTCTGAGTCTCAATTAACTTATATGTATAAGTGGGATGTTAATATTTGTATATAGTCCATATCATAGGCTTATGATTTTAAATTGATATAGTGTATTTTATGTGTTTTACAAACTTTAAAATACTACAGAAATATCTGCTGTTATTATGACAGTTCAGTAAAGTCCAAGATCTTTTTCATACAGAATTGTCATCACACCTTACATATGTATATGTAGTTGTACAGTTATGCTTTTGAATTCAAGTGAATGATTCCTATTTTTCCCTATTCAATTTGATCTTGTTAGCTTCAGCTCTCTTTTTGGTTCTGGTAGGCTGCAATGCAAATTTGGATTAATAGTGCCACAAAGCAGCCAGGAAACCTAACAGAATCTTACATTGCCCTAATATAGGCAGAATGCGCAGTAGGAGGGAAGGCATACATCCAGTAAGCCCACATATAGAGCAATGTGTTTAATTCTAGGTACTACATTTTAGAAAGTGAATTGAAACTTCTGAAGTAAGTCCAGAGGTGCTCACACAGGATGATGAGGAGTCTGAAAATCATGCCATGTGAAAAGAGTTTTAAGGAAGTATTCATATTTCACTTGGAAAAGAGAATGTAAAGCAATGAAGAAAATGGGCAGGGTGGGTAGGGAGGGTAGCATGATCATTATCTTCAAATATTTCAAGATATAAAATAGGGGATGGGAATAATATAGAAAATCTGGATCATAAAATGTCAGAAAACAATTATTTAAAATTGTATCAACATAATCTGGAAAAAAATTAAAGGCAAAATAAAAGGTATGGAAGTAAATTCAAATTTATTCCCTTTGGCCTCCAAGAAAAGAGATTTTTCTCCCCTTTGTTTTGTATTCCATTTTGTAGAGGAACCCAGACTAGCCTTTATTTACCTCCCAGTCTTGTTTTTTTGGTTCCCAGATTTTTAGATAATGTCTTTTTTTTTGGCAATATTCCTCAGCATTGGGGACCCCTTCCACTTGAAATATCCTACTAGTATATTCAACCTAGAAAACACTTTATAAAGCTTTACTCTTTCTTCTATTGGTAAACTGTTCCCTGGGCTTCTATTTTATAGTGGGATTTATGCTAGCCATCATTTTCATAGATTTTATTTGTAATAATTCATATTTCAAAATCTTTCTTCCATCCCCTTTTATCCGACCCCCTTTTCAGCTCTCTAGTGTATGTCTGGCAGAAATTAGGATTAGAACAACATCTGACACTTTCACTCCAAATTGATTCAAGATTTAGATATACAAGGTCATATCATAATCAAAATACTTGAAGAAAGAAGAAATATCCTTTTCAATCTATTAATGAGGAAAAGTTAATTTGCCAACATAGGATAGAGTGTGGCACAGGATATAAAACAGAAATCTTACAAAAATGAAAACAATACAATTTAAGAAAAAAGAAAGATCTTGGTGGTAGGAGGATGGAGAAAAACTTTGAAGGGGGAAAGTTTTCATTTTAATATAAATAAATAACATTAAATTCTATACTAATAAAATTCATTCTATAACTTGTAAGGTTTCGAAGAAATGAACTGGAAGTTTAAATACAATAAAGCAAAGTTAACAATAGTCATATGAAAAAGAGCTTCAAATCACTATTAAAAATGTAAATAAAAGCAATTCTGGGGTTCTTTTAAACAAAAGATTTGGGAAAATGACTAAAAAAAAGAAAATGATAAATATTAGAAGATCTTCCAGATGTTAGCCACATTATGGAGCCTTTGGCTGAGCTGTGAATTTGTACAATCGATCTGAAAAGCCATTCCTATTTATAACCCCACAAAAGACACTGAACTATGACTAAGCCTTCTATTTAGCAGTACCTCAAACAGGTTGTGTCCTAAAGAGATGAAAGAAAGAGTAAAAGAACTCATATCTTTATTTTTATTCAGATACTTTATATTCCCAATTATATGTAATACAAATTTTCAATGTTCTTTTTCCAAAGTTACAAGATATAAATTTTCTCCCTCCTTTTCCTCACTCCTCTCAGAAATGATAAGCAATTCGATCTGGTTTATACATGTATTATCATGCAAAACATATTTCCAGATTGATAATAGTTGTAAGAGAATACTCATATAGAACCAAAAACTAAAAATAAAACCATAAATAAACTACTATGAAAGATATGCTTTCATCTGTATCTCATAAGGACTCAGACCTTTAAAATACATTTGTAGCACTTTTTAAAAATTTTGAAGTAGAAAAGAACTAGAAACAAAGAGTATGTCCATCAATTAAGAAATGACTAGACAAATTATGGCATATAGATGTCATGAAATACCAGTGCCATAATAAATGGTGAAATAGATAGTTTCAGAGAAATTTGGAAAGACTTTTATACACTGATGCAGTGTGAGATGAGGGAAATAAGAAGAGAAAAATTTATACCATAACAACATTGTGAATAAAAAATTATAAGAAGTTGAGAATTCTAATCAATGCAATGATTCCAGAAGAAAAATGATGAAATAGGCTACCCTACCTCCTGAGAGAGAGATCATAAAGCCAAAATGCTGAAGGATATATTGCTCAAGGCCAATGTGGGACATCATTTTTGCTTATGCATAATAATTATGAAGTTTGTTTTGTTCACTTTTTTTTTAATGAGGAAAGGAGTGCAGTAGGCAAAAAAAAGTGTTGGGTTTTTTAATATTATAGGGAGAAAAAATTTAAATAATTATACAAAATACTGCCTGATGATTAAAGCTGTCCAGAAAAAAAAGGAAATGAATTGCATCATGAGTTAGTGAATTCTGTCAGTAAACTAAGATCTTTAAGTGGAGTATGAATGATCACTCCCTGAGAAGTTTTAGAGATGTGGTTTCCCCTACATTGCTTTTGAGTTATTTTCTCATGTTTCAATTCTGTATTTTCTAATATCTTAATACAAAGGAGTACAAAACCTCAAAGATTCAGAATTTGATTCAATTCTGAACTCTTTAATCACCATAACATGACTTTGTGATATCATATTTATCAGCTTGTGTTTTGCAACCTGGCAGAATACACTGATGTCCTGGGTCAATGTAATTGGTTTGTGTTTAAAAGCAAGAGTAAATCGTAAACATGTAAGGAACAAGATGTCCTGCTGAGTGACCTTGGAGACAATTGCCAGGGGGCATCACGCTGTGGTAACTTAGCTCATTAACAAGGACTGTGAGGACTGGGTTTATGGAATAATCAGAGTTTGGAGGAATTTTTTACAGGGGGCACCTTATGGACGCCAATCTCTTGTGCACTCATTACCATGCCCTGTGTGTTTGATTATGTGAGAACAAGTGAGATCTACCTTCAGGCATATCAGGAACCCCAGCTGGAGGTATTAGAAATCTTGACAGGGTAAAGCAGTGTATTAAGAGCTTTGCCACTAAGGAGCCTCTTAAAAAGCCAGAGAATCCAGGTCTCCTCTTTGCCTCCAAAGTTTCATCCCAGACATCAAATGACACTGTTCTTATCGGTTTGCCTGCAGAATCGTTAATTTCAGGTTGGAAATGAAAAACACATTTTCTTAGCTTTCAAGATGTCAAATGGATTTCACAGAGCCCTGTAAAGAAGGGGCACATTTTCTTTTTAAAGATGGGAGATAATGCCTATTGGACACCTGACTGGCATTGTTCAGTGAGTGTTACAATTAAGGAAGCTATATGAAGTGTTGCTGGGTTGAATCAATCAAAGAAATAAAGAAATTAAAAATTGTCTCAGTTACAGGAGGAAAAATGGGTACCATCAAACCACAATGGCTGTTATTTCTATAGTGACTAATATAGTTAGCTCTTCCTTCCCTCACATCTGCCATATGAGACTAATAGTGCAATTATTTGAAGCCATATATTATGGTAGAATCTCAGAGGAGTTATGTGACTTGTTTAAGGTCACAGAGGTAATGAACCAGGACTAGGGCCCATGTATTCTGACTCCTGCACAGCATATTTTTTAAGGTATACTCATAGATATTTTAATATAATTTTGCTAAAACATTCTCCTCTGAGCTGTAATCCTGATTCTCAAGACTCTCTCCACCATGCCACAGCAGCCTTCTCATCCTAGGTTACTCTGCCCATATTCTTATAGGCATAATTTCTCCATCTCATTTTTTCAACTTCTTTTTATGTATTTTCATGAACTTTTTCTATTTTCATGCATGTATATTATTAGAGCTTAGTATAATACCCGATATGTAACAATCTCTTAATGTTTGTTCATTTGACTAAAAATTTATTCAATATTCATTCTTAAAAATTGTTTTATTTTCTAAATAAAAAACAAAAACAGCTAAAATTATTTTATGATTATAATTAGACTTTACTGAGTTATTATTCTTAACCACGAAAAAAATTTAAATTAGACTCAAAATATGTTTTTTGGGGGGAGTAGAGTAAAACTGTTAGGGTATTCATAGGCATTCATGGCATATTCTCTCTCTCTCAATATATATATATATATATATATATATATACTCTATCCTTTCTCCTTGTCATTGAGCCTTCTGGATTGGAAAGCTTCAAAAAGCTATTGTTTATTGTGTACTTTATTTCATAGCATCCTTTTCTTCATTCCAAATGTTCAGTGAAAAATATCTATTTTTAAAATCAGAGTGAACTTGAATTAATTTGTTTAAAAAATACTATAGCTATCCTTTGAGAAAACTTAATGTTGAAATTTTATGAATGGGAAATGCAGTTATAGAAGGCTGAAATGGTCTGGCCTTTCTCTGAAGGACAAAGAGCTAATTAGAAGTTGTCAATTAATTGTTCATTAAAAATACAACTTCTGTTCATAAATCTTAATGCCTTTTTGCTCATTTCATAGCTGTACTATACTTTTGTCAGAAAAGGGATATGTCTGCTCAATACCTTCTTTTTGAGGGAGTATTATATCTATAAAGAGAAAGGGGTTGGGAGAGGAGGGGTGAAACTGTTATTTGAACTCTGGTTTATGCCATTTAGACTCTGTGAATATATGCAAGTCATTCACCCTCCTATTCCTCACTTCACTGTCTTCTAAATGAAGGTATTTATGCTTGTACTTTCTACCTTCCAAAATGATGTAAAGGTAAAAATATAAAGCTGTTAGTAAAATGTTTTTGAAATCTTTACCAAAATTGTAGTAAAAAGCCAGGAAGGGAATAGAGGACTATGAAAAAAATTATTGGATTGAAAGACATGAGGTCAATCTCAAGCTTCTCCATTTTTAGCTGTGGCCTTGGATAAATTATTTCATCTCCATGAGCCTTATTTAACTCACCTCTAAAATGGGGTCAATAATATAATTATCAAAAAGGGTTGTTTTTAGAATCAAATGAGACATTTGTAGATTGAGTTGAAGCTATAGAGCACTATCAAAATATCAGCTATTATTATTTTTGGCAATCTGACATGTGCTAAGTCACAAGAGAAATTGAACAATGGAAAGCTAGAATGAGAACTATGTTTCCAATTTTGGAGAACAGAACACATATAGTAGAGAAATATTGTAAAATAAAATAATAAAGACAACCCATCACTGGGCTATATATTGGCCTCAAAGAATATTCTCCATTCCCGCTAGGCTATATATCGGTCCAGCTGACTGATATCACTGGGAATTCCTACTGTTGATGGAGAAAGCAATAAGTCTGTGATACTGATTGATTGCCCCTCCACTCTTAGTCTTTTTAAATGCTATCCATTATTTGATGTTGAAAAGGTTTTGGAAGTCACTAGCACTCTCTTATTATATGAGAGTCAGGATAGTATAGTTATCAAGCACACTGTATTGGGGGGGTCAAAAGATCTGAGTTGGATTATGGTTCTTACATTTCTGTGAGAGACTCTGAACAAGAATTTCCAGCTTCTGTTTCCTCATCTGTAAAAATCATGGCAGTGAAAATATTTACTATATAATAATAGTGAGTGCAAGATCATAAGAATTAAAGTTGGAAGTGACATTAGCTACTGAACCCAAACACTTTATTTTACACTGGGGAAAGTGAGGCCCATAAAGTTTAAGCAACTTCCTCAATGCCATAGATAGTAATTTCCAATTACAGGATTTGAACCCGCCTTTGATACCCTTTCCATTTTTCTATTAAATCAAATTTTCTCCTGGGCTACTTATATATAGAAAATTAATCAGTACATCAATAAACAATAAATAAACATGAATTAAGTGCCTACTATCTCCCAGACATTTGCTGGGTAGTTAGAGATGAAATAGATGGATAGATAGATAGATAGATAGATAGACAGACAGACAGACGGACGGACAGACAGACAGACAAATAGAGGTAGACAGATATAGATAGATAGATGATAGATAGATAGATAGATAGATAGATAGATAGATAGATAGATAGATNATAGATAGATGATAGATAGATAGATAGATAGATAGATAGATAGATAGATAGATAGATATGAATATATTTATCTATTCAGCCATCTCCATTTGATCATAAAAATGTCTCCATGGTAAAGATGCAAGCAATTTTAATTAGTCTCATTTAGTGAATGATGACACAGATGTTCATAGGGTTATCAGAAATTGAACCCTAAAACTACAGGAATAGTCTGTTCAATTAATCATCAAAATGTCATATTATGTAGCTACTATATACAATTGTTTTTGCTTCACCTGACTGTTGTATAGAAAGCATTTTATAAACTCTAAAATGCTTCGTAAATGTGAAAAGCCAGATCAAATTTTTTTTCTGTTTGACTGAGAGGGGAAGATCTTTGGCTTAGGGAAGATATTGAGGTTTTCAGTGAGGAAATGAGGTTACATTATGAACTCCCTTAATAACAGAGACACCACTGCAACTGTCAATGAGAAGGAGTCAGCTTGAAAAGTCATAAAACTAATTAAAAATGTGTCAGAAGGTAAACTAATTAGGACAGAAATGTACATAGAAGTGTCATGGGGGAGAACTCCAAATGCATTTGAAATCCTCTCCAAAAGCTAAATGAAATGGGAAGAGAATTGCCTACAATAGGAAAAAGCAAATTAATTACTGTCTCACTCATCACTGACATATAGCATAATAGAACATAATAGACAAGCAGAACCTCTGGAGATGGTTTTGAAGATAAAAGACCAGTTTGTCAAGTGCCAGTTGTTCACCTTGTCCCTGCCTCCAATTATTTTGCCAAATTAAGCTTTTAGGTTCACTCTCTGTTCCTGTTTTCCTAAAAGAGTAACATTACCACCTATAATAAATATAGGTATGGTTGGGAGGAAACTTACTGGGGCAAAATGGGCTCTTGACAATGAGTTTTTCTTTGAAATCTTTAGGTGTGTAAAATTACCAACTGAATCTTCATAAGGTGTTGACATTCCTCATTGGTAAGTTTGAAACAAGCAAAGAGATGAAATATGAATAGGTAGAGAAAAGAATTTAACAATACTTTCAGTTCTTCAAATTCTGAAAGACATTTTTGGTACAAGATTGGTGTTGAGAGTCTGCATATATTACAAGCATCAAACCCCCAGGAAAGAAACCAACAAACAAAAAAAAAAGATCACTGCCATTGGAAAACAGAACTTTGGAAAGTATTATTCCTGAAAATATCCACATTTGATTTAAAAAAAAGATTTTGAGAAAAGGTCAAACAGAATAGGACAGAAATTGCTAAAAGCTCACATGTAACTTCATGTATCTCACTAGTCAGAAAAAAATGATATAATGCTGACTCCCACAAAGCTTTCATTTCACATGATCCATGAACATTTCATCCCCCACAGCAAGAGTTAATTAAATATTTCTACATCTGGCTTCTCGATATGCTTTCAAAACTTTCAAAATTATTCCCTTAAGCCCTGATGACTCCTGAAAAATATATTTATGAGTACAAAGAACTCAGCTAGAAGTCACCATAGTTAATTACAGTAAAACAATCTTTGTGATTGGTATCTTGTATAAAGTTAATTGTCTCATTAACCTTAGCCATTGTAATCTAGTCACATTTTAAAAGAGATTCCAAAGAATAGACCATGATGAAATACAAATAACTACATTGGAATAATGTCTACTGCTCAGCTGTGGTATTGAAGATTTGAATTTATTTCTCATTGAGTTGATAAGCAATAAAATGCCTGGGCTCTGACAAAATAATAGAATTAGATCAGAACAGGACTTCAATCAGATGAAATTATATAGTATTACAAATATGACAAAGTTACAACATTTCCCTATCTGATCTGATAAGTAAAGAATGTCAACTATTGAATTCAATTTAGTGGGGTCCCAGAATGGCACATAGAATATAAAAATAATGCCCTGGGAAGAGTTGGCAAAGGATCAACCACAGAGCCATTTTTCTTTTCCAAATATATTCCTCCCTTCATCTCTAAGTACAAAGAATGTACTTGAGGAATGGCTGAATTCTATTGTGCCATAAGAAATGACAAACAAGATGATCACAAAAAAAAGACAACAAAAACTGAAAGACTTTAAGTGTTGTAAAATAGGAGAATGGTGTACCTAGTAACAACGATAACCTCTGATGATTAAATATGAAGGACTAAACAAGGTAAGGATCCATGACAACTCTAAAGGATTCTTGACAAAAAAGGATATCCATAGCTGTAGAAGAAATAGAGCAGAATGTAGATTGGCACATGCCATTCTTCTTGAAATTTCCTCTTATGAGCAATATGTGTCTTGTTTCCCAATTTAATGAACAGGTAAATATATGTTATATGATAATATGTGTACTACCTATGTCACATTAACTTTCTGGAAGGATAGGGGGGAAAGGGTAAGAGAAAGGAAGAATGAGAATAAAAGTTTTGAACCTAACTAATGTGAGAACTTCTTTCTTTTGGATAAGCATATTTATCATGATTTATTACTTATAACAAATCATATGTACTATATTGTTGCTATATTACTCATTACATATAAATAAATAAAAGGCAACAAAAAATAATGTACTTGGAAATCCATTTCAATTTAGTAAATATTTACTTAAAAGGAATTAAATGCAATATAGTATGTGGAGTCTTAGGAAAGATGAGAATGAAAATCACAAGGACTGCTTTTAAGAGTTTTGCATAGTTTTGGATATCTTGTAATGTTTGTAGCCTATTTTTTATGAAATTATTTGATTTGTCCTTGACCATCTTTGGAGACTTGCTTTTTTGGGAAGAGAGCAAGCCAAAAGGGGTGATGAAACTTAAAAACCAAAGCTAAGGGAAAATATTCCAAGGATTCTCACTCTCTCCCTTTGCCTCAGTTTTCTCAAAAACATATGAATGGATTAGGCCAGAAGATATCCAAGACAGCTTTAAATCTTGATATTTCATGATTTAAAAAAAAGGAATCTTAATTTTTTAAGATAGGAGAGATGAGGATTGGTAATGCCTTTCTAGTATTATTCTAAAAGGAGTTTTAAGGAGTTTTCAATGTGGCAGTTCTAGAATACAAAAAATAAAATCATTGGTGGACATTCAGCTACCTAAGATATTGCCACCACCTTGTATCAGGACAATATTCTTCTTAAAATTAATGAGATTGCTTGAAGCAGATGTGTAAGAGGGCAAACTGGATATTTTAGGTGTGGTTGCCAGAAATTGCTTAATGGGATTTCAAATTACTTAGAAAAAAAGGATTCACAAAAGGTCTCTCATAGTAGTTTGTCCATATTGATAACTTCATGACCTGTATTTTTCACATAATGGAGAGAAGAGGTTGCTAAATTTTTAAGGAAAGAGGAGATGCATATACTTTAAAAAAATCATTTTTAATTCAATTCCTGAAAAAATAATCTCTTATTAATGGTATGGATAATGTCCATCCAGAAAAAGTAGCAGTCCTCAATGAAAAAATAAAAACTAACATATTTAAAAGAGAGAAAGAAAGACCTCCAGGAACTGCTGCAGAGTGAAAGGAGCAGAGCCAGAAGAACACTGTACACAGAGACTGATACACGTGATAAAAACAAATGTAATTGACTTTTCTGTACTGGCAGCAATGCAATGACACAGGACAATTCTGAGGGATTTTTGGAAAAGAAAGCTACCCACATTCAGAGGAAGAACTGCAGGAGTGGAAACACAGAAGAAAATCAACCGCTTGAACACATGGGTTGATGCGGACATGCTTGGGGATGTAGACTTGAAATGACCACACTAATGCAACTATCAATGATATGTAAATAAGTCTTGATTGATGACACATGTTAAAACCAGTGGAAATGCACTTTGGTTATGGGGGGGGAGGAAAGAGTAAAAACTTGAATCATGTAAATATAGAAAATTTTTCTAAAAAATAATAAAAAATTTTTAAAAGAATACTAATTTGGCTTTTATGATGGCAGCAGAGTACAAGTACTCACTGTTTTTCCTTTATCTCACTATCTGAAGTAGCTTGTAGACAGATTAGCAGTAGGCTTTGTTTTCTTAATTCAATCAAAGTGTGGGGTGAATTATAAATTAATCCAATCAGGGACTGTGAACTTTAAATTTAATATCACATTTTTTTTTCAAAATGCAAAATAATCTTGGGCTCAGAGTATGAAAAAGAAAAGAAAAAAGGTGGAGTACAGACTAGTGTTAAATTCTCACAAGCAATAAGAGAAAAAGAAATTGAAGGAATTACAATAAACAATGGGAAATAAATCTATCACTCTTTGCAGATTATATGATGGTATGCCTAGAAAATCCTAGAGAATCAACCAAAACACTAATTGAAATAATTAAAAAATTTAGCAAAGATGCAGAATATAAAATAAACCCACAAAGCCATTGATATTTCCCTATACTACCAATAAAGCCTAATAATATAGCTAGAAAAAGAAATTCCACTTAAAATTACTGTAGTCAACTTAAAATAATTAGGAATCTACCTACCAAGAGAAACCCAGGCTTAACCCAGAATCACAATAGCAAAACATTTTTCACTCAAGTAAAATCAGATCTTAACAACTGGACAAACATTAATTGTTCAAAGGTGAACTGAACCAATATAATAAAAGTGACAATTCAAATAAATTAGTTTACTTATTAAGTGCCATACAAGTCAAACTACCAAAAAATTAAATCATACAGCTAGAAAAAATAACAAAATTCAGCTAAGGGAACAAAAGAACTAGAATATCAAGGGAATTAATGAAAACAACTATGAAGGAAGGTGCTTTAGCTGTATCTCAAACTATCTTACAAAGTTAAAATCATCAAAACAATCTGTTACTGGCTAAGAACAAAGTAAGAGCAATGGAATAGCGTAGGCACTCAAAACATAATGCTAAATTACTACAGTAACCCAGAATTAGACAAACTGAAAGATCCAAGCTTTTGGAAGAAGAATATACTATTCGACAAAAACTGCTGGGAAAGCTGAAAAAAATATGGCAAAATTAGGCATAGACCAACATCTCCTGCTATATACCAAGGTAAAGTCAAAACAGATGCATGATTTAGAAATAAATCTAAAGCAGAATAAATCTAAAGCAAATAAATCTAAAGAGCAGACCTAGGAGAATATCACACAGTAATAACAATACTATATGATAATTACCTGTAAATGACTTAACTATTAACATAATGAGAATCCAAGACAATATAATGCGACAAAATATAAAACATCATCTTTGGATTGAAAATATCAACTTCAGTAGTATAAAATGGAAAAAATCAGAGTTAGATAACAGTTTTTGTTTTATTTTCAGCTCAGAGTATGACGGTGTTTGGTCATTTTCAGTCATGTTTGATTTTTCTTGACCGTTTTTGGTGTTTTCTTGCAAATGGATTATTTTTCATTTCTTTTTCCAGCTCATTTTAAAAATGAGGAACTAAGGAAAATAGGGTTAAGTGTCCAGGCTTGGAGTCAGTAAGTATCTGAGGCCATGTTTGAACTCTGGCCTTCATGACCCCATTCTAGCCACTGTACTACCTAGATGCTCCTAGGTATGTTAGTGGACTGCAAAGTAAAAGCTTCTAGGTGGCAAGGCAGAAAAAGCTCTAAACCTGAGGTCTGGAAAGACCTCAGTTCATATCCAGATTCAAACACTTAACTGTGAAGGTGTTGGGCAAATCACTTTACTTCTAACCACCTCAATATGCTCAATTCATGATAGCACCTTCCTTTTGGAGTATGGGTGAAAATGAAATAAGATAATATTTATAATGCACTTAGAAGAGTTGTTGGAACATAGCAGACATTTAATAAATGCTTGATCCCTCCAACTCTCCACTACCCCACAACTCAATATCATTCAACAGTCTAATGAGACAGCCTAATAAAATCTTATGATCTGAAATTAGTCTGTAAGCTAAAAAAGAATACATTTAAGATACAATTAATTTTTTTCTAATTAAATAGATATCATATGCACTTGGTGTACTTCCTTTTATTATGTAGCATTACAAAAAGATAATCACAGAGATGGAAAGATTCTCAGAAGGAATCTAATTCAATGACAATCTGAGGAAGACTTCTCAATAGCATTGCTTATGAGTCAGTCAGACTCCATTTGAAAACAAATTAGCTACAATAGTGCACTCAAATTGAGATAGCTATTTCAGGGCTTCTTAAATTGATCTGGAATCTGCCCCTTCACAAATATCAACAATTGGTATGAGCTTATCTGTGGAGCAAAGAAAAACAAGTCTTTTTGTTTTCTTCTCCTTTCTTCTAAAAAAAAAAAGCTTATCAAATATTTAAATCCAACAATCATGTCCTTTTCCTTCCCAGCATTTTATCTTTTAAACACAAAAATACTTCCTTGAATTGATCCTTCCATGGTATATCATCTTAAAATTTTTGATAACTTGGCAATTCCTGGTGGAACTAGAATTCAAACCTCTCACATTATAAGTGAGAATAATGAGAGCTATGAAGTAAAAGTGACTTGCACAAGGTCTTGCAATTAACTCGTGTCATAATCTATACTTTAATCAGGAAATATTAATGAGTCAATATTAATTTCTTGAGAAGCTATGATCACAAGGTGCTCAGATAACAGTACTGATCAGTCCATATTCAAAAACAAAAATAAAAATAGCTCCTAACTTCAGGTGGTTTAGTCCCAGACATCTAGTACCATGCCCATTTTAGATTACAACACTACTTTACATCAATATAAATAGAGCCATTTCATATAAAATTTGCTTTTTAAATTTCTTAATCAAAACTTTATTTGAAAGTTCCTATTCTAGACTATCAATGTGATAATTATTTCTAGAATCTGTTTTTGTAATTATCTTTATAAAGACTAACACTTAAAATAAATGGATATTATCCAATATATAAATGCTTACAGTATATTATTATACTTTAAAATTTTATTCATAGCACTTTTTGTACATCCTAGTTGCTTATAATTTGCTGTAATTGCTCCTCAAATAGAGCATTAAGTTTTATGGTTTCATATTTTCCTTGACTAAAAGGCTTTATTACCATAACAATGCATAGAAAATGGAAATATTGATGCCCTTAACCTCTAAGTAATGTTTTGCTATTATTTAATGTGTGGCTGTGCAGCATAATTCTAAATGAAGTAGAAAGTGCCAAGTATTTTATTCAGATATCATTTGTGTCCTCATATTCTAAGACTTCCTTAGGAATGAAGACATCCCACTTCATAATGCAATTTTTCTATATTCCATGGCAAAAAACTTCCTTCTCCCATGAAATAAAGACAGCAAAGTTCTCATTTAAGCCTTTGCTTCTCATTTTCCCACAGACCAATGCCCTTTGTGTGAACACAGAAATTTATAGCCAAGCCCAGGTCTATTAGGATCAAGACATAAAAAAAAAGTTTTTTAGCACAGAGGAAAATAACCTTTTACAATATTAATAAAGGCTCTCTATATTTACTATATTTCTTTGACCTATAATGTCAGAAATATAGATTACACCCTTAAATCATGGCATCGCTGCCTTCCTGCCGAATTGTGCTTCATTCTGCTCTGCCTTGAATGTGTCCAGATTTTTATAACATCTGGCACATTTATAGCAATTAGTTCTGGACAGGCTGTAGTGCTGTCATTCTCAATCGTAGAGTCCGGGAACATACACAAATTATGATTAGTAATGATTTATTCAATGACGAAGTAATTCATCTTAGTCAGTTAAATCTGAAAGTTATCAGGGCTGACAGTTGTGACTGGAGCTACTATTCTCTTTGAAAACATGAAGCTTTATTATTTTTTTATCAGTGTTAAACCATTTGCGTGAATAAAGTGGGAAATAGTTGATGTAAATAATTTGCAGTAATAGGATATGCCTTGAAAGGAATTCAAACACCTTGATGCTGATGGTGATAAAGGAGTGCCAATTATACTCTCTCCTTGCTCCAAATGGATGGTGAAAATACAGCTCTTTATTTGGACTACTTTGAGCCATCTTGTAAATTTTAATTAATTCTATTTTATCACCACTTGGCTAAATATCTCCTGTCATTTATAAATATTATCCTATATGAAAGCTACAAAGAAGATTTAGTGTATCATGAAGAAGTGCTTTTTTGGAAGAGCTGTAATAAGGTTTATGGCACCTCTTCCTTATGCCCACACCTAGCCTGCCATGTCCAACCTCCTCCTCCTAGTTTGCTAATGCTCAGATTCTCCTATTCTTCTCAGTAGTATAGTGGGATATGTATAGCACCGAGCATCAAGAGACCTGGGTTCTAATCAAGCTCAACTCCCAAATCAACTACTGACCAGATGTTTGTAAATTTGGATAATAAATATTACGTTCAATATTTTTTCTTGTTCAGTCATTTCATTCATGTGTATTTAAGCCTTAATGACTACATTTGGGATTTTCTTGATAATGATATTAGAATAATCTGCTATTTCCTTCTCCAGATAATTTTACAGATAGGAAAACTGAGACAAACAGGGTTAAGTGACTTGGCCAGAATAATACAGCTAGTAAATGTCTGCTAAGATTTGAACTCAGGTCTTCCAGACTCCAGGCCTGGCATTCAATCCACTGTGCCACTTAGAAGTTCTTTTGATATAATCTATTCTAAATTCATCCATTTATATATGAGGAAAGTAAGGCTCTCGAATAGTGATGGTAAACATTTTAGAACCTTTTAGCCAATGCATGCTGTGCCTCATCCCACCCTTGAATGGGTGCCATGCCCTGGCCCCCACAGACCAAGTGTCCTCCCAACCTTACCCCAGACAGAGGTGGGAGAAATGAAGTGTCCCAGGCTCTCCACTGGGGGTGGGTGGGGTGGATATAAGTGCTTCAGTTGAGCAGCTGGGCAGAGGAGTGGGGAGGTGAGATGGAGAGAGGGAAGGGAGCAGCTCCAACAGAGTCCCTCTGCCTTTCTAGTAACTAACTCTGGCAGGAGATGTTGCACGTGCCTACAGAGGGCCCTGTGTGCCATCTTTGGCATGCATGCCATAGGGTTGCCATCCCAGCCCTAGGAGTTCTACTCACTTTTCCAAAGACGTACAGTGAAAGACACAGCCAAGATTTAAACACAGCACTTTTAAATTCAAATCCAGTGATCTTCCTAGTGTGCCACAAAGTTGCTTTAAATCTATTGAGGCCTTTTCTATTGAAATATTGTAGCTCAATGGTCATAACCCAAAGTTTGAAGTTAGGATACCTGAGTAAAGATTCCCATTTATTCTCTTCCTAGATATATGATCATGGGGAGAATTCTAATAACTTTCAGTCTTGACTTCATCATCTACAAAATATATTGCTGGTGGAATTGTGAACTGATCCAACTATTCTGGAAGGCAATTTGGAATAATATCCAAAGGGCTATAAAAGAATGTATACCCTTTGATCCAGTAATATAACTAGTAGGTCTGTATCCCAAAGAGAAAAAAAAATAGCAAAGGTCCTATTAGCACAAGATTTATAGCTGCTTTTTTTTGTAGTAGCAAAGAATTGGAAGGGGAAATGGTTGAACAAATTATGGTATATGACATAAGGAATGATGAATGGGATGATTTCAGAAAGAGCTGGAAAGAACTATATGCACTGATGCAGAGTGAAATAAGTAGAACCAAGAAAACATGGTACATGGTAACAGCAGTATTGTGGAACAATCAAGTATAAATTTTGCTACTGTCAGCAATACAGTAATCCAGAATAATTCTGTGGGACTAATGAAAAAATCCACCTCCAGAGAAAGAACTCTTGGAATAATAATGCATATAGAAGCATTTTATGTTTTCATTTTTTATTTGAGAATATGTTTTAGGGTTTTGACTTTATTAGATTTTCCACTTACAATAATGTATAATATGGTAACGTATTTTGCATGATTATACATCTATAACCCAGATTGAATTACTTGCTAGATCTGGGAAGGGGGAGGGAAGATATGAGGGATACATTTGGATTATGTAACTTCGGAAAACTCTTGTGGAAATTTGTTATAATTTTTTAAATTTTTTTTCAAAAGGATGCACATTTTTGGAAAGTATTGCCAAGGATAATTTGAAGAACTGGAGATTTTTAATATGGGG
Organism: Gracilinanus agilis; assembly: GCF_016433145.1. Lineage (NCBI taxonomy): Eukaryota > Metazoa > Chordata > Mammalia > Didelphimorphia > Didelphidae > Gracilinanus > Gracilinanus agilis. Next base: position 70,540,829 of record NC_058131.1, read on the forward strand.
AAGAGAGAACAGGAACATGGAAACCTGTCATGTGGAAGATGAATTAAATTTATCCTGCTCAGTCCTAAGGGCCAAATATTCAAAATAGATGCTGAAAGAGGAGACAAAACACACACTTAAAAAAACCAAAACAAATAAAACTAAAGTAGCAAAAAGAACAAAAACACCTTCCTAATCATTGGAACTACTCCAAAAGTGGAAAAGTCTACTTTGGATGGTTCTCCCTCACAAAGAGCTTTTAATTAATAAAGGGATGAGTGGATAGATGGTTGAAAGAATGAATGAACAAATGAAAAAATTAAATAGTATGTGTCAAGCATTTTGTTAACTTGGGGCTTAAAAATAGAAAAAAGTATCCTTGCTCAAAAGGAGTTCATGTTCTAATTAGGGGAGAAAAAATATATAGGAGGATTCATTTGTCAAGGCTGTTGACCACAGCAAGGTTTTTTAGGGTATAATTACATGTTAAATTGCAATGTCCAAAAATAGAAGAGGCAGAGAGATGATAAATGTGGTGACTATCATCATTTTCTCTTTGATCTTTGAAGTGATACAACTAGTCATGTCTGTCCTAAAAGTAAAGGCTTATAGAGATTGTCTCCATGACAATGAGGAAGATGATGTTTGCCAAAGACTAAATGTGAAATAACTACTTCTAATTCTCTCCATATGGTTGAGAATAAGGACTGAGTATCCAGTTGTGAAGGGAAATAGAAATGGGGTATTGACAAGAAGATTGAGGGAAAAAGAAGATTCTAGTGTTGTTAGGGTAACTGACTGAGGAATATCCTCTTTTTATTTGGTCCACTATGTCCCCTCTTTTACTGGTGATATTAGATGAGTGAAAGTTTAATAAACACTTATAAGGGAATGTTATAGCAATGCGTCTCAATCAGAAAGAGATTGACTTAAATCAATGGATTGGGAGTCTCCTTCTAACCCTGATATTCTGTGATTCTGTGATGCTACCCTACAGAGCCTAGCAGAGTGCTAGGCCAAAACGTACTTGTTGAATTTAATTCAAAAATAATAAATTGATATTGTTTAGTTAGAAAACTTTTTACATGATTAAATTTAATAAATGTGATATAATTGAACAAAAATAGACTTATTCCAGACCTGCAGGATGAAGTCACAAACAGTCTATAGTCTACTTGAAGTGGACATGTGAAGTAATTGTACAAGCCTCACTCAACTTCTCCAAGGGGATTATTTTAGATGACAACTCAGGCTTCTAACTCTAAATCCTAAATTCACACTGGATTTTCATTTTCCATAGCTAAACAATAGAGACAATTATACATGGCATTCTTCAATTTTAGGATTATTGTAAGACTAAAATAAAATAATATATTTGAACATACTTTGTTAAGCAAGAACTGAAGACAAAATAAGTATCATCATGACTACTGAGGTAAATTAGGATATAAAATATACATAAGTGTACATTGTCTAAGTAATTGAGGCAATACACGCTTTTGGCCTCAAAAATCTAGGTAATTTCTCCTCTTCTTCACTTCATATTGTTTTGGTAAACTTGGACAAAGAAAATGTTTATGTAATTGACAGTAGTATTTTTAGGGGGGAGCGGAAGGTTTGGGAGAGAGAGAAAGCCAGCCTAAACAATATAATTGAGTAGACAGATTATCATAGAATATGTCAATTCTAAAAACTTACTTTAGACATAGACTATCAAACCTGGGAGGGAATCTGAAAAATTATCTACTCCACAATCCTTATTTTACAGATGAAGAAATCAATGTGAGGACTGGTGGAGTGCCTTGTCTAAGGTAACATTGCTAATAAGTGCCAATAATGGAGACAAAACTAAGGCTCCTATCACTAAGTCCAAAACTCTTACCAAATAAGTTGTTGCTTCTGTATTTTCATGAAAGAAATTTCACAGAGAAAAGCTAAAATTTTATTCCTTATGAAACAAGCCTTGATTATTGAAGTGCACACTGTTCCTTCCTCTTTGTGTAAGCAGCTAGGTGGTAGAATGGGTAGAAAATTAGACTTGAAATTAGGAAGCCTTGAGTTCACAACTTGTCTTTAAAACTTTAAACTGTCTCTGCCTCAATATCCTCATTTGGAAAATGGTGATAATAAGAGCACCTATTGTCATGAGGATAAAGTATGTTATTTGTAAAGTACTTAATTATTAAATAGCCATATAAATGCAAGTTACTACTACTACCACTATTACTACCAATGCTACTACTACTGCTACAACACAAATATTCTATATACTATAATATAACATTTTATTGATTGATCAATTTATCAATCAATATATTGATATATTTGATTTCTTTGCCATTGCTTTTCAAATCTCTTCAATTCATACCATGGGTTCATGACTTCTTTTGTGACATGGTCCTTAAAATATGTAATGTTTAAATTAGAATGGATTTTATATTGTAGCATATATAATTTTAAAAACATTGGAACATGTAACGTTAACATAAAAACTAGAAGAAATGTTAGGCCATGGAATATTATATCTAGGAGTAAACCTAGAACATCAAATTTTAAAGCATTAAAGATTATGTTAGAGCTAGAAAAGGACTTAGGACATAGATTATTTTTAAAGTTATTTGAACAAGTCAATAAGCAAATTGAGGAATGCTTATTGACTTGTTCATACAAGGTATGTACACATTAATTTGTAGAAATATTAATGAAGAAATTAATGGAGAAGACAACATACAATTATATGCATACAAGATTTATAGAGGAAAAATGGAAATATCCTCAGAGACAAGTCACTAGCATTTAGGAGGATGTGGCTGAAGGCTGAATTTAGCTGAAATTGTAATCAAACCAGGAAATCTAGGCAGGATGGGAAGGAGAGAATTCTAGGCATGGATGATAGACTGTAGAAATATTAGAGGTCTTTGTTATTCCATTGTTTCAATTGTGTTTGGTACTTCATTACTACAATTGGGATTTTCTTAGCAGAGACAGGGAATGATTTGCCTTTTCTTTCTCCAGGTAATCTTACAGATGAGGAAACTAAGGAAAATAGAGATAAGTGATTTTCCCAACGTCCCATAGCTAGTGTCTGAAACCAGATTTTAACTCAGGTTTTCTTGACACAAGCCCTGGTGCTCTATCCATTGTGTCACCTAGCTGCCCATTGTAGATGTGAAACAGGTTTTAAATGCTATTATTCTATTTGAAGTCCAGTGTTGGTTTGTTTTTACAATTCTCTAATAGTCATAACCAACCTATTTTGCATCTTCTTCTTAAGTAGTCTCCAATGCACTGCTCATTCCTATGTCTCAAGATAATCTATAATAACACTTCTATAAACAAATCCCCTCTTTGTTCCTATTCAGTTTCCCAACTTATCTACATCTAGCTTACTACTGGGGATGTGCAGGACCTGATTCTAACCAGTTCACTAAAGGCAATGAATAGAAGGAATATATAAACCAAGGAGATTGGCAAATGGTACAAAACAGCTTGATTTAACGTTCTGTTTATTGTCTAAATTTTAGAAAGAGATGAATTGCTAATAATACAGATTAGACTTAAAATTTTTGTCTTGCCTTCACTTTTAGGAACCCAGTTGTTCCCACACACTGCTATCTCTCTCTTTAAAAAACTATTTATTTATTTGCTACATGTAAAAACCCAGTTAACTCCTTTTCTCTCTACCTTGTCCCCATTAGAGAAGGCAACATTTGACAAAAAGATATATGTATAAATGAAACTGTCTTACTTATTTCTGTTTAACAGTTCTTTCTCTGGAAGTGGACAGACACAAGTTATTTTTTAAATATTTATTTTACTACAAATCATGTAGCAAATTTAGATCACCTTAGATAAATACCAGAGAAATCAAAGAGGACAAGATGAAAGTCATCGTTAAGAGTATTTTGATGAGCATAGAAAAAGACAAAAAAAAAGAGATTCTGGTTAGTAGATACACATGAACATTCTTTTTTTTTTTAAACCCTTACCTTCCGTCTTGAAGTCAATACTGTGTATTGGCTCCAAGGCAGAAGAGTGGTAAGGGTAGGCAATGGGGGTCAAGTGACTTGCCCAGGGCTACACAGCTGGGAAGTGTCTGAGGCCGGATCTGAACCTAGGACCTCCCGTCTCTAGGCCTGGATCTCAATCCACTGAGCTACCCAGCTGCCCCCAACATGAACATTCTTTACATCATTTTAGAGGAAAGAGCACTGGGCTCTGATTTGGAGACAGATTCTATTACCCTCTCAGTCATAATATCATTATGTGATTTGGGGCAAGTCACTTAAATTCATTAGTCCTTCCTCCACAAGGGCATCGAACTAGATGATAAACTAAATATCCCTTTTAATTTTAAAGATCAGTAAATCAGTGTGTTGACTGTATACTGTTTGGCTCCCAGGTTTAAACCTTCATTTTTGTACCTTTCATTTGACTTTCTGCCTTTATTCCATATGTTAAAGATTTCATGACTCTAGATACAAAGAATGGCATCTAAATCAGGGTAAATCACTGATTAGTGACTTGAGCTGAGGCCTATTGAAATAGATCATTTGTGCTTTTATTATGTGTGATTTCTCATGCTTCTCAGTTCCAACTAAAATAATTTTTTACCTCAGCTATATAGAACATTGCAAATATAGCCAAAAAGTAATACAAAAATTCTGCAGCATCAATCATTCATGGGTTTATTAATTCAATAATCATTTATTTACCACTATTGTGTACAAAATGCTCTCTGTATTAGGTGTCGGGAATAAATGTAAAATTTAGCTAAAACACATAGTCTCTGCCTGCAGGAGGTTCATGGCCTATTTTGGGAGTAAATATCAAACACAGCATTATATGTTAAGGAATTAGAAAGGTTCCAACAATATGCTGTGTAGCCAAGGGCCAGAGGTAGGGACTTATTAGTAGTAAGAAGCTGAAAAGGCTTCCTAAAGGGAGTGGCTTTTGAGTTCTATTTTAATATGTAAATTGGAAAACCAACAATCTCAGAGGAACAGCTAATCCCATTCTAGGTATCAGGAACAATTTTGAGAAAAGAAAATAAAGCAAGCCAGCAGAGGAAAGAATGTCAGCAAACTGAGTCATTCAATTTGCATTGTCTTTATTTAAAATGTATGAAGATCAGTAATATGAGATAGGACTAGAAAATTAGGTTAAGGCCAACACATCTAAGTTCTTGAATCATAAGAATAGATATTTGGACAGTTCAGGAGGCAATGGGGAGCTAGTGAAGGTAGTTGAATAGAGAGGTGACTGGGTCAGATTTATATAAAAGATAGATTAGTCTTGCAGTATAGGTAGGGTAGCATGATGTGAAATATCTAACAATTTTTATTCTTCCAGAGCATATCCTGTGTCGACACGCTCAGTGAATGAGACAAGCTTGACACATTGCATCAGGAGACAAAATTCTCTTGGGTTGATGATATCCTGAGGCCCTGGCACTCATTATTCTGACAGGTGCCTTTCCTCCATTAGGCTTTCAGCTTATGTCACAGTCTTTATATCCATTCAGAATTGGACTCGGCAGGCAGGATTGATTTTTGGAGTGCCATCAAATGTAAATAACAATTAACAGATATGTCAACCTCCCGGCAGTTGAGCAAAATTCTGGAATGTCTGCATTTCAAGGAGGGATAAAGATATTCTTCTTTTGATGAGATGTTGTAACAGAAATATATGTCAGAAATCAGGGAATGATGCCATATTCTTCACAAAATTCACTGCTTTTGCTTACAATGGACATTTCATTCAAACTGCTGACTTAACTAATAGAGCAAAGATTATACTGCCACACTTCCCAATAAATAAATAAATAAACAAACAGCTAGACAAATAAATAAATAAATAAGCAAAGGCAAAACAAAATAAAACTCTCAAGTAGTAGTTGATGTTTCCATGGAATTTTGAGGTTTACAAATTGTTTTCTCCAAAAATAGAATAACTATTACCCTGTTAGGTTAATACAAGTAGTTTTGCTACCATCTTATATCTCAAGAAACTCAAGCTGTCAAAATGGAAGTGACTTGACCAAAGTCACATAAGTAATCACTATCGGAGCCAATATTTAATCTCAAATTTCATGATTCCAAATGAGTGCTCCTTCCATTACACGAGTGGGAAATTTCATTGAAACTACTGATTCAGACCTATTCATAATGAAGAAGAATTTTCTAGGTCACACTGATCTCATAGATTAATTATTTTCACATGTTATTTTTTGAAAATCATTCTTAGTTTTGAAATTGAATAATAATAGTTTAATATCTATGATATAAGGGTTATATTTGACAAATCAGATACTCTTAGGGTTAAAAGTAATTTCATAATATATCAAGACAAATTTTGAACTGAATAGGAATCCAGTCTCTGTCTCAAAGTTCCAGTGATGACGAATCCATTATGTCTCTGTCTCTAATATCAAGGAATTATTTGATTCCAAAGGTGGGATAACATCAGAGAAAATATAATCATCTAATTCGATACCTTCACTCTAGTGAATCTTTTTGTGCATCCTGGCAAGTGGCTGTGCAGATGCGATCAAGGAGCCTCTCATAATGGGGAACACATTACTCCATGAGGCAGTACATTCTGATTTTAGATAGCTGTAATGGTTAGGGATTTTTTATATACTTGTTGAATATTTGCTGCATTCATTCTTTTTTAAACCCTTTGCTCTTATCTTAGGATCAATATTAAATATCAGCCCTAAGCCAGAAGAGCCCATAAGGGCTAGGCAATTGTGGTGAAACATCGGTGCAAGCCCAACAGATTTACTGGGCAAGAAGAGAAAGCTGTGGAGATTCAAAGCTGTTTGTTCATCTATACAGCAAGGAAGAGAGAGACTTAACTTATTTCTCTTGTGTATAATTTGTTTAAAACCCTTAGTTTCTGTCTTGGAACCAATACTGTGTATTGGTTCCAAGGCAGAAGAGTGGTAAGGGTAGGCAATGGGGGACAAGTGACTTGCCCAGGGTCACACAGCTGGGAAGTATATAAGGCCAGATTTGAACCTAGGACCTCCCGTCTCTGGGCCTGACTCTCAATCTACTGAGCTATCTAGCTGCCTCCTCTTCTGTATAATTTAGATAAGGTAGATAGATTAAGGTTTGGGGGATTTAAATAGAATAGGAAGAGAGAGTAGCCTCAACTCTGTTGGGGAAAAAAGAGATCTGCAAGGATCAGATTTGGTTGGTTGGAGTAAGAAATTTTAGCTTACAGATTTATATATCATAAGAATTTCTTTTCCACTTGTTTCCTTTTATTTTTGTTTTTTTTGTTAGTTTCATGAGTTGTTTTGTTTATTCTTTTTATTCATAATAAAAATATATTTTTATATATGTGGCTGAGCCAGAATTCTTAGGCTTCTCTGAGAAGCCATATTTCTCAAATAGTCAAATCCAACAGCCTGTCCACACAAGACATAATTATTGCTATTACCATCCTATAACAATAATCAATAAGGGTTAGGAAACCCTTATAACACTAAGATTATAGTGCCATGTATTTAGAGTTGAAAAGAAACTCAAAGATAATTTAATCTAAACTCTTCATTTGAAAAATGAGGAAAGATAGGCTAGAGATGTTAAATAATATGCCAAACATCAAGATCTACCTTGAAAGATATCAAATGAAAGAGACATATTGTCATCTAAGATGATTTATTCCATTAGGAAACAGTTAAAATTATTGGAAAGTTTACTTTACCCTCCATTTTCCAGAAGAAAGGCAATACAAATGGAGGCAAAGGCCTGGGATTCTTATAGAACTTCAGATTTTAAGTCAGTCTTGAGGTGAAGAGGAAATGTATTTTAGTGATGGGGGAGAACCCGTTAAAAGGCCTGGTCAGAAGATGGGTCATCCACATGTTAAAACCAGTGGAAATGCACTGGGGGAGAAGGGAGGGTGAAGGGGAAAGTAAAAACATGAATCATGAACCATGGAAAATTTTTCTAAAAAATAAAAAAAGAGGAGTCATTAAGTGAAAATAATAGTAAATATACCAATGTAGTTAGATCAACAGAAAGTAGAAAGAGAAGTATAAGAAGAAGACTGAAAAAAAAAGTTGGGAGGTTGGGAAGGAATTTAAAGGTCAAACAGAATCCATGAAATGCATCATATTAGGTAAAGAGGATTGCATGGTCAGATCCATGCTTTAGGAAAATCACTTTGGCAGCTGAATGAAAAAAAAATTGGAGTAATAAAAAACAGAGATCAATTAGAAGGCTATTTCAATAATATAGGCATGAGATGATGAGAGATTCTTCCAGTGTTGTGTCTATGGGTGAGGGGAGAAAAAGGTTTACATAAGAGATATTTTGAAGAAAAAGGAATGACAAATTTAGCCACAAGTTGGAAACTTGGAGTGAATTTGAGTGAACAGTTGAGCATGGCACTAAGGTTCTAAGCTATAACGATTAAGGAAATGCTGGCTGAACAATAATAGGGAGGTTTTCCAGGGATGAGTATTTGGTGGGAAAGATAATGTGTTATCTTTAGAATATGTGTATACTGAGATGTCTATAGGACATCCAATTTGAGATTTCCAAGAACCAGGTTTTTAATTTTTTTCCCACATTACATGTTGATACAATTTTTTCATAATCATTTTCTGACATTTTGCAATCTGTATTCTCCCTCTCCCTCCTCTTTTCCCCCCTCCAAGATAGTAGGTAATATAACATGTACTATACATGTTATATAAAATACAACAAATATTTCAATATTCATCATGTGAGAGAAAACACCCTTTTCTCATTCTATAGAAATGTTCATAGAGGAAATGAAGTGAACAATGGTATGCTCCAATATGCATTCAGATTCTTTCAGTTCCTTCTAAGTGGTGGATAGCCTTTTTTTATCATGAAACCCTTGGGATCTTTGTATTGTTGAGTAATTACAGCTGATTGTTGTGCATGATTTTTATTACTGTGTATAACATTCTCCTGGAAATTCTCAGTTTAATTTGCATCACTTCACATAAGTATTTCTAGGTTTTGTTGATGTTGTGGTTGTTGGGTTTTTTTTTGGGGGGGGGTATGTGTGCATGTCTGAGATTGTCTTATTCTTCATTTCTTATGACATATGAGTATTCCATTTCAATCTTATCACAACTTGTTCAACCAATCCTCAGCAGCTGGACATTCCTTCACCAAAAAGCAATTGTGAAGCTGAAGATTAAGAGAAATTTTAGGTCTTAATTTTTTTTTTTTATTTTTGAAACATCTGCATGTAGATAACTATGAACTCAGGGTTAGTGACAATATTGCCAAAACAAGATAATATAAAGGAAGAAGAAAAGAGGGAACAGGACAGATGCCTGGAGTGGCCATAGTTAGTGAACAGGACCCGAAAGACCCCATTCAAGTAGCCGGACAGTATTGACCAATCTACTAGATGAACATCAGTGCAAATTTTGTAAATACAGTGGAACCTTGACAAACGAGTTTAATTCATTGCATGGCCAATCTCACAACGCAATTTGCTCATATGTCAAATTGAATTTCCCCATTTAAATGAATGGAAATGCAATTAATCCATCTTGGTTCCCCAAAAACCCACGCAAATTTTTTTGCTTTATATGCTTTTAAATATGAAAATATACTTTATAAATAACAAATATATTTGTAGATAATAAAAAAGAATGTAAAGAAATAAACTTACTTATGAAATGTTATTTACCTTCAAGTTTGGGTGAGGATACAGGCAGAGATATCCATATCCATATCCATATCCATACCATATCCATAACAAAACCAAAAGAAAACACATGATTATTTCAGTATATGCAGGAAAATAATTTGACAAAATATAACACCTGTTCCTTATAAAAAACATCAGAAAACATTGAAATAAATACAACCTTCCTCAAAGTGATAAAAGTGATCTATCTAAAATTACCAGCAAGGAGGCAGCTGGGTGGCTCAATGGATTGAGAGCCAGGCCTAGAAACAGGAAGTCCTAGGTTCAAATTTGGCCTCAGACCCTTCCCATCTGTGTGACCCTGGGCATGTCACTTAATTCCCACTGTCTAGGCCTTCCTGCTCTTCTGCCTTGGGATCAATATATAGTATTGATTCTAAGACAGAAGTTAAGGGTTTAGAAAAATAAAAACATGAAAAAACTACCAACAAGCATTAATTGTAATAATAAACTAAACTAATAAACTAAAACCTTTCTCAAGATTACAGTTGAAGCAAGGCTCCCTGTCATCACCATTGTTATTTAACATTGTACTAGAAATGCTCACTATAGCAAGAATAGCAGAAAAAGAAATTGAAGGAGTTGGAATAGGAACTGAGTTATCACTCTTTGCATATGATATGATGAAATACATAGGAAATCTTAGGGAATCAACCAAAAAAAAAAAGAAATAATTAGCATATTTAGCAAAGTCATAAGGTTCAAAATACACTCACACAAATTATCAGCATTTCTATTTATCACCAACAAAATACAATAGTAAGAGATAGAAAAGGAAATTCCATTCAAAATTACTCTAGACAATATAAAAGACCTGACAATATGCCTACAAAAACAAACAGCATGTATATTAACAAATTCCCCCCAAAAAAAACCCTCTTTAAAGAAATAAATTTAGACAAAAAATTGGAAATCATTAACTCCTCAGAGACAGGATGAACCAATATTTATATAGTGAAAATTACAATCCTACCTGAATTAATTTACTTATTCATAAGCATACCAATCAAACTACCCAAAATTATTTCATAGACCTAGAAAAAATAACAATAAAGTTCACCTGGAATTAAACAAAAGGCCAAGAATATCAAGGGAATTAATTGAAAAAAATATGTGGGAGAAGGACATGTCTTTACCAAATTACAAACTATACTATAAAGCAGTTATCATCAAAGCAATATGGTACCGCCCAAGAAATATAGTGCTTAATTAGTGGAATATATGAGGTAATCCACAGTGGTAGTCAATGTCCATAGCAACTTAATGTTCCATAAACCAAAAAACTTGAGCTTTTGGGGGAAAAAATTCTTCACTCTGGCTAAAATTGCTTGGAAACTAAAAACAGTATGCCAGGAAAGACAATGACGAACATCTAACATCTTTTACCAGAATAAAGTTAAAATGTATACTTAATAAAAGGTAACATCCTAAACAAATTAGGGGAACATTAAAAAGTTTATGTGTCAGACTTATGGATAAGGGAAGAATCTGTGACCAAACAAGACAGAGAGAACATTTTAAAAATGAAATGGATAACTTTAAATGTTTTTGTACAAACAAGACCAATTCAACCAAGTTTAGAAGGGAAACAGTTAATTTGGGGGAAAATATTATTAAAAGTGTCTTTGACAAAAGCTTAATTTCTCAAATATATAGGGAAGTGAATGAAATTCATAAGAATACAAATTATTACCCAATTGAAAAATGGTCCAAGTATGTTAACAGGCAGTTCATAGCTGAAGCAATTAAAACTACATATAGCCATTTGGAAAAAAAATGTTCCAAGTTACTATTGATTAAAGAAATGAAAATTAAAATAATTCTGAGATACCACCCAAAACCTTTCAGATTGACTAACATGACCAAAAAGGACATTGATAAATGTTGGAGAGGATGTGGGAAAATTGGGCCATTAATACACTGTTGGTAGAACTGGGTACTGAAACAACCATTCTAGAGAGCAACATGGAACCAGTTTCAAAGGGACACAAAACTATACATGTTCTTTGATATAGCAATAAAACTTCTGGGTCTGTATCCCAAAGAGATCAGTGATAAAAGAAAAGGACCTACTTGCTCCAAAATATTTTAGCAGCTCTTTTTGTAGTGGCAAAGAATTGGAAACCAAGGAATTGTTCTTCACTCAAGGAGTGGATTAAAAGGTTGTGGTATATGATTGTAATGGAATGCTATTGCACCAAAAGGAATGATGAACAGGATAAGTGAAAAAAAATTAAAACCTTTGAAGACTTAATATGAACTGATGCAAAATAAAGTCAGCAGAACCAAGAGAATAATGTATATAGTAATAGCAATTTTATATGATGATCAACTGTGAAGGACTAAACCATTATCAGCAAAGCAAGTCTCCAAAATAACTACAAGGGACACGATGAAAAAGCTAATCACAGGCAAAAAATTAACTATTGTAGTCTGAGGGCATATCAAAATATTTCTTCTTCCACAATATTTCTGTTTATTGTTACATGTATCTTCTATCACAACATAGGAAATATGGAAATATATATTACATGAAAGTATCTGTATAATGTATATCAGACTCTTCACTGCTTCGAGGATGAAGGGAGGGTAAAGAGGAAGAAAATATGAATTATAAAATGTTAGACAACAATTGTCAGTTTTTTACATGTAATTGAATTTTTTTTAAATTGAATAAAAAACAAATAGCAGATTGGTGAAGAACAAGGAGATAGAAATGTCCCAAAAACCTTTAATGGAAAGAATATCTAGAAGTGGAGAATCAGCAATAGGAGGTGCTATAGAAAGGTCAAAGATCAGGGTTGGAAATACAATATTAAAATCCATCAACTGACATCATCATTAAGTTTAGCAATTTCAATTGAATACTGGCTTAAGATCCAGATTGCAAATAAAAAAGAGAAAGGAAACAGAGAAATTTAGTATAGAGAATACTACTAAAGAGGCTAGCTAGTAAAGTGAGAAGGGATATTGTTTGCAAAGATTTTTGAGTCAATTATAAGTTAATTAAAAATGGGAAAGGCATGGACATCTTTGTAACCAGTAGGAAAAGAGTCACTGTATTTTGGGAAAACTGAAAATATCTGAGAAAATAGTTTGACAAAAAGGGCTTCTGATAGATAAGATGGGAAGTAGTTTTCAAAAGTCCGTGTTAATGACTTTGGCTTGGTAAGGAGGAGGATCACTTCATATGATACAGGGTTAAAGGAAAAGATAGAGAGGTAAGAGAAGAGGATTCTCTCAATGAATGCTTCAATATGTTTGGTGAAGTACATGGCAAGGTTCTCAACTGATAAATTGGAATGAATTGGAGCAAGGGGAAATTTGAAGAGGGATTAAAAGATTTAGAGAAGCTGCTATAGTGAGTGAGACTATGAATCTATTGGGAAAGTGTATAAGGAATGTTTTACATATGGAGTGTCTAGTTGAGATTATATAATGCATTCATTATATGTATGGATATATGTTTTGTACATGCATGTAAAATTTATATAATCCTGTGTGATAGAAAGATAAAAGATTATGATCAAATAAAGGATTTTATTTTTTAATTAAATAAAGGAATTTTAGAGTTAGAAGTGGTATACTTGTTAGCAAAAATAAAAGTTATAATCATCTGTGTTCATTTTTGAGGTAACATGGTAAAAATCATGACATTTGAGTAAATTAAGAGAATACTAACTTGAGTACTTATAGAGGATATGTGTGTGTATGTGTATCCTTTAGTGTAAGAGCAGAGATTGATGGGGAATAAAAGACTCCAAGGCAGATATTGAACTGATTAAAAAGGAAAGAAAAAATTCTATTGGTCATTGGATGACAACTACCAGAATATTGATTTAGTGTGAAATTTATATTTAGTGATCCTCGAAGGAGAAGAAATTACCAAGTGATAAAGATATAATCTTAAAGGGGTAATGGGGAACAAGGAATAGCTAGACTCCCTTTATATAACCAGTAAATAGAGTAAGGTTTTCTCAGGATATGGATCTACTATTGAATACTGATTACCTTGTCATAGAAGGTCTTCAAGCAAAAAATGGATCACTAGCATTAGAGTTGTCACATAGGAGATTCATGTTAAGATACAGACTAGATTTAATGATCTCTAAGGAACTTTTCAATTCTGGGTTTTCCTGTGGTTGTAAAAGTTATGTTGGCTTAGCCTTCAGAGATAAAAAAGAAATATATCAAAATCAATACTTCAGAGTAGACAGGTAAATAGTTTAGGATTTATAAGGAAAATAGATCAAAGTAACTATGATTCACATAAAAAAGAAATGGATTATTTGTTAAGCAGCACACATCAGAATTATTCTATATTAAGCTTATTTTTCAACATCTCTTCTTTTATGTTTAAAGTATGTCAGTATATTGGGAATATTCTTACTTCCCAATGAGATCAGTTCATTTTTTGCAAACATTAAAAGGCCATATAAGTTCACAAAATCATAGGATTATAGCTAAAGAACTGATACAGACCCCAGAGACTATCTAGTCCAAATCTCTCATTTTCAAGGCATTTGGTAATAATTTATTTTCTCTGACACCAAAATAGTATTAAGTACAAAAGATTCACTTGTACATAGTAACAAATAGAGAAAATATTTCAAATAGTTCATGTAATTAATTATATTTCCTCTAAAGAGATATTTTATAGGGTTTCTGGACCAATATTTCAAATAAATTTTACATCTAAATTCTCTAATAAATGACAAGACTGATATCTCTTTGCCAGCCACACGGTCCCTTGATTATATATCAGTAGCCATCCTCCATCCTCTTTTGAAGATTCTCTCTATGGTTAATAAATACTGCAGTCAATAATGTTAGAGCCCTGTAACCTTAAAGAATCCATAAAAGATGGAAACATAATGGTAAAATGTGTGAGTCAATGACTGGTGCTCAAAGAAGGAAATAGAAAGATAGTAAGCACCAGAGATTGAAGATCTTATCTTAGGGTTAGCTAGGCACAACCTTGTAGAATATCTCCCCTTCACATGTGCTTCTCCTGCATGCTGGCATGACCATGAGTGCGGTGATAACTGGGTGGAGTACAAAGAAGAAGAGATAGACCATGCTTTAAATTTGTGTCCAGAAAAGTCAATAGGGGTAGAGACCAAAAGTTTTATTTTTGTATTTATATAAATATATATTTATATTTATATTTTCACCTTCCTTTTCTAAAATCCAGACATTAAACAAAGTGAAGCCCTGATTTGGAGTGTTTGTCTATTTCTGAACTATAAATGCTCACACTTAAAATTTAACAATTATTTCTCACAACCTTATTGGAGTTGGCTCTAGCACACCTCTGGGCCCAGATGATAATAATATATTTCATGGTTATCTGCAACACAGGTGAGGTAAGAAATTCAATCTAGAGAATCATGGTATTCTGAGGTTAAAAATGCCCTACTGGTCTTTTAATGTTCCTGCTGTCTTAAACAGTATAAATAAATAATAATTTTTAAAAAGGACTCTAAGTTAGGCAAACTGATTTTATTAAAATCACACAGGTAATTGTTAGCATAGCCTGAATTTGAAGCCAGATCATTTGAGCCTTTATCCAGGACTCCTTCCATTCTACCATGCTTTCTGCCTCCAGCCTATTGCAGAGGGTGAGTACAGTCAATTGCAAAATTCCATTTTAATATGGTAATTATGATTGGTCTTAAGAAGAGATTATTTGCCACAGCAAGATTAACTAAGGGGATTCCAAATCTAGAGGGAATTTGGGTCCAAGTGACTAGATGCCAAGTCCTATTATTTCTTTTTATAAAATTTCTTTTACATATGCTTTCCTCTTCTCTGATACTGTCAATACCCTGGTTCAAGTCCTTATCACCTCAAGCCTAGACTATTATGCTAGCCTACAAGTTGGTTTCTCTGCCACAATTTCTCTGCACTGTAGTACATGCTCCATTTAACTATAAAACTGATCTTTCTAAAGCATGTTCAATATGTCATTTCTCTTTATTCAATCAATTCCATTATTTCCCTGTTGTCTCCAAGATCAGATATAAACTCTTCTATTTGACATTAAAACTCCTTGGAACCTTTTCCTTTTTATATTTCCAGTTTTCTCAAATGGACCCCCTGAAAAACTATGCACTTCTGTGATACTGACTTCCTTGCTATCATATACACTAGACCAATGATGGCAAACGTATGACATGGGTGCCAAAGATGGCACATAGAAAGCTCTCTGTGAGCACATAGGCCACCCGCCCTGGCCAGAGTTCATTACTAGAAAGGCAGAGGGACTGTGTAAATGGAATTAGCTCTGGCCCATTCATAGTCAAAACTCTACTTACCTGAGATGATATCATCCCCAACTCCCTTAGTGGGGAGGGGAGATGAGTTATCCACACGTGACAACAAGTAACAAATCAAGTACATGGGACTGCCCTTTGGGCAGTCCAAATCAGTGTAGAGGCTGCCTTTTGTCCACTTGAATTAGAGGTGGACGCACAGGAAGTGACAAGGGACACTATCTCTTCAAGTATGTTGGTTACTTCCTGTTGGGGCAGTTTCTGCTTTGAACTTGGTGCTGAAGTTTCTGGGCTGAGACCTCAGGCTGCTTCTACTCTGAATGGTCACGTGGGTAAGTTAGGCTGACTTCCTAGGCCTACCTTGGTGTTTTCAAAACTCTACCTTAAGTAGGCTCTTCCCTCTCTGATTGCTAAGGCCTTGTGGTGTATAATTTAGTTTAATTAGCCTTTTAAGCCTCTCTCTTTTTATTTCCCTACCTTCTACCTTCCTAATTGTAAATAAACTACCTTAAACGGGATCCTGACTTGGGTCTATTTTAATTATGGAATCAATCTGAATTATTGATTTCTGGTGGCCACACTTTAAATATATATCTATAAAATACCTAAAATATCCCTCTTACAATTTGGCTGACCACATTCGGTCTTGGACTTCCTCAATCTTCCTAAGTTTTCTTGAATTCTTCTTTACTATTATAACTATCCCCTAAGTCAGCCTTCTCACAGCTCGCTTTGGAACTGGGATTGATATAAAGCTGCCAGACTGGTAAGATCAAATGGGGCCCTGAGAATTCAGCTGGGAGGCTGTTCCCTTGCCTTAGGGAAAAAATAACCCAATTAGCTGGCCTTTAGTTTCACCTGGGAAGGAATCCCATTTTTTTTAGTTGCCTTACTAGGCCTAGCAGACTGCTTTGTCTCTTAGCTAGACCAGGGACACACCTGAATAAGGTTTAGTAGCAGCCCTGTTCCTCACAAAAGCAGAAGGCACTAGACTCAGCATATTAATAGGTTTTTTAGGGAGAGTAAATCTTTTAGGCTACAATTAGGCCTTAGCCTTGTTTTCTATTTTATTTCAAAACTACACGTGTCTCTACTTTTAAAATCTTTAGAGGTAAAAAGCTAAAGCCTACTGGGGCCAGCTAAAATTAAGCCACCCTTTTGCAAAAAGCAGAAGGCATGTAGCTTTAGCAGTTTTAGCCTCAGGGGAAAGGAGGAGGAAAGATCCTTCAGACTTTTACAACTATTCTCCTCCCCCTCTCCACCTTGCCTGATGAAATTTTTTCATATCACCTTCCCCTCTGCCCAGCAACCCAATGCAAACACTCAGGCAATAAGGTGGGAGGCTACCAATGACAGAGCTGGAGGGGAGGGGAGTATTTGGGCTACTCCTATAACCCTCTCTATACTCACTGAGGACATTCCTTACTTCACCTGCCCACCTCTTATTAATTTTTAACATTTTTTAAATTTAGAATTACAAATTTTCTTCCTTCCTAAAGCCTCTCCCTCCCCATTAAGAAAGCAAGCAATGAGATATCAATTATACATATGTATACATATACATATATATAATCATGCAAAATATTTGTTAGTTATGATACATGAAAATGAGCAAGAAAAATAAAGTTTGAAAATTATATTTCAGTTTTCATTGAGAGTTTACCAGTTCTCTCTATGGAGGTGGATAGCATTTTTCATCATAAGTCTTTTTAAATTGCCTACATCAGAATGTTCAGTTTAGCTAAATCTTTCACACTTCATTAACCTTATAATATTGGTCCTAGTACATACAAAGATCTTCTAGCACTTCCTATTTCAAATTACATTGGTCCAGGGGGCAGCTGGGTAGCTCAGTGGAGTGAGAGTCAGGCCTAGAGACAGGAGGTCCTAGGTTCAAACCCGGCCTCAGCCACTTCCCAGCTGTGTGACCCTGGGCAAGTCACTTGACCCCCATTGCCCACCCTTACCAATCTTCCACCTATGAGACAATACACCGAAGTACAAGGGTTTAAAAAAAAATAGAGTTCAAATTACATTGGTCCATATAGATTTTCCCAGGTTTTTATGAAATTATCATCCTCAATATTTCTTATACCTTATAGAACAATTTCATCACAGTTTTATATGACAACTTCATTAGTCATTCTCCAAGTCACAGGCATCCTCTAATTTATAATTCTTTGCCACAAGGGAAAAAAAGAACTGCTTTAAATATTTTTGTATATATAGTTTCTTTTAAAAAAATGTTAAATTTAAAAATTAAAAATAAAATAAAAATAAAAATAAAATAAATCTTTGGGATGCAGACTTAGTAGTGACCTTTATGGGTCAATTAGCATGCACAATTTTTTTAGTCCTTTGAGTATAGCTATAAATTATTCTCCAAACTAGTTGGATCAATTCACGACTCTGCCAGCAATGAATTGTTGTCCATATTTTCCCTCATCCCTTCAAGGCTTTGTCATTCTTGATAGTTATGTGAGTGGTACCATATAATATTGTTCACCCATTCCCCAACTGATAGATATCTCTTCAGTTTCCAGGTCTTTGACACCACAAAAATAATTGCTAATACATATACATATTTGTTTGTGTGTGTGAAAGCAAAATATTTCCCCCTATATTTGATTTCTTTGCAACACTTCTACTTTAAAAAAAATTCTTCATTGAATTTAAGAACTCCTTTGATATTTGTTTTTTATCTGCTTTTAAAAATGTCTTCCAGTATATTTTGTGATTTTTTAAACCAAGATAACTATTCCATTTTCCATTGTGCTTTTTATTCTATTTTATTGATACAAGTACACAAATATATCCATTTCCCCCTGAGTATTGCTTTGATTATATCCCATAAATTTTGATATTTTGTCTCCTCACTGTCACTCTCTTCAGTGAAATCAATGATTATTTCTATGATTTTTTCTTTGACTTACCAGTTCTGAAGAATTAGATTATTTAGTATCCAATTAATATTTAATTTGCCTCTCCATGAACCTTCATTGGTTTAAATATTTGTTGTATTATAATCTGAAAAAGTTGCATTTATTATTTCTCCTTTTCTGAATTTTGTTGTGAAGTTTTTCTGCCCTAGTAAAGCATTGATGAAACTTTTAAACATCTTGTTTCCAAACTGCACCTTCATGTCTCTTGTGGGATACCCCACGTTACCCTAGAAAGTGGAAGGAAGAAGTGCTTGCATAGGTCTGCTGGACAGAGGGGTAGGGAATGCAAAAAATGTCCTCAGAGTGAGGAGTTGGAAGAGACAGCCCTCTCTGGTACACCAGGACAAGTATGCCACATCTTTGCCAACATATTCCTAGTACCTGGTCAATCTTTGTATATGTACCATGTGCTACTGAAAAAAGGTATGTTCCTTTTTATTCCTGTTTACTTTTCAATTAAATTAAAATTTTCAAAAACATTTTTGACTTCCCTTACTTATTTCTTATCTATTTTTTGGTTAGATTAATCTAGTTCTGATATGGGAAGATTAAGCTTCCCCTAGTAATATAGTTTTACTATTTCCCCCTCAAGGTCCTTTAGTTTCTTCTTTAAAAATCTGAATGCTATACCATTTGATGCACATATGTTAAGTACTAATATTTTTTCATTGTCTATACTACCTTTTTTCAAGATGTAATAATCTTTCTTATCTCTTAATCAGATCTATGTTGGCTTTAGTTTTGTTTGAGATCATGATTACTACTCCCTTTTTATGTCTCATCTGAAGGCCAATAAATTCTACTCTAACCTAACTTTACTTAGTGTGTGTCTACTTGCTTCAAATGTGCTTCATGTAAACAACATATGGTAGGATTCTGGTTTTTAATCCACTCTACTAAATTCAACCCATTTACATTCACATTTATGATTACCATCTTTGTATTCCCCTCCCTCTTGATTTCTTCTTTTAATTCTGCCCTTTTTCCTTTCACTCTTTCCCTCCAACCCAATGTTTTGTTTTTAATCACTCTCCTACTTCCCCTCCTTTATATTACTTCCCTTCCCTCCACCATCTTTCTTCTACCCCTACTACTTCTATATAGGCTGTTTTAATCACCCTAACTTCTCCCTCCCTTATATTACACCCCTCCCCACTACTCCCTTTCTTATTCCTCTTCTACTTCTTTATAGGGTAAGGTAGAATTATATACCCCAATGAAAATGACTACTCTTCCCTCTCTGTGCCAATTCAGATGAGAGTAATAAGGTTGAAGTATTACCTATCACCACATTTGTCCTTGCCTCCATGGTAATAGTTTCCCTACACCCTGTAATTTAACCCATTTTACTTCTTGCTTCCCATTTCTCTTAGTACAATCCTCTTTTACATCCTTAGGTTTTTTTTATTTAACATATCCTAAAATGCTTACTATCACACACTATCTTTGCATAGTTCTTCTAACTGCTACAATAATGACAACAATTTTAAGAATTATGAATATCATCTTTCCATATAGGAATATAAATAATTTGACCTTATTGAAGCCTTTAATTTATTTCTCTTATTTCTCTTTTTATGCTTCTATTGAATTTTGTATTTGGACATCAAATATTCTATTTAATTTTGGTCTTTTCTTCAGGAATGCATGGAAACATTTTATTTTACTAAATGATCATACTTTCCCCTGATACAGTATAGTCAGTTTTGATGAGTAGATGATTCTTGGTTATAATCCTAATCCCATGCCTTCTGGAATATCATATTTCAAATCATCTAGTTCTTCATTGTGGAAGTTGCCAGATCCTATGTAATCCTGACTAGGGCTCCATGATATTTGAATTTTTTTCTTTCTGGCTGTGTGCAATCTTTTCTTCTTGGCTTGGGAGCTCTTGAACTTGATTATAACATTCCTGTATGTTGTCATGTGGAGATTTATTACAGCAGGTGATCTGTAGATTCTTTCAATTTCAATTTTACCCTCTTGTTCAAAAATATGAGGGCAGTTTCCTTGCTTAATTTCTTTCAATATGATATCCAGACTTGTATTGCCTCTCCTAGATCTATTTTCCAGGCTAACTGATTTTTCAATGAGATATTTCATATTTTCTTCCATATTTTTTCATTCTTTTGATTTTGTTTTATTGTTTCTTGATATCTTATGAAATCATTAGCTTCTATTTGCCAAATTCTAATTTTTAAATACTGAATTTCTAGCATTACCTTTTGATCTTCCATTACCATTTATTCCATTGTACATTTCATGGCATTCTTTTCTTTATTGGATTTTTTTTTGCCTCTTTTTTTCAGTAGGTCCATACTTCTTTTTTAAAGAATCCTTTTTTCTTTGAATTTTTGTGCCTCTTTTTCCACTTGACCAATTAAGCTTTCTTTAAGGTATTTTTTTTGCATTACTTTCATGTCCTTTTCCCATTTTTCTTCAACATGTCTTATTTGACTTTATAATTTAGTTTTGTGTCCAGAGCTTGAGATCAAGTCCATTTTTTTGCATGTGGTTACTTGAATCTAACCATTCCCTGTTGGTTCTGTTCTCTGCTCTTTTTCCTTGTAGAAATTTTTGATGGCCATTTTTTGTTTGTTTGTTTTTTCGCTGTTTGCTCATTTTCTTAGTCTTATTATTATTTTTTTTTTTTGCCTATGGACTGGGAATTCTGAAAGCTGCATGCTAGTTCTGTCTCCTCTGCTGGTTTGCAGGATTAGGTACTGTGAGCTATTTTTCCCTGGGCCTAAGTCTTCACTACAGCTGCAGTGGCTTGAAATTGCTCGACTCTGCACTTCTGGACCTAATTGTGGTCTGGTACCAGGGCCTCAGTTTTCAAGGGGTAAATGTGAGGCTATCTTTGGTTAGTGTAACCCACATACTGGGATCCTGAAGTTGGCCTATGCTCAGGATTGGAATATGGTGCAGTAGGTGTGGGGATGTTTGGGCAGCAATGCTCTGTGTACACCTTTGCTTCCTAGTTCCCCTTTATCCCATGAAAATCAACTCTCCCTGCCTATCCCTCAAGTTGTACTCAATGGTAGAGCCCCCTCATTCCGTTCTTCTTTGACTCCTGATGTTTTTAAGCACTTTCTAAAGATCAGTTTAGAAGGATAGTCAGAGAGGTTTTTACTTTTGCTGTTACTAAGCCACCATGTTGGCTAAGCTTACCAAAAAAAAATTTTAATGAAAGACTAAAATACCTCACTGGAAAAACAATTAATCTTGAAAACAAATCCAGCAGAGATGGTCTAAGAATCATCAGAATATCTGTAAAACATGATTATAATAAGACACCTTATGACAAGAAATCATTTGGGAAAACTTCCCATATATCCTCAAAAAGGGAAAAATAGAACTTGAGAAAACATACAGATAACCTTGCAAAAGAGACGTTAAAGTAAGATACCCTAGGACTATTACAGCCAAATTTCAGAATTCCCTGGCCAAGGGGAAAAGACTAAAAACCAGAAGGAAATAATTCTAACATCATGGATCCACAGTCAGGAGTACACAGGACCAAACAGGTTCTATACTGAAGTTCTAGAAAGCATGAAATATGCTAGTCTAAAAGGTAAAGGATTTAGAAGTACAGCCTAGAATTAACTCGCAGCAACACTGAGCATAATCCTCCAGAGAGGGAAAAATTATATTCAATGAAATAAAGAAACTTCAGACTTTTCCGACCAAAAAGCCAGAAGTGGAAGGAAAATTTGATCAGTAAATTTGACATTTAAGAAAACCTTACAAGAGTAATATGAAATCTTGAGGATTTTAAAAGGTTGAATTGTTCCTTCATACCTGTGATTACAGCTAAAATAAAACTCCAGTGCTTAATTTCCATAGAGTTTATTCATATTTACTTGAAATAGAGAAACAAGCAGTTAATTTTTTTAAAAAAAGAAAGAAGAAAACTAAATTTCCAGTATCAAAAATTAAAAAAGGTGACATCACAACTAAGGAAGAAGAAATTAAAGCAAGTTTTAGAAGTTATTTTGCTCAACTATATGCTAATAAATCTGACAATCTGAGTTAAATAGATGAATATTTGTAAAAATATAAACTACCTAGATTAAGAGGAAATACATGGCTTAAACAACCCCATTACAGAAAAAAAATATTGAACAAACCATCAAAGAACTGCCTAAGAAAAAGATCTAGAACAGACTCATTCTAAATGAATTTTACCAAATATTCAAAGAACAATTTACTCTGATACTACATAAACTATTTAGAAAAAAGTAAGGAAATATTGATTCCTCCCAAATGTTTTCTTAATGAAACAAATATGATATTTAATACCTAAACCAGGAACAGATAAAACAGGGAAATAAAATGTTAAACCAAACTACCTAATTTAACACTGATGCAAAAATGTTAAATAAAATACAATAAGGATATCATAATATTTTAACCCCAGAATCTTATACCATGATCAAGTGGGTCTTATACCAAGAAAGGAGAGATGTTTCAATAATAGGAAAACTATCTGTATAATTTACCATATTAATAACAAAACCAACAGAAAGCATATGATTATTGTAAGAAATGCATAAAAAGTATTTGGCAAAATACAACACTAATTACTAAAAAAAGATTAGAAAAAATTGGAATAAAAGGAACCTTTCTAAAAGAGATAAATTGCATCTATCTAAAATCATCAGCAAACATTACCTATAATGGGGATAAACTAAGACTGTTACCAGTGAAGTCAGGAGTAAAGAAAGGACACTCATTATCACCAAAATTATTTAATATTGTACTAGCAATGCTCACTATAGCAATAAGAGCAGAAAAATTGAAGGAATTATAGTAGACAATGAAGAAACCAAGTTATTACTCTTTGCTGATGATGTTGTATATGTAGAACACCTTAGATAATTGACCAAAAAACTAAAATAAATATTAACAGCTTCTGCAAAGTGACAGGATACAAAATAAACCCATATAAATCATCAGCATTTCTACTTTTCACCAACAAAATTTAGATAATAACCCTAGAAAATATAAAATACATGGGAGAATACGTAGCAAAAACTCAGAAATTACAAAAACGCAATTGCAAAATACTTTTGTTTGTAAAATAACACAATTAAAATCAGTTCTAAACAATTGGAAAAACAGTAATTATTCATGGATAGACCAATTCAATATAGTGAAAATGAAAAATCCTAAATAAATTAATTTACTTATTCAATGTTATATCAAACTACCACAAAATTAGAAAAATAAAATAAGAACAAAGTTCATCTGGAAGAAGTAAAGGCTAATAATATCAGGGAATTAATGAAAAAAATGTATCAGAGAAGTACACCTAGTTGTACCAGATCTCAAACTATACTAGAAAGTAGTAATCATAAAAAGAGTTTGATATTGGCTAAGACGTAAAGGGTTGGATGAATGTTATAGAGTAGGCAATCAACACATGGTAGTCAATGTCCATAGCAACTTAGTTTTTGATAAACCCAAAAGAACCAATCTTTGGGAGAAAGAGCTCACAATTTGACAAAAATTGCTAGAAAATCTGAAAAGCATTATGGCAGAGACTAAGCATGGACCAACATCTTATACCATATACCTTGATAAAGAGAAAATGAATACTTGATCTAAAAATAAAGGGTGACATTAAAAACAAATTAGGGAAACACAGAAAAGTTTGCCTGTCAGATTTATGAATAAGGGAAGAATTTGTGGCCATGAAAGACATAAAGAATATTATGAAAAAAGATATAATTTTGATTACATTAAATTTAAAACATTTCTATAAATGAAGACAATCCAACTAAAACTGGAAGGGAAACCACGAATTGGAAATAAATCTTATAGCAAGCATTTCTGATAAGTCTCATTTTTCAAATACATAGAAAACTGAGTCAAATTTATGAGTACAAAGCATTTGCCAATCAAAAAATGGTTAGGGGATATGAAAAGAGATCAGAGATAAGGGAAAAGGACCTACATATACCAAAATATTTTAGCATTTTTTGTTGTTTTGGAAAAGAATCAGAAACTGACAGGTTGTCCATCACTTAGGGAACAGAGAAGTTTGCATATATAGTTGCAATGGATTACTATTGTGCCATAAGGAATAACAAACAGGATGAGTTCAGAAGAAACTTTAGAATACAGAATTTTATAAGATAAATTATAATTGAAATAGAACATAACATTTATAATTTATATTTATACTGGTTATACTGGTTATTTATGTAAATATATTTGTGCAAATATATTCATAATTTATATTTATAATATAATCCTTTAAGTTTTCAAATAAAGAAACTGAGGCCAAGAGAATCTTTTGAAGATTATTCAGAAACTTATTGATAGAATTAGCTTTAGAGCCTCAGTTTCTCTCTGAGTTCAGTGACCATTTAAAAGCACCAAATTTCTTCTTTACTACAAAACTTTATTTCCATATTAAAATTAATAATACATTTACCATATATAACTTGGATGGTCAAGGCTGTCCTAAGTATTCATCTGGCTTTGGAGGTATAAGAGGAGGAAAGTAAGTCATTCCAAATACTGAGGCACTTGGTAAAAGCATAGTGAATGAAATGGTTGCTATGGTAGCCAAGTAATCTAATTACTGCTCTTCTGTGAATATTTTCAAATGAAATTGAAAGATCAAACAATAAGTTCAACAATGTATTACTATATAGAAGATTCTTAATGAGAAATATTTTTAAAATTTGCAGATATAAATTGTTTAAACTAGAAACATTCTAAATGCTTTTTTAACTGGAATATGATCTATTCTCAGATCCTATTTAGTTCTGAAGTTCCATATTCTATATTTAAACATTTTATATTCGAGAGTTCCTTCCAGACTAATATTCTGCTATAATTTTCTATTTTTTTAACTTTTTAGTGTTTTTATATCCCTTCTGCCTCTAATAGTCTAATTAACAGTATTTCTTTAAGAGATGGATCTCATGTTGAATAGCACTGGTAATTCAATTGCAAATAAAATGAAATTAGAAGAAATTTCATGAGACAGATGCCAACTGACAATTATGTTGCTCACTATCCAGTATTATCTCACAGATCCAGGACAGACTAAGGAGGAATCTTTTGCTTTGAGGTATTGTTCTGGGCATATAGGCCTCAGGTCCTTGTCTGTGTTCCCAGACAGGAACACCTTCAGAAGCAAACAGTAGCTGGGAGTTTTAAGTCTGAAGAGTAGACCAAGGTCTGAAATCTTAACCTATTTGGAAGTCTGCAGAGGAATAACCAGGGAAGGAAGGCCAGACCCTTCAAAAAATGTTTACACTTCTGTCATTCTGGAGCAGTAGAATGTTCTTGTTTGCTGGTGACAGTTATCTACTCTTGTTCAAACTTAAACTCAGATCAAGAATTTGAAGAGTTCAAATCATATGCCAACATGAGTTTCATAGTAAGGATTCAGGGCAGGCTCAATATTAGGAAAACTATCAGTTTAATAGACCATATCAATAAGAAAACCAACAGAAACCATATTATAATCCCAATAAATGTAGAAAAAGCTTTTGACATAATACAACACATATTTCTATTAAAAAAAGAATAGACGGCATAGGAATAAATATGGCTTTCCTTAAAATGGTAAACAATATGTACCTAAAACTGTAAGTAAGCATTATCTGTAATGGGGACAAGCTAGAAGACTTCCTAGTAAGATCAGAAGTTAAATAAACATGCCCATTATCACCAATACTATTCAATGTAGTACTAGAAATGCTTCCTACAGCAAAAAGAAAAGAAAAGGAAATAGAAGGAATTAGAATAAGCATTAAAGAAACAAAGTTATCATTATTTGACAATGATATGATCACATACTTAGAAAATCCTAGAGAATTAAAAATTAGTTGAAATAATTAATAACTTTAACAAAGTTGTAGGATAAAAAAACACATGAATTACCAGCATTTTTATATCTTTACCAACACAGCAAGAAATAGAAAAATAGGTTCCATTAAAATTAAAGGTAGATAATATGAAATACCTGGGAGTTGTGCCATTTAAAATTATTATAAGCCCTAGTAGACTGCAACTCCCAGGGCTCCCTGCTACAAATTCCCCTGACACCTCCCAACTTCCTTTGTGGGAGGTGTTGAAGAAAGGGTAAAAGAAAGTTTGGTGCTTCAAGCCCAAAGGATCTCGGATCCTGACCTCTCTCTTGGTACCTTTTTTCCCCCTATCTACCTCCTAGTTTTCCCTAGACCTTCCCCTTCTAATTTAAATAAAACCTAGCTATTCTAAACCCTAAGTTGCTCTTTGATCTATTATTTGAGTCCCAAAGGGCTCTGGTCAGTTTCCCCCCGTCAGGGCTGGGGACCTCTCTTCCTTTCCCTTCCTCTACCTTCCTCTCTCCTTTCTCCCATCCATCCTTCCTCCTATCTACTTCCCTTCACCCCCTCACATTTTATTTGGCAATCAGATTGGACCCTGAACCTACCTACCTGCCTGACTTACTGCCTAACTGGTAAATAAAAGTTTTCCCACCAAAACCCAGCTGAGCAGGGGTCCCTTCCCCTTTTTAAACTCCTGCCAGGCTCCTCTGCCTCAGCAGAGGTGCTAGATCTAAATCCCCCCCCACCCCCAATCAGGAGCCTTAACCCTAATCCCCCCATCACTCTTGCTGGGCTAAGACCCAGCAGGGGGCCTGCCAGCAAAAATCCAGTATGGGTCTGGAAAAACCCCAGTCCCTCTCTGCCTTCCACCCACCCCAGCCTAAATTCTCTAAACTCCCTACTGCCCACTACTAGCTCCAATCTCTTCCTATGGAGAGATTTTGCCTTTTTAAAAGGCAACACTAAAAAACTCCAAATACTAAAATAATTCCACTTACTTTGATTATCAACCTGATGGCTTTAATTGTCCATTTCAGTTTTGTTCATTTTAGCTTTAAACCCCCTAATTCTAGAATCCTGGCCACTCTCTCCCCTCCCTTCTTCTTACTGAGCTGCAGTGCTACCTTGGCCACTAGAGGCCAGCACTGAGCACTCAGTGTGCTCCTCCCTCCCTTTTTTCTGCTAAGTTGCATTGCTACCTTTAGGCCACTATAGGGCAATACCAATAATACATAATATATAGCAAAACCAAAAGAAAATTAAATTAAAAAAATAATTTTTGCAGTTTAAAATAAATATATACATTAATCAAAAATCATAAATAAATATACCAAACACACAAATAAATAAATAATTGGAGTTCATTGACTAAATAAATCAGTAGAAACCTCTCAATATGATTGCTTCTATACAGGAAAACTTTCTGGCTTTTGTCAAATTGGAAAACCTTTACGGTTTCTGAATGCCTCCTGTTTCTGATGCTATTGGGAAATCTTATTTTTCTAATCTTCAATATGGAGATGCAGAAGGCTGCAAATCACTAAATGCAAGCCAACATCCAGAGCAGCAGTACAAACCCAATTGGACAATTTCAAATACATTATCCACAATGCAGTGAAAAAGGAGGATCCAATTAAAATATTTGATTCAAAATTTCAGGAGTATACAATTAAAAAATCTGATTCCAAATTTCCAAATTTTGTGAGGCTGTTACTGACATACCCCAAGAAGAAAGTTCTATTCCTCCTATTTCTCCTGAAATAGAGGAGATAGATGTAAGAAAACTCCTCTCTCATCTTGTGCATCTCCTGGCCAATCTTCCTCCCCTCCTCCTTCTCCTGATACTCCTGTCCCTTCTCCCAACCCACAACAAACCCCAACCAAGACTGTACCAGTTCCTATCCATGTCACAATAAGCATGCAAACACCTCAAAAGACCTATTCTTCCATGGTAAGCACTAAAATGACTAAAAAGAAACCAAAACCACTCTATGATTCTAATTCTATTTTATATGAATCTGATTTCTGTGATGGTCTTTTCCCTCTAAGGGAAGTGCCTACATTAGACAGATCTGGGGATGTGATAAATTTAACATACCATACTCCATTCACTCCTCAAGATATCAAAGAATTTAAAAAAGATGTTCTAAATTATAATGACAAACCTATAGCTGTAATGAAAAGGATGGAAGACATATTTTCCCAATATAATCCTTCCTATAAGGATGTGGAAAATTATTCCAGATCTTCCTGAGAGAGAGAGAAACAAAATCATCTTTTATGTAAATAAGGCCCAAGGACGAAATGCACATGGCTGGCCACATGAAGACCCTCATCGGAATTAAATCACCCTAAGGAATATTTGCAGTTAAATAATGCTAGGGCTGAAATATTAAAAACAATGAAAGAATGTGCAGAAAGTCCAGACAACTGGACCAAATTTGATCGCCTGACACAAAATGATGATGAAATTCCCTCTCAGTTTATGGACAGGCTTATTGAATTAGGAGCTCAATTTTTGGACTTAGATTTATCAACAGAGCAAGGCATACGACAAATAAGGCGACAATTTGTAAACAGTTCTAGCAGAATGGTCCAAGATTACTTTAAGATGCATTGTCCCAAATGGCCAGAAATGGATCTGGACGAATTATGGAAAAAAGCTGTGTATGTCACTAAAGGATATAAAGAGACAAAGGTTCAAACTAATGACCTATTGGATATCATACAAAAAGAATTGAAATCATTACAAAATAAAATAGAAAAAGCAGGAAAGAGGGCATGATGATACTACACCAATACCACTTGCCCCTCTCCAAGAGTCTAATTATCAATCTCTGACTTGCAACTTCTGAAACATGAAGGTCCACTTAATGGTGAATTGCAGGAATTTGTTACAGACAATTAGGAATAATAATAACAATAATAATAACTACAGAAACAATACTAATTTCAGAAACAGTAACTATTGGAACAATAACTATAGGAATCACAATTTCATAACAGATAAATAGGCAGGTAACCCACAACAAATGACCCCACAGCAGTATCTTCAAAGTGGACCTTGTCCATGCACTACTCAAGGTGCTACTGCTCCTCCACGTGGGGCAGAAGGTAGTGCCCCTTAAACTCTATCTCTTTTGTTGTTTTGTTGCTATTAACCCTTTTCAGTTTTTCCTCCCTTAAAAATAGAAAAGAAGAAGAAACAGAATTTTGAATACAGTTCTTGTCTACCCCCTTATTTTATTTGTGCCATCCAGTATTTAATATGTACCTTTATGGAAGTCCATAATAACTTGTATTGTGTGATGATTTGGAAAACTTGTATTTTGTATATTTTGAAAGATTTGAACATATATTACTTATATTAGGAAACCTGTATTGAATTGACTTGATTTGAATTTTGTGCTTTTTGTGAAATTTTTATATTTTCTTAAATGTATAATTGCTTTTATACATCCATTGTTTTAACTCATTTTGCACTCACACTGTGAATCATGGCTAAGTTAAGAGGAAATGCATTTAAATTCTTGGGTAAGAACCTTTATATTTTACCCCTCCTGAAATGACATGAATTACAACATACATATACATATATTTTTTTCATTGTCACTGATTATAGTGACAATATATAGATATATATTTTTGAATTTTTAGCACATTTTTATAATTGCATGTGCAATTTTTGTATTTGAAGCACATGTTATCTAAATTGAAAGAGTTTTTGATTATTAGATTAGTATATCCATTTGTTCTAACTGTAACTGCCTACCCAAAAGCCTTAGACTACTGAAACTGCCATTGGTATTTTACTAATATGGGACTTTGCACATATGTCTGATTCGAAGAAATGAGATCAACAAAGGAGCAAAGATTTCATCTATACAGTGCCAAAGAAGCACAGATACCTACACAGTGCCAAACCATCATGTACTTAACCTGACTGATATCAAATGAGCACACAGGTCAAATTGAGAAACTAATCCAACTTGGATTGCTGAGACTTCTATGTCAATAAAGAGGGCTTGAACCTAGTGTGAGAATCATGGTTGCAACGCTTAACATATCTTAATATATAGGACTCGCTGAATCACACTCTTTGTGAAAATTTATATCAAGTATCTAATAATTGGCTGTTCTGTCTCCATATTTTATCCTTGAGAAGAAATGACAAAAGAAGAAAAGAAGAAATGATGTAATATTAAACCAATAAATAAAAATCTAGTCCCTTTTTCCTAATTTTCTTACTATGGTGGTTGACTGTGGTCCTGGTTGCGAAGTGGGTAAATTCATGATATCGGATATTATGCAAACTCTTTGATTCAACAATTACATTACTAGGTCTATGTCCCAAAGAGATAAAAAAAGAGGTAAAGGACCTATTTGTACAAAAAATATTTATTACTAATCTTTTGTGGTAGCAATATATTGAAAATTAAGAGTTGTCTATCAATAGAGGAGGGGTCAAACAAGTTGTGGTATATGAATCTCATGGAATACAACTGGGATATAAGAAATGAAGAAGTAAATTATTTCAGAAAAATCTATTAAGACTTACATAAACTGATGTAAGGTGAAATGATCAGAAGCAGAAAATCATACTAAGAGACAGCAATATTTTTGAGGGACAACTTGGAATGACCAATCCAATCCAATCCAATGCCAGAGTTTACTTGATGGAAAATATCATCTGCCTTCTGAGAAAACTGATAGAATGGAATGCAGACAGAAACATACAGTGTTTCAAGTTCCTTTTTCTCCTCCTCCTCCTCCTCTTCCTCCTCCATCTTCTTCTCCTCCTTCTATTTCTTCTTCTCCTTCTTCTGTTTCTCCCCTTCTTCTGTTCCTCCTCCTCCTCCTCCTCTTCCTTCTTCTGCTTCTGCTTCTGCTTCTCCTTTCCTCCTCTTCCTTCTTTCTGCTTGGGTTTTCTTCATCAAAATGTTTAATATGAAAAAAAATGTTGCCTGAAATTGCATCACTGCAGAGAGACTCAGGCCAGATTTGAAGCTGAGATCTCCTAATTCTAGGCCTGGTACTCTATCCACTATATTACCTACCTGTCCCTCCATACTAACATATTAGCTCTTCCTCATAACTTTAATAGTCTCCCTTACTTCTAGCTCTTGGAGACCCTACCTCCTAAAGGTTCAGTTTGAAGGGCCACATTCCTCAAATAGCCATTTATATATTCCTAAGTTATTATTGTAAATCCACCTGAAGTATATTTTGTGTACATGTGTGTGTATGTGTGTGTGTGTGTGTGTGTGTGTGTGTGTGAAAGAGAGAGAGACAGAGAGACAGAGATAGATGTGATGTTGTGTGGGAAGGTGACAGAGTGATGCTAGGGAGACAGGAAAAGACTAGGAGTTAGCAGATCCTCAGTTTGGATCCTGCATTTGATGCTTACTGGTTTTGTGGCTCCAGGCAAGTTATTTAATGTTTGCCTCATTTTTCTCATGTATAAAAGAAGGATAATAATAGCACCTAACTCCCTGAGTCATTGTGAGGAGAAAATATTTGTAAAAACCTTTGTAAATATTAATGTACTAACTAAATGTTAGCTATTATTACTATTTTTAAAATAAATAAAAATAAAACTATCATTATATATATTAAAATTATATATATATACATATATATACACATACAT
>NC_058131.1:70578213-70668391 GCF_016433145.1 Gracilinanus agilis
AGAGAGAGAGAGAGAGAGAGAGAGAGAGAGAGATAGATATACAATATATATGTTTAACAGTATTTCTGTAAATACTGTTAAACTTGGATTCTGAAACTGTGGTGAAGGGAGCACTGCTTAAGACCCAGGTTCTTGTGCAGCTGTTTTCAAAACTGGCACTGGGAATCTATTTGCTTTTATTTCTTCCCAGGTGGTATGATATAAGGAGAGATTATCAATATTCTCTTAACCTGTACTCTGGTCTGCAACCACAAGAACTCTTTTACCCCTTGGATCTATGACCAAGTTTTCTGTTTCCTTGTGGCCAAAAATGTGTTCCTCTTCTCCCTGAAATCTTGTCCCTGGATTATCTGAATCTGTGTATGGGCAATAAGACCAGAGTCTTGCATGCAGAGCCAGCAAAAGACTTCTATAATCTCCTTCTGAGCAATTGTCTGACTGTACCCTTACTGTCTATGGCTGAAAGTTCCTAAAGTTTTTGCTGCTGCTTCAGGTATGTGCAAAGCCTGGAGCCTTGCATTCCACCTCCATCCCAATGCCCTATGTATCTTTTGCTGACTTTTTTTTTGTGGAAAAATTTCTTCAACTTGTCTTTTTGTGGGTGCTGCTGTTTCATAATTCATTGTGATATCATTATATCATAGCTTTTAAGAGAGTAATTTAGTAAAGAGCAGATCTTTCTTCTTCTCAGGTCCCTTCTCTTAAAAATGTGTGTTGAAATTCAGACTTATTTCAATTCTAAATCTAAGATTCTAAGTATTTGGAGGACTGTGGAAAGAGGAGTAACCTTTAAATGCCAATCATCATTAGTAAAGAAAGTTTCTTTCATTTGGAATTCCCTAAGCCAATAAAATCACATTTCATATTGACAAGACTCCTTGACCAAGTCAAGTTAGGTTAGAGTTTATGACCAAATAAGAGATAGGGAAAGTTATGGGGAAAAGGTGGATACTTTTGATTACATAAAATTTTTAAAAAGATTTTTTTTGAATAAAACTAATTAAGCCAAAATTATAAGTAAAGCAATAAACTGGGGTGGTGGGAGGGTTATAGCATGTTTCTCATTTCTGCTATATATAGGAACTGAGTTAATATATTTTAAAAAGAGCCATTCTCCAATTGATAAATCATCAAAGGACATTAACAGGAAGTTTTCAGAAAAAAACAAAGCTGTTTATAGTCACAGGAAAAAATGCTCTAAAGCACTATTGTTTAGAGCAGGGGTCGGCAACGTATGTCTCTGGAGCCATATCTGGCTCTTTTGAGGTCCAGATATGGCTCTTTCTGCAGGAACCATAAAGTCAATTTTTTATCAGGTGCTGTTACAGGAGCGGCACACTGTGAGCACTGTACGGCTGTCATGAAATTACATTTTAAAAAATGTGGCATTTATGGCTCTCACGGCCAAAAAGGTTGCGGACCCCTGGTCTAGAGAAATGCAAATCAAAATAATTATGGAATAACACTTCAGATCTATCAGTTTGGCTAACATGAAAGGAAAGGGAAATAAATGTTGGAGGGATTGTAGAAAGATAGGAACACTAATTGCTGTTTTTGGAGTTGTGAAATGGTCCGACCCTTTTGGAGAAAAATTTGGAACTATTCTCAATGCACTATAAAACTGTGTGTACCCTTTGACCCAGCAACAACACTACTAAGTCTCTACCCTAAGGAAATCAAACTATTGGGAAAGAGACTAATATATACAAATATATTTACAGAAATTCTTTTTATGATGGCAAAGATTTAGAAATTCCCATCACCTGTGCAATGTCTGAACAAGTTGCAATATATGATTGTGATGGAATACTATTTTCAGATGAGCAATGATGAGGGAGATTGTTTCATACAAACCCAAGCTTCTCGCACGAATTTGTTGCAAAGTAAAGAGAGCAGAAAAAGGAGTACACTGAACATGGTAAGTACCATTTTGTAACTATGACCAAGTGTGAAAGACTTAGTAACTCTGATCAAAACAATGATTCAAGACAATGTCAAAGGATCCAGGATAAAAAATGCTAACAGCAGTGAGAAAAAAGAACAGAGGAATCCTGTATGTGGATTAAAGCATACTTTAAAGGAGAAAATCTTTATTTTTATCATTTTATTTTGTTTCTGTTTTCTTTTGCAAATTGGTTAATATGGAAATATTATTTATGACTTCATATGTATAATCAATATATCACTTGCCTTCTCAAGGGATGTAGGGAATGCAGGAGGAAGGGAATCTGGGAGTCAAAAGTTTTAAAAAATGAATGTTAGGGGCAGCTGGTTGGCCCAGTGGATTTAAAGCCAGGCCCAGAGATGGGAAATCCTGGATTCAAATCTGGTTTCAGACACTTCTTAGCTCTGTGACCCTGGGCAAGTCACTTGCCTAGCCCTTACTGTTCTTCTGCCTTAGAACCAATAGACAGTATTGATTCTAAGATGGAAGGTGAGGTTTTTAAAAAAAATTAATGTTAAAAAATTTAATGTGGGGCACCTGGGTAGCTCAGTGGATTGAGAGCCAGGCCTAGAGACAGGAGATCCTAGGTTCAAATCCGGCCTCAGACACTTCCCAGCTGTGTGACCCTGGGCAAGTCACTTGACCCCCATTGCCTACCCTTGCCAATCTTCTACCTATAAGTCAATACACAGAAGTTAAGGGTTTAAAATTTTAAAAAAAATTAATGTAATTGGAAAATATTAGATGAAATAAAATACATTTTAAAAGGGAATTAAAAATTTCAATTCACTGAATTGTAAAAATTGAAGGGATTTCAGGGACATCTATTCTCACATATTCAATTCAATTAAACAAGCTTTTTAAATCCCTTTTTATATGTATGAGCCATTGTGCTTAGCAAGAGATAAAGGCAAAAAAGTGTTAGATAAAACAAAAAATATACTGAATTAATGGTGGAGGAATGGATACATAAACAGAGACATAAACAAGAGGTTTAGTCCAAATAACTTACATTCTATTAAAGAAATATAGCAGGGGCAGCTAGGTAGCTCATTGGATTGAGAGTCAGGCCTAGAGACAGGAGGTCCTAGGTTCAAATCAGGCCTCAGACACTTCCCAGCTGTGTGACCCTGGGCAAGTCACTTGACCCCCATTGCCCACCCTTACCACTCTTCTACCTATGAGCCAATGCACAGAAGTTAAGGGTTTAAAAAAAAGTCCAAAAACAAAGATATAGCAGTTATCAGATAAGAACAATATGATAGTAGGGATGAGCAAATAGTAAATAGTAGAGGAATTAGGGATGGTTTCCCTCAGGAAGTGGCCCCTGTATTAAGCCTTGAAGGAAACCCAGAAATCTAAGAGTTAGAGGTGAAGAGAGAGTATACTCCAGGCACTGGATAAAGTATTTACAAAGAAATAAAGGCAGGAGGTGGAATACTAAGGTCAGGGAAAAGCAAGTAATCTGCTTTTGCTCAGTCATAGTGTATGAAGAAGGAACAATGTTAAATGAGTATCAAAATACAGACTAGTTAGCCTGTGAAAGGTTTTAAATGTCAAGTCAAGGTGTTTGAATTTGATTCTAGAGGCAATAAGATACTAAAGATTATTGAGAAGGGAAATAATATGACCAGACTTGTGCTTTAATAAGATTATTTTAGCAGATGTGTGGAGGATGGATTATCAAAGAAAGAGAAGCTGGAAACAGGGAGACCTATTAGACTATTGCAAGAGGTAATGAGAACCTGAAAAAGGATGACAGCCATGTAAGTGAAGAGAAGGGGGCAAATGATGTGAAGTAGAAGTGGGAAGACATTCTCTCTGGGGCATGAAACAGTGAAGAGTCAATATTAACTTTGAGGTGAAACATCTGAAAGGAAAAATAATCACTTTTGATCAGAAGTAGGTAAATGTGGAAGACAGGTGGATTGGAGGAGGACAGGTTTCAGTTTTAGATAAGTTTAATTCTTAATATTACAAAATTAGCTTCTATGGCATTTCTCTCTCCTGATTTTCTTCATACATTCTGATTAAGAAGTAGCTAGGTGGCTAAATGGGTAGAGCAAAAGGAAGTTAGGAAAACCTTATTTTGAATCAGGACTCAGACTCTTATTGTGTGAACCTGGGTAATTAGTTTAACCTCTTTTAGCATGTTTTCTCAACTCTAAAACTGGGATAATAATAGCTCCTACATCACAGAGTTGTCATGAATATGGAAAACAATAATATTTCTTTTTATAATAGTACCTTTCCCCAATAACATGTAAAACAATTTTTGTCATTTATTTTAATTTCAATTTTTAAATATTTTTTCATGTTTACATCATTCATTTTCTGTCCCTTCCCTCCTTAACCCTCCCAGAGCTGACAAGCAATTCCACTGGTTGTACAAATGTTATCACTTGATACCTATTTCCATATTATTCATTTTTGCTACAGAGCTTTTTCTAAAAGCCAAAACCCCAAATCACATATCCATAAATACATATAAGTGATGCTTTTATATTTCTACTCTCATAGATCTTTCTCTCAATGTGGCTAGCATTCTTTCATATAAGTCCTTTGGGAGTGTCTTAGCTTGTTACATTGCTCTAGTAGCAAAGTCCATTACTTTGAATTGTTACATAATGTATTACTTTCTATGTATAATGTTCTTCTTCTGCTCATTTCACACTGCATCAGTTCACTGAGATTCTCCCAGTTCATATAAAAATCCTCAAGATCATCAATCCTTATTGTACAATAGTATTATATCACCATCACATACCACAATTTTTTCAACCCTTCACCAGTAAAAGGATAACCCTTCATTTTCCAGTTTTTTTGCCACCACAGGGTACAGCTATGAATATTTTTGTACTAGTATTTTTCCTTATTATCTCTTTGGGGTATAAACCTAGTAGTAGTATTTATGGATCAAAGGGTATACATTCTTTTAAAGCCCTTTGTGCATAATTCCATATTGCTTTGCAGAATTCTTGGATTAATTCAAAATTCCATCAGCAATGCATTGGTATCCTGATTTTGCCATAATCCCTGACATTTATTTTCCTTTATTACCATATTGTTCAATCTGCTAGGTGTGAGGTGGTACTTCAGAGTTGTTTTGATTTGCATTTCCCTAATTATGAGAGATTTAGAGCACTTTTTCACATGCTTATTGATAGTTTTGATTTATTTGAAAACTGCCTATTCATGTCCTTTGATCATTTCTCAATTGGGGAATCACTTCATTTTTTTGTACAACTGATAAATTTGAGAAAAGATACCTTTGTCAAAGGTTTTTGTTATAATATTTTTCACAAATTATCCCTTCCCTTTTAATTTTGGTTGCATTGGTTTTGCTTATACAGAAACTTTTTTATTTTAATATAATTCAAAACATTCATTTTGCATTCTGTAGTGTTCTCTATTTTTTCCCTGTCTTTCTTGTTTACCTTTTCATGTTTCTCTTGAGTTTTCTATGTGGACATCAAATTTTCCATTTTAGTTCTAGTCTTTTCTTTACAAATACTTGGAAATCTTATATTTTGTTAAATGCCCATGGGTAGGTGATTCTTGGTTGTAGACCCAATTCTCTTGCCTTTCTGAATATCATATTTGAAGCCTTGTGGTCCTTTAGTGTGAAAGCTGACAGATCCTGTATAATCCTGACTGGAGCTACTTGATATCTGAATTGTCTCTTTCTGGCCATTTACAATATTTCTCCTTAATCTAGAAGCTATTGAATTTGACTATAACAGTCCTTTATGGATGTAATGTAGGGTGGGGTGATCTCTGGAATTTTTTCAATGTCTATTTTGCCCTCTCATTCAAGAATATCAAGGCAGTTTTCTTGGATAATTTCTTGTACTATGATGCCAAGGCTCTTTTTTTTTTGTTCCAGGCTTT
Source organism: Gracilinanus agilis (assembly GCF_016433145.1). Classification (NCBI taxonomy): domain Eukaryota; kingdom Metazoa; phylum Chordata; class Mammalia; order Didelphimorphia; family Didelphidae; genus Gracilinanus; species Gracilinanus agilis. The sequence goes on from NC_058131.1 coordinate 70,584,050, forward strand.
CAGGTAGACCAATAATTCTCAAATTCTGTCTTCTGGACCTGTTTTACAGATAAGTTGTCTTTTCAATGAGATATTTCAAGTTTTCTTCCATTTTTTTATTCTTTTGATTTTTCTTTATGAATTCTTACTCTCATGAGATCATTGGCTTCCACTTGCCCAATTCTACTCTATAAAAACTGATTTATAGCTATGATCTTTTTTACTTTTCCTGTTCTGTTTTTTCTATCTGCTTTTCATGGCTCCCAGGAGGCCAAATCTTGTCTCTAATTTGCTTAATACTTCATTTGATTTCTCTGCCTTGTTAAAGTTAAATTAAAAAATTCCTGGTTCTTAGTTTCCATAGTTTGTTAATATTAATGGAATAAAGAAGGCAGATAGTGATTAAAGTCTATTTCTAATCTAAGCATGTGTCTCTCCACATGGCTATCTCTCTCGGCCATGGTCTTTTACCTGCCATCATGCGAGGAAATAGAGAGAGAGCACTTCCTCTCACCCCTCTTTTTTTCTTCCCCTTTACCCAGGATCCTTTCCAAGTCATTGTACCCAGCTTATTTCACCTGTGACCTATATTTGGAGCACTCCCAGGTGATGTAAAAATAGCAGTTGGGGGACACAGGAGTCTCTTTTCACACAATTTCCCCTTTGACTCTTTGTGAGACTAGCATGTTAAAATCTTCTCCCTTGGAGTTTCTAGGAGATTAACATATCGGGTCTTCCCAATGAATCATTCCACATATATAGCTTATATCTCTAATGCTTCTCTTATTAGAGGTATGTAAAATATTGCACTTTACAAAGAAGGAATTAAAACAATTTGGGGATAAAAGGGAAAAAAGAAAAAGAAAACAAAAATAATTGATAGATGCATTGACAAAATGTCAATTGGGGGCACTCCCCTTTGACATAAAAGTTTACATTCAAAATAAATTATGAGTTCAACCCCCTTTAGTTCAGTTTATTATATCCCATCATTCACTCTGTATCTCTTTATGTGTGGTATGGTTTCTAGAGACATTCTCATGGCACTTTCTCCAAAAGATGTGCTTTCTTGATTCGAGTGTTGGCAATTTTCTTTTCCTAAAATTTCTTTAGAAGATTTAAAACCTTGGATTTTAGGATAATTAGGATAATTACATAATCCCCCTTTAGGAGGGTGTAGACCAACACTAGAATCATTCTGGGATACATAGCTGAGTTACTGCTTCAATTGTCAAAAGAAAACCAAACCCTGACCCCTCAAAGAAATAGAAGAAAAAATTAAATTCTGGATAATTTTATACACATATCAAAATGTTATGTGTATAAAATTATGAGTAAATAAGAATAAACCCATAACAGGTCCTTAAATCACTAGCAAGGTCCAATTAAAGTCCTATAGGATAATTGTAGCAGTATTGTACTTACCCATTGGCAACCAGGACTATGGAAAACTTGTCATAATATAAAAGAGAAGGGACTAGATTCTGAGGCAAAAGGGAAATGTGATTCCCTGGTATGATTTTACCTTCAATCTCACAGATAGGGGAGCCAAAATGAAAGCCAAACTAAGGTATTTATAGGACTCTGGCACTGGGAAGTCCAGTGTCTGAAGTGGTCAAACAGTTGTTTCCTCAAACCTCAAAAAAAGCCCTCTGTCTTGGAGTAGATCCTCAGCAATCTGACAGTGATTGTTGGTGTCTTTAACCTCATGCTTCTTTGTATTATGCAGTATTTTTTTTGTGATCCCTTCTTCTGAAATCAGAAATAATTATTAAAGTCCCATAATATTTAATAATCAATGGCAGGTTTCCATAGTCTAAAACTTCTGCGTATTCATTGGTATTAGGGTTAATAGATATTGTGAACTTATCCTTCAAGATCAAAATCATTAATACTGATTCCATGTGCTCAAGTACAAGAAATAAGCAAAAAGAAAAAAAAAACAAACATCCTATTGTAAATATAAAGAAAAACAATAATTATAATAAATCAGGAATTCATAGTTCACATTCCATGTGACAATATGTCAGCCAAACAGAGGCACAACACAAAGGTTTCTCACTCAAAAGTGAGCTCTATTTTCTTTCTAACTTGGCCATGGTCCACAGTGTAAGTATACATAATTTTTTTCACCAGGTAAAAGCTTGTTATAAACAGTAATACAACAACTATTATAGATTTTAAATTGTGTTACATAGACTTCTTCACTATGGGGAAAAGAATGGACTAGGATAACAGGCATTAAAACATCAGGGCCTGGAAAATAGAAGATTTCAACCCCTGACTCCAGAGTCCTCCCCACCCCACCCCACCCCACACACACCATAATAAAGATTCCTGACTATTACTCTGGGGGGGGGGGGGCTACCACACTAAGCATAGTAAGGACAAACCCCATATTGGATATTTTTGTGTGGGTTATTATTTGTCCTATTACAATCTCTTATCCTGTTAAAGGATCAATTAATGTTATTATTATATTGTTATTTCTCCAGTTTCTCCTTTTTCTATTTTTATTGGTTTCTGTTTCTATATTCCATAACTACATTGCCTTCCTTCCCACAATAAAAGCAAGTCATTGGTTGCCTATTGTGTTCCTTTAAAAGAACTATGACCTCTTTCTCTGCTCCTCCTTTTACTTGCTCTTTTAATTCAGCTCTTTCTTTCCTTAATTTCTCCTCTAATTAATTTTTCTCCTTCTTTAATCTCTCCACTAATTCAGCTTCCTCTCTATCTTCCTTTTCATGGCCATCAAAGTCATAATCCACTACTCTCTTTAATGTATCAAGGTTCATAATGGACTGTTCGGGGCAATTATTCGCAAAATATTTCCTAACAACCCTGCAGAAGTTTGTTTTTTTATGTTTTTACAAATTGTGTTCTTATGTGTCTAATATTTTTTCCCCTAGAAAGATCTAGGTTGAGGTATCTGCATCTGAGTTCAACAAACCCATCCATGAACTGAGATGGTTTCTCATTATCCCCCTATTTCAAGTCTTTGAATTTTGTCCAAGTACCTGGCCTGTAAGAACATGCCCTCATTGCTTTTAGTAATGCATTCCTACCTGACATAGATGTGAGTAATCTTCCTCTGAAACTGGAACCCATTTAGGGTCTATAGTGGGCCAGTGAACTGTATCCTCTCCCTGAGGGCCTGATTGACAAAATATAGGACTTTACTTCTTTCTCATTCCATTAGCAGGGCATGGAGCAAATCATTCACATCAATCCAATTAAGATTGTAAACTTGTAAATGCTTTCAAACTTATTTATGACTACAATGGGTTCATCTTCAAAGTAAGGATTTTTCCTTTGAATCTCTCAATATCTTATGGAGAGAAAGGTGTATGATGTCTAATACTTACTAAATTCCCTCACTTATTAGAAGTGGGAACATTCCTTAGAGGGAATAGGCCTTTACTTAAGTTGTCTGTGTATACTAAAATCTGATTTGATGTTCAGGTTGGAGTTGGATTGTTATGGGAAGGGGGAGGAGTGATTTAGTGAGGAGGGAGGGGCCAATCAAGAGGTGGGGAGGCAGAGTGAAAGAAGAGGGGGTAGGGGTAAGAAGGAGAATGGGGAGGAGATGGGAGGAGAGGAGATTGGGTGGATTGGAAGGGGTTGGTCACAATCAATGTGAAGAAAAACTGAGCAGGGGTGGGAGCAGGAAGGAGAGGAGGGGATCAGATAGGATGGGTGGGGTTGGTCAGGGAAAGGAGGGTAGGGACAGTAATGGAAGATGGAGAGGAGGAGAAGGGTGGTGGAGAGGTGGAAGAGAGTGGGGATAGGGTGGTTAGTGGAGAGGGAGAAGCTGTGCTAGGTAAGAGAGAAAATGAGCAAGGCAAGGCAAAAACTGGATGCCACTAGAACAGGGGGAGGTGGGTTGAAGGTCGGATGGTAAGGTAAGGTAGAGAGGTGGTTGGGAGGAAAGGGGATGAGAGGGATGTGAGGTCAGCAGGGTCTGATGGGGAAGGACCCAAAGGGGTCAAGTCATGGATTGGGTCAGTAGGAGGATGAAAAGCCTCCTCACAGGCAAGGTGGGAAGACAACAGGGTGTCTTTCTTGCTAGATCTAACTAGTGGTTTAGGGAAAACTAAAGGAGTTAAGTCAGAATGTTCTAGATCTAAAGAAGGAATAACCTCCTGGTTAGAGGGTAGTGAGGGCAATTTATCAGGGTTTTCAGATTCAACCGAACTATTTTCAGTGGACTGTGTTGAATTTTCAACCATATTTGCCTACAATAGCAAATAGGGAAAGTCTTTACAATTCTTATGGCCAATGGCCAATTTTAGTTCTTTCAAAACTTTAAAATCAAAAGAGCCATACCTTGGCCAGCTGAAGGATTTTACTGTCCATGCTTTACACAATCTCTTTGTTTCCTTCTTTGACATACCATGTTCTTTTGGAAAATTAGGATCATTCCAAGAATTCAATACTTTGTTCAGGGGTAAACCTGGAAGAATTTTTCCTGATTTCCTCTGATTTGCTGCAATATTTCCCATAGTGTTGTTATAAGCGAATTAGGGAAACTTTAGTAAGATGCATAAGCTAGCTGAAGGGCTGACAGAGAAGGTTACCAGCATGGAATGATGGAATGAGACTTCTTTTCTGAGAGACTCTCTCTGGATACAACTGATGGCAGTTAGGGGCTTTTTCTTAGCTGCTAGAGGTGAATATCTCAGAAAATAACTGTCTCCTATGAATCCATCTATCCTGGGAAAGATCAAGTTGAGCAGTGATTCTGGTTTGATTGGTGGATATATCAAACCAACTCAGCTCCTCGACTTTACCCCTTTTGTGGACTTACTTGCTATGACTCCTGCAGTGAAGATTCTCTATGACCTTACAGGCTGAATCTGTCAGGCTGAACTTAGAGCTAGTGTAGTTTTGTCCCACTACCTTTGGTTGAGCTTATCCATTAGAAATTAGTTTAGCCTGTCTATTCCCTAACCCCTAAATTTTAATAAACAGATTTTCTTTACTTCTGTGCCTTTCTCCAAACCCAAGAAATAATCCACAGAAAGCTAGCCTTCAACCCTTGTCAGCAGTTTACCTATTTCAATGTCTAGTCTATTGACTCTGAATTTAGAAGAACAATTTCTAGCCTTTCTATCCTAATATGTCTATTATTGTCAGGGCTAAGGAAGGAACTATTCTGAATATTACTGAATGGGCAATTAAAACAATGAAAGGATCCCAAAATAGTAAAAAAAAAATTTGAAACACAACTTCCTTCAATTTTATTGTAGAAAGCTATTATACTAGCATAAGATTAAATAAGAAACCAGTACCAGGTAATAATAATTGTTGAAAGACAAAAGTACTAATAATAAATAGATATAATTATTTTAAATTTTTTGAAAAAATATTATGATGATGTTTGAAATAATGAAGCACTGCATTAGAATTATTGAATAATATTGCATTGAGTTAATTTAGCTTAATTTATTTTTGTTCAATTTTATTAATTTGGTTTTAACTTAATTCAATATTCTTCAATATTATTAATTTTAAATTATTAACAATTAATATTAACAATTATTCAATTTGATGTGTTCAATTATATTTAATTTTGTTAGCAAATTTTTAAAATTAAATTGCCTTCAGTTTTACTTCTTGCCTGCAGGTGGTACTACACTTGCATATACTGGCAGCTGTGTACCTTTAGCCACAGCTGGGAGCATGGAGGCACAACCTGCTGCTGAGAGGTCAGTGGGGTCCAGTGTGTGACATGGGAGATCCCCCATGTGGGCTAGTGCTTCAGTCCCCACCCTTGCAACCAGGAGTGTGGAAGCCCTCCTGGGTAGAAGCAGCTTGAAAGTCAGAAAGGCATTGGGATGGATAGGATGGGTGTGGCCCCTAGTCACAGAGGCCTAGCTTGGGTTAAGGGCCATGGTCCAGTCTGCACAGGGGACCTGCCATCACCATGGGTCCAGGAGCCGGCCTCAGCTACAAGCTGGAAGCCTGTAGCTTTCCCGCTGGGATGGTAGGGTAGCCGCACCACAAAAGGGTCAGAGGGAGAGGACCAGGGGCCCCTGCTAGAATTTTGCCACTTGAGGTAGGGAGATGCCCTAACAAAAGGCTGAATTAGGATCCATCCCCCATGGGGTTCCCTACTGTGAGGCAGTGGAGGCGCCCCCCAACCCCCACCCCCATCTCTCCCTCCCCTTGTGGAAAGTATCATTCCTTTTGAGACTCAAGGTGAGTCCTGGGAGGGCTATCAGAGTTGCTGCTTCAAAGGCAAAGTACTAGGCGCGCCCAATGCAACCCTCACAATTCCGGGTACCCACAACGCTCAGGTGCCAGGGACAGGGAGGTCTAGCCCACTCTCTCTCAGCCACAGTCCTTCACCACCGCCCATCCAAGGAAGTAGGGAGAGAGCACTTCCGGGCACTCCTTTTTTATTTCTTCCCCTTTAACCCAGATCATTTCCAGGTCATTTCACCTGTGGCCTAAGTTTGGAGCGCTGTCACGTGACACCCAGTCATATGAGGTAAAGCCAGCAATCTGAGGACACAGGATATTCCCTTCACACAGCCTCTTTTTCCACGTGGGCAATTTTGTCTTTCAAGCTGCTACTTTCTTTTTATATTACTTTCATTTCTTTTTCTCACTTTTCTTCCCATTTTTCTTCTATAATTCTTACTTGGTTCTTGAACTCCTTTTTGAGTTCCTCAAGAGCTTGTGACCAATTTCCATTTCTTTTGGAAAGTTTGGATATATTTTCTTGCTTTTCCTTCTCTAGTGTGGCTTCTTTATTTTGCTTTTTTTTTCTCTGTAGAAATTATCCAGGGTCAAGAGCCTTTTTTGCTCTTGCTTATTCCTTTTAGCATTAGCGGATTGGGGTTCCTGAATATTGGTGGTCATTGCTTTCTTAGCTTCTGTCTCAGAGGTCTTTGCCTTGGTTGTATCTTCCCTTCCTTGTCAGAAGCCTGAGTGAGGGCAGGTAGATCTGTGATTGTGTGTGTGTGTGTGTGTGTGTGTGTGTGTAGCATGTGCTTTAAAGCATTTCTTTTTGAGGCTATCTTCCTCAGCTTCTGCTGCTTGAATTTACAGCTGCACTATTTATTTTGTTCTGAGGTGGTCTTTCCAGTCCCTGCTTCCTCAGCAATGGCCAGCCCTTTTTCTGCCCAAGTTCCACACACTGCTGCTGCCTGAGCTCTGAGTTCATCAGCCTTGAGTGAGGCTGCCAAGGCCCTGAGCTGCCCTCAGGGGTAAGTCTGTGGTGCTTTTAGCCAGTCCCTGAGAATTTCCAATGGTAGTGTGGAAGGAAGTTTCCGGGAGGGGTGATCAGCATGTGCTTTAATTAGTGTAGTTTCACTCCCTTATAGTGTGGGAATCCCCACTTACTGCCTACTTTTAATACTGCATCTAGTGGGAAAGCTCCTTTACTCTGGTTTTGATTTCTGTCCTTTTGTGATGTTCTGTAATGATCAGTTGGAAGGAAATTTGGAAGGCTCCTGCTATTATGCTGCCATCTTGGCTCCAATTTATCATTTATTTAAAAAAAATGAGTTCCATATTTTCTCCCTCATTCCCACCCCTGTCCCATTACTCCCCTCTTTCTGAGTTGGTAAGCAGTGTTCAATAGATTTTTAAATGGGAAAACACAGTACAATAGTTTTTCTGTATTAATACTTTTGTTGAATCAATCTCAAATTAAAAATAGGAAAATAAGAATAAATAAAGTGAAATATAGTATATTTTGGTCTGTACTTAGTCCATAAGATAATATTTCTAATGCATTCATCACAGTGACTGACACAAACTAGGTACTACATTAAATACTTATCTCTCCATTCTTTAATATGAAATTACACTTTATTTTCTTTTATTTTACTTTCTTCCTTCTGCCATTAATTGTTGATTACACTCCTAAATCCAATCTTCAGTACTCTTCACTACCCTCCTTTTTCTTCTTTGGTGACCTCTTTGGGAAGATGTTCTATCTCCTATCTTCATAACATTTCAATAACTATTCCCCATTTCTTGAAAGCGGAATAAGTGTAAAGAGACCGATAGTGAAATTTTTACATATAAAGCATTTCAGGAGAAAAAGAACTAACTAGCAGTTAACAGGATTAATAAAAGTTTCATGCAGAATTTGGTGCTTGAGAACAATTTTGAAGTGAGAAAATATTTCCAGAGATTCGATATGAATAAGCATATTCTCCATGTAATAGTGGGCATTTCCTTCCTCGATGCATGTTTTTTTTTTTTTAATCATAGAAGATCCTAACAGCTGAGATGAATCCATCAGTCAAATGCCTACATGTGGGGCAACTAGGTAGTTCAGTGAGGAGAGAACCAAGCCTACATATGGGAGGTCCCTCATACACTTCTTAGCTGTGTGATGCTGAACAAGTCACTTAACCCCAATTATCTACCCTTACCATCCTTTTACTTTGGAACTCTTACTTTGTATTAATTCTGACAGAAGGTAAGGTTGCAAAAGAAAAGCCTATGTGCAAAGAGCAATCCGTTTTGGATAAATTGAGTGCTCTGGTGTACAGGAAATGCATTGTGATTGATTGGTAATTAGACATATCTCTGGACTAGTCTTATAACAGTGATCCAGTTCATTCTAGATCATCATTCTGGATCATATACTGACAGTAACAAATTGAGTCTTGATCTATTGCAATTGGGAAGAATTACTTAAAAGAGATTGTTCTGGGTTTGTGGGAAATTGACCTCCTCCTCCAAATTTATAATATCATTACTTTGTGCAATTCAAAGTTTTGGAATATCTTGTTTCTGTCATCATAAGTGGCAATATACCCAGATCAACAGTGACTAGAGATAGAAAATATTTGGCATGTAATAGGAATTAAGAGACACATTGAGGTAAGATAGCTTCTGGACTATCAAATCATTAGAGCTTGGGAGAGATCTATATCTAATACATATCTATATCTTACATATATCTATATCTATTTCTATATCTAAACTAATATCATGAGGACTCCACAAAATGAGAAGACATCCAGGAATTTGAACTTACTCTACCAGCTACACCATCCAATGCACCATCTAGATGCTCACTGAGGGCAATAATGATCAGTTATTCTATGAGAAGCAAATAATGTGAATGAGAAATGGAGACATGGCCTTGAAAGAGTGTTATAGAGACATGAGGGATGGTCTGCAAAGTTATGAAGGAAAGATAATAAGTGAGAGAACAGAAGACAATATAGCTGGAATAATAATATTTAAGTTTTGCAAATTGTTTTACATGTATTATCTCATTTAGATCTTACAATAGCCCTAAAAGTTAGGCTCTATTGCTATCTTCATTTTATGGATAAATGCAAAAGTGAAAATGATATATCATTGGGTTCAGGTTCTAGAGGATTTTTTCTTAAACAGTAATATTTGATCCTAGAAACTGTAGGCAAATACCAGAATTTATTGAACAGAATTGTGACGTGGTCAGATTTGGGTTTAAGGAACCATCACTTTAGCTACAAATTTGGGATGATATTGGAGTGGGAAAAGATTTAATCCAGTGATAAAAATTAGAAAGCTTTTGAAATAATTTAGGTGAGAGATGACAAAGACCTGAACTAAAATTATGTCTCTGGGAGTGACAATTGAGGGAGAGTGAGGAATTGAAAATGCATTGTGCTTAAGATCCTGAGAAACTGGAAAAAAAGACAGTACCTCATATAGAAACGGAAAAATCTAGGAAAGGGGAAGATAAAACCAATTTAGTTTTGGACACTTTTTGAGTTTGAGATTATCCAAGGTATATAATTAGAAATATCCAATAAGCCATTAGGGATGTAGTATTGAAGTTCAAAATAGATACCATTGTAGATCTTTAAAATTTTTTGCTCAGAGACAGTGACAACCCATAGGAGCTTAAGAGGTCATCTATTCACTAAGAGATCATATTCAAGAGAGAATATACAAAAAAGAGAATTCCCATGTCAGAGCCTTATATAACACCCAAAGCTAGGGAGAGGGCATTGAATAAGTTTCCAGCAAAGTAGAAGGAATGGCCAGACAGATATGAGGGTAACTAAGAGATAACAGTGTTGAAACAACCAAAAACTTATAGAAGAGAGAATTCTTAAGAGGAGAAAGCTGGTAATAATGTCATAAAAGTCAAGAAGGATGAATACTGAAAAAAGATCATGACATTTGGGAATTTAGAGATTGTTGATAACTTTGGCGAAAGTAGGTTCAGTGAGGTAATGAAATCAGTAACTAAACTGCAAAAGATTGAATTAAAGAAGAAATTAGGGGAATGTTCAAATACTACTTGCAAATTAGATGAAAAAGGAAGAAATATAGGCTCATAACTTAAGGGAATGAAACAACCCAATGAAAGTTGTTTTCTTTTGTTTTCCCTTAAAATCTGGTGTGAGGAAGGGAGCCTCAAAAGGCAGTAAGTTTTCCAAGTGCTAGAAAGGATTGGAATCAAAGAGATATAGAAAGGAGCTAGCTTTCTGAAGAAGGCCACATTATTGTCAGTCAAGAAAAAAGAGGAAAAAAAGACCTAGAAAGTTTTATCATAAAGAAAAGCATTAGTTTATATCATTAGCCACGTTTTTGAGGTTCTTAGGTAAAGACAAAATAGGAGGGGAGGTACGGGAGACTTTATAACTCCAATAAAAGTATCATTCTATTATATTGTACTGCTTATAGGTCTTCTCTATTTTTGTCTTGGTGTAGAATGTTACCTCTTAAAATGCTGTTATTTGCGTAGGAAAGGCCATTTTCTAAGTCAAGCAACTATATGTTAAGAAAAAAATCAACCGGAATTGGAAAAAAAAAAAGTCTCCCAATCCATGTGACTATACAGCTCTGCAGTTAGTAGATACCTCAAAGACCCTCTAAGCTGTCAAGGACTACTCTGTGATAAAGGGAGGATTGATAAAGCAGACTAAGACCTTGGTGCTGACCATATAAGAGTAGAAATTTCTCCTGGGATTTCTGTATACAAAAGATAGGTTTAGTACTTTCTTAAGAACACTGGATCACATTAACTTATTCAAATATGAGGTCAGATCTCAGTGTTTTGGTTTAAAGCTGTCCCACATGCTCCTTGATAAGGGGGGAAATTGACAAATCACACCTTTGAATAAATTCATTTTAATCCTTTTCTTCCTTTTGAAGCAATAAAAATAGCCTTGTCATGCCATTACGATTGCATTTAATAGCTGTCATTGCAGGGAATGGAAAACTGATATCTGAGCATAATACCTTCAAATATAGCTAATAGCGTTTCACATGAGGGGGAAAAATACTTTTATTTTCCATGAATAAGACCATTGCTTCATGATGATTATTGAAAATTCAGCAGCTCTTCTTATTACAGTGTAATGATCAGAACTGCTGTTGCTCTGTCATTTATGTAAAAAAATGATAATCCAAACCAATCTATATTCCTAATGTTGGGTATAACCCCATTAGCACTCAGACAAGTTCTTATCAAAAAGTCTTGCCTAATTATTACCACTTTACATGATTTTAATCTCATCTTTTAAATAATAAAGATGATGTCTCCATCTGATATATTTTAAAATGACCTAGTAAATGTGTGGCTGTGTGCATGTTGCTTGCAGGTGTGTTTATTAAGCATTTCTTAAACTATAGGATGTGTCACTTTGGGAGTCATTCACTGCAACAGTCCTTGATAAGTGGACATTAATTAATGCAAAATTACAATGGAATTTTTTATGGAATTACAGGTGACATCCCAAGCAGTAGCAAATGAGTTCATCATGATTAAACTTATTACCATTTCTAATTAACCTTGAGTGCCCCTGGATGTAAGCTGCACATCCATGTAGTGAACATAGCTGGCAGCTTCAGTAGGAAAACAGATTCTGCCCCTCATATGACTATTAGTAGATTTCAGATTGGATTTACGTGAGGCATAATTGTGTGTCCTCCTTCCCCAGTTACTTATATTTCATAAATAATAACCATGAAGAAAATAAAAACAAATATTAATTCTTCTTGTCCCACCCTGGGCTCAGAAAATACATATTTTCAAATCTCTTTGGTTAAAGTATCATAGGAGAGGCTACATAATGTAAAGGATTGATTAAATGAATGAATAGATGTTGTTAGACTTATTTTCAAATGAGTATATTGTGATGGAGAGGTTTTGTTTTTTTTCTGGCATAAATCTTAGACTAAGAGAACTATAATTCTGTCTTCTGATTTCCATAGTTCTGCTTAAGTCCTTTAAACTGTTTCAATGAGGTATCAACATACCAATAAATCCAAAGTTCTGTCAAATTCAAGTATGCAGGGGTAGGAAGAGACATCAATAAGTCTGGAAACCTGAATTTGGGATTTGCTACTAGCAATGTCAGGAGGATTAACACCAATGCATGACATGTTAGTATTTATTGAGTGCTTTAAGCACAAACTCCTTGGTGTGAATGGAGTGGAGTTGATTATTACTGCATTTTACCGGTGTGGAAATAAAGGCTCAGAGAAATATAACTGTTTATCCAAGATCTCATATTCAATGAGTTCCTAAGTTAGAATTTGAACCTATGTGTCTCCTCATTGTAAATCCAATGCTCTTTTCACCTGTTGGTTCTCAAACTGAGACCTCAATTGATCTCTAGGTCTTCATCTCCACTACATTCTCAAAACTGACTAATTTTCATGTATATGAAAAGAGTTTTTTAAATCATTCGAAGCATTCCATTTCAAATGTGACCAAGAAGTTGCTACTCTTTCACTTTATTTTTTTTACAGACCTTCTAGCACTTTTTCTACTCTCTCTTATGTTGGTGTCAACTTATTGATTGGACTATCATTTTTGCACTGCAACATCATTGGGTTATATGGCCCATCTAGTAATAACTCAGGTTTTCATTGTGCTAGGTACCTCTCCTGACTTCCAGAACAGGATAAAAGGATTTGCTTTTCCATCATAGAACAAATTAAATTTTAATTGCCTGTTAAAACACAAATGTCAAAAGAAAATCTTCAAGACCGGGTTGTGATCCTCTCATATATCATGTTATAGACCCATTTACATGTAAATTAATTCTTTTCTTCATTTTAAATATATTTTTCAAAGAACACGTTTTTTAAATTCAAAAACAGTATGCTGTGCTACCACTATTCAGAGAAGGATCTATTGAATGATCTATTGAATTTTGTGGCAGATCAGTGCTAAAGGTATCAAAATGAAACTCTCTTCATGTTTATGATGCTACTGTTTGAGCATAACTACTAGGGAACATAACACTTTAAACTGAAGAGAGTGTAGAAGCTAATGCTATGAACTAAATGGAATCCAAATTTTGAAAATGAAGGATTTGCCTTGTTCATTTCAGTCCTGATGGGCTCTTTTTCATCTCACTTGGTTTTAATGATAAATTATTCCTTTTTTTTTTTCAAAACTGGTTAGGTGGTTACTGTTTCTCCACCCTTCCTTAAGCCTGGGAATAAATTAGTTTCCTTGGATGTGTATTTTATTGTTCTGTAGTGAGGAGAATAGGAGGCAACTAGAAACTCAGTGAATAGAGCCTTGTGTCTGGAGTCAGGAAGACCTGAGTTCAAATCTGGACTCATTTACTAGTTGCATGACCTTGGGCAAGTCACTTAATCACAGTTTACCTTAAACCACTGAAGAAGGAAATGGCAAGCAATTGTAATATCTTTGTCAAGAAAAATGTCATGGACCAAAGATACTCTAGTGCAGTGATGGGCAAACCTTTTAAAGAGGGGGCCAAAGGAAAGGAAATGCTCATCTGTCAGTCTGTTTCTAAGGCAACTCTTTCAAAGTTTCATTGTATTGTGTCCTATTCATTGTATTCATCAGAGTAGGAATAATGTCCCTTGGCAGATAGAACATTTCAGGGGGCCACATCTGACTCACAGGCCCTAGTTTGTCCATCACTGCTCTAGTGGATAGTTTTGTCCACAAGGTCATCAACAGTTGGACACAACTTAATGACAAGGCATTGGGGAGATCATAGATGTAGATTCTGGCCCTCCTTCTATCATTGACTATCACAGTGACCTTGGTCTAGTCTTTTCACCAGAGATTGTTTTCTAATCTTTAAAATGAGTGGGTGTCTATAAATAGATGGTGCTGAAAACCTCTTCTATGTCTAAAAGGATATGTTCATGAACATCTGGTGATTTATAATCTTAAGTTATGTGTTCTAAAATCTAATTCAGCTCGAAAATCCTATATTCTAATGCCTTTTCCTACTCAATAAATTTTTTATTTTATTATTCTATGTAAGAGGAAATGATATAAAAAAGTATTATTCTTGAAATCCTAGGAAAGCAGATATAAGCATAATTATTTAGTTTCATTCAATTATCATTCAAATATGGCATGTAATTGTAAAACTTATGGAACTATGAAAGTGGAAATTTATAATGATGCAGTCTTAATTTCATTAATTTAATGCACAAAGCACATATTACACAGAGACAGACGTCAAATTAAAAACTCTCAGACTCTAATTAGCTTTAGAAGTCTCTTATGTCTAATTGATATGGCTGTCATAATTAATTTAAATACTGATTTCAACCTGGCCGTGATGCAGAAAAATACCTCATTCACTACCAGTCTTAAAAGAAATGCATTGCAAAATATGACTTTATACTCTTCTATAGTGTGTTATTCTTTAAACAGCCTGCATACCACAAATACATATAACCCAGAATAGACCTGTTACTGTCACTGAAGTGCCCTTTCTACTTTAGGCAGCATAATGAATTTCAAATAGATTATTTCAATCCAAAGAAAATAATAGTAATAAACACAAGTAAGGTTCTTTTAAACCTTGTTTTGTTTTCTTTTGTTTTCAGTTGTACTTATAGGGGCAGGATGATTCAGAAGGAAGGAATATCATGAACAAATTCAAAGTGGTGAAAAACCAATGAAAATGTTTAGCAAATATTGAGAAGCTAATGAATTAGTCAATGAATTGGTTGACTATAGCTAGAGCAAGGTTGCCTGTAAGGGAATGGTAAGAGAGAAGTCAGAAATAACTATTTTCTAGGGTTTATTCGATGATAATAATAAGCCACGTTACTGATGATAGTCCAAGAAAATTCATCATAAAACCACACTTCTTTGGCTTAGTAAAGACTACCAAAACTTAAGTATTAATGGTATGGTCTTTGGAACCCTAGGGTCACTGAAGAGGAGTAGAGGAATGGAAGCAATATTGTCTTCATTTTATTCATGCCAAATCAGAAAATTAGACAGGTAAACTCCAAGTGGGAGGAATAAGTTCATTCATTGTAATTGTATCCACAGTACTTGTTCCTCTTACATTCTTTATAAAATATTTGGTGATTGATGGTTTGAGAATCAAAATCAGAATGTTGGGAATTGAGGTAGCTGTTACTTATAGTGGAGTCTTTTGAAAGCAAATCAAGTTCATTTTTCTTACTAGCATAGGTATTTCTTAAGTACCTATATTTGCCAACCTTTTTCTCAATGATTTGCCAGAGAAAATTGATTTCATTTCACCTCTCATTTCATATATTTATTCTAATGACGATAATTCAAATGTCTATAGTAAACCAAGTTTACAAAACATTCTCTCATAGCAACTAAATGAACTGCCACTTGCAAGCAAGTCTAGCTTGGCCTGGGACAGGGGAGGTTTGTTTGTGTATGGATTAATTACCTTGGTTCAAGATAAGTGTCAAGACTTTAATGGTGTTTTAGTGGGGGTAAACTGCTAGGCTTTTTCCATAACCTATGAAGATAGGGGATGCCTTGGATAGAGTGCTAGTCAGGAACTAAGGAAGATCTAGGTTCAAATTCTCCTAAAGCTACTTTCTGGTTATTGAATATGAACTAGACAGTTAACCCCCTTCCACCTCAGTTTCTTCATCTGTAAAATGAGGATAATAGAGTTTTTACAAGAATGAAAGCGCAGAAGTATAAAAACATATAAATGTATACATTTTGTATATATACATATATATTATGTGTGTATGTATATTTGTAAATGTATCTATATGCATACATGTAGTCTTAATTGTTGCAGGTGTTAAAATACAACATAAAAGCTAAACATTATTAGTCAATCGCTAAACAATTATTAATCCCCTACCATGAGCCAAGTACTGTAATAAGTGCTAGAGAGTCAAATAAAGGCAAAAGACAATTTCTGTTGTCTAGGACTTAAATTCTAACGGGGGAAGACAACACATAAAAAGAAGCTAAAATATGGGGAAAGGAAGGATATAGGAGGGATGGAGAAGTCCAGAGAAGCTAAGCTGAGTGGGAGATAATGAGAGGGCTGACATAGGTGCCCTCCTTAACTGGACGTTCTAAAAGACCGTCTTCACTCTCCAATAAGAGCAAGGGTATCTTGCAGCAGATGATACTAAAGAGGTATGAATTCATACATCAAAAAAATCATAATTATTTAAATTAATATATGTTATTATTCTATTATTAGTCCATCTGTCAATAAGCATTTGAATTAGGAGTCAGAAAGGTCTGAGTTCAAATTTGGCCTAAGAATCTTCTTGGGTATGAGTCTAGACAAGTCACTAAATTCTTTTTGCATCAGTTTCAACAGCAAAAGGGATCAATAACAGTACCTACCTTAAAAGGTTGTTGTGATGTCTGGATGAGATAATACAAGAAAAGTACATGTAAATCACAAAAATTAAGATACTAGTTATTATTATTATTATTATTATTATTATTATTATTATTATCATTGCTGTGGCAACCACCATGGAGAATTTTGGTTCTTCTGAGGCTTGGTATTCCATAATTCACAGATATATTATTCTGTGGGTAAATATATATTCCTACCACATCTATATGTGTATATGTGTATAATAATATCCTCAGTGCCTGATACATTGTAAGCAATTAAAAATATTTATTGCCTGAAGGAAGCAGTTCAGCAATTTTGAAAGCCTTGCTCTACATGTTATAATGTATAGTATAATGCCACTTAACATAAAGGCATCCTACAGTCAGTTTTTATGTTTGTTTTTTACCTTCTTGCATGTTACTTCATTATTTCTCAAGCTGGCATTTTGTATTTAAATGACTGCTACAGGAAATTTTATCTGATCTATACCTATGATACAACAAAAAGTTTCTAGCCTTCCGAGGAATATTTTGCTGCTTTTACACTGTCTGCGAGAAATTATAGAATTCTCTTCTTTCTTTCGGTCCCTCCTATCATCAAGTCCACTCCTCACAAATGCCAGCAGCATGGGAGATTTATTTTAAGAATTTTCAGCCTGGAAGATCTACAGGGTCATTTGTTCTCTCTGACATACTCATGTCAGTTGATAGGGAAGCGTGTGTTGACATTTCTCTCATAAGAGAACTTCTGCAGAAGAAATAAAAAGCCAGGCATCAGGGTATCCAAAGGACACAGACTAATGGAGCCAGGAAAATATACATTGAGTCTAATTTCTTTGTGAGCATCGTTGTTGGTAAGAGGACTTTTCAGCATCTTGCGTTCATCGTCAAAGCTAGAGAGGACCATTCAGATGAAGCACCATGTTCCCGAACTTTTTTTTGTTCACTGCTGGCAAAAAGACATTGTACTTTGTTGTTGACAGTGAAAAAGACTTAAAAACAATTCAGTTGAATTCAGTAAAGATTTGGAAATTGCCTGGTCTATCCATAGCTCTCTACTAAGCATTGTATAAACAAAGATAAAAATAAAACAATTCCCATCCTCAAGGAACTGACATTCTGTTGAGAGCACACAACATCTGAACATCAGCCAGTAAACAAACATTTATTAACTACTTGGTATATGTCAGGCTCTCTGTAAGTAACTATAAAGTACATATGAAATAATACATAGTTATTTCAAAATACAAAAGTGCTAATAATAAAAGGACAGGAAAAGAAAAATGACATATGTAGACAAAGGCACCTGAATTATATTTAGGAAGGAAGTCAAGTTAAAATAGCATTTATTAGGCACTTATTATATGCTAGGCATTTTGTTAGGTGCTGTGGATAAAAAGAAAGGAGAAAAAAATTGTCTCTGCCACCAAGAAGTTCACATTCTATTAGGAGAAACAACATGCAAACAATTGCAAATGATTCTTATATGTACAAGATATATGTGTGTATAAATATATGTATATGTTGCTCATATACATACACCCAGAGGGAGACAGAGAATAAAAAAAACCCAGAATTGATTAACTGGGAAATGTTTCTTACAAAAGCTAGAATTTAAACTGAGATTTGAAAGGAACCAGGAAAGAGAAGAGATGGAGATAAGGAGAGGAGAACATTCTAGACATGGGAGACAGCTAGAGAAAATGCAGAGTCTGGTAGCTAGGTGACACAGTGATAGTGCCAGGCCTAAAGTCAGGAAGATTCATTTTCATGAGTTCAAATCTGGCCTCTGAAACTTTCTAGCTATGTGACCCTGGGTAAGTCACTTAAACTTGATTGCCTCATCTGTAAAATGAATTAGGGAAGGAAATGGCAAACCATTTCATTATAGGGGCAGTGAGGTAGCTCAATGCATAAAGAACCAGTTCTGGAGATGAAGGGCCCTGGGTGCAAATGTGACTTCAGGCACCTCTTAGCTCTGTGACCCTGGGCAAGCCCAATGACTTAATTCATATATTAATTCTGCCTTGGAATCAGTACTGAATATTAATTCAAAGACAGAAAATAAGGGTTTAAAAAAAGAAGGAAAGAAAGTACAGCCAAGAAATGGAGTGTCTTGTGAGAGGATCATTGAGGAAGTCAATGTTGCTAGATCATGGATTGGAAAGGAGGAAAGTGTAAGAAGACTGAAAAGGCTGAAAGAGGCTGAGTTCTGAAGAACTTTAAGAGACAATAAGAAATATGTCTAGACTAGATATAGGGAGAAAAGTTAGATATATCTGATAGTCATGTATGTTAAGATGACAGAAATATTAAAAAGACTGATGAATTCATGTATGTAAAGCATTATATGTTTGCAAGTTAGTATTGCTTTAGAACTATGACAGGAGGTAGATCACTTCTCGCCTTTTATTTGGTATTTTATTTGTATTGCTAGCACTTAGCAGAGTGCCTGACAGAGGCCTCTTAAAAAGGCCTACTCTTTTTTGGACTGACAAGAAAGTCATTGAATAACTGGCTGCCAAGGTGGTATCATTATCCCTATTACAGATAGGGGAATTGAGGCTCAGAAAGATTAAATGACTTTCCCATTTTCACTTAGAATTTTTTATTGGCCGGACTTGAAGTCAGGTGTTCCCAACTCCAAATCTATCCTTTACTAATTACATGTGAAAATGCATGAATGGTTTAAATAAAATATATGCAGAATTGAAAAACCATATAGTATAATAGTTATCTCCCCCTAAAAGAATGTAAACTCCAGAATAGGAGTAGGAATAGACTTGTGCCTTGATTGATTCAAAAACTCTCAGGTTAAAAAATTCCTTCTATAAATGTAGGTTGCCAACTAGAAGAGCTGCCTAAATCAATGGGAGCTTAAGTGACTTTTCCAGGATCATACATTCAGTATGTGTCAAAGATGGGTTTTGATCCAGGATCTATTTCATATCAAGCCCACTTCTCAATCCACATGATGGGAACATTATGTCACAAAAATAATATTTCTGAAATTAATTCATCTCTCCCCACTAAATTTCTTTGCCTAACTTTACTACTTTTTATATGTTAGAATTACCATTTGTTCAATGTCTCATGTTCCTTCCCTTTGGTTTATCTTTGATTTTTTCCTCCCTTATTATCTCTCTAATCCAAACACTTATCAAGTCCTGTCAATTCAACCTCCTCCACATCTGTCTTCCATCTGATTCTGATATAGCCCTATATCAATGGCCTTAGAACAAGCTCTTTTTGGTACCTGCCTGGACTTTTGTGATAATTCCTTAAAAATCTTACCATTTTCCTTAACCCTACTTTAATCCTTCCTTCTTACCACTGCCAGGAAAATCTTTCATATGTCTAAAATTGATCATAACTCTCATCTGCTTACTCAAAAACTTTCACTGACTTTCTTCTCTCTCTTGAGCCGAAATCTCTCAACAACAAACAGCCATATCAGCAAAATTCCTGATATTGTTTTTTGGCAGTGAGAATGAAATAAAACATTCCAATATGTATTATTACCAAAGAGGGGATCGGTCAGACTATTAATCCACAGCCATGAACATCCTCTCTCTCTTAATTTATACTATATTCACATTAGTTTTGAGAGCTTCTATACAGCACTATTTGCTCATATTGAGCTTGTGATCCATTTGAATATTTAAGAATGATAAGATAGACAGTAACTGGATAAGGATAATTAGGATGCTGTAAAGTTTTTAAAATATGCCATTTGAAAATGTGGTTAAAGAAATTGGCCATATTTAGCCTGGGGAAAAAAAGTATTTCGTAAAGGGCAGGGGTGGGTAAAAATAGAATTACCTTAAAAAAAGAAATTGATCACTTTAGAAAAAAATAGTTCATTCCCCATAAATAAAGGCATTCAAGCAAAGGCTTAGTGAGCACTCTGAACATTTATAATTGTTCACATGGGATTTTGGTTTGATTGTCTCAGGTTCTTTGATCCTAGCATTTTATAAAATGTATGCATTTATAAATACATATATATCCAGACATATTCATGAATGAATGAATGAATGAATGAATGAATGAATGAAAATTTTTAAGTACTTACTCTGTGCAAAACACTGTAGAATGTTGGAGAAATAAATAGAAACTGGAGGTACATCGACAGTTCCTATGGTCTTTAAAGTGAACAGCAAAGCAAGCAGGAATGCATCTTCATTAATGTTATATCCACTGATAAAATCATATCCACTTTTGATGTTGAGCTATTTGACAGTACCAAAGAACTTCCTTTTTTTTTTTAAACTTCAAAATATATGACCATGACACCTACATGACACCTACACCTTGTCACACTTCTTCACCTGGGTTGCTTCCTAAGATGATTATGAAGACAGGGATCAAAACATTGCTATTCCCAGTGATACGAAGTTCAGGGTATTACAATAAATACATCGTGTTACTAAGGGAAGATGGTGGTCAAGGTAGTGGTGATGTAACTTGCTTGGTACTTGCCTCCTCCAGGCTCTCCATAGAGAGTGCTACTGTTTAAGCTATCTAGTTGGCCTGGCTTGCTACTTTATGGGTGGCAGTTGGCAGGAAAAGCTGACTTCTCCTCCATAGGAGCTGCTTCTCAAATAATGGCTGTGATTGTATAAATATGCATATTGAATTGTATACACATTATATTCCTATATATACTTGCTCACATATAAATATAAAACATGTAGACATATATGCAATAAACATACACATTTATTAGTATATGATTATACATATATTGGTGTACAAATGCATATATAAGCACAAATTTGTATTTATGCACGCAAATATATGCCTACGTTCTTTTATATTATCATTCTCTTTTGTTCAATTTTGTATTCTTCAGTTTTATAAAATTCTCAGCATTTTCCATGGCACAGATAACATTAATGAGTACAAAAAGAAGAGTAGATAGGCTGGTTGGATACTATGAATGAAAAATAATTGTTTTTTGTCTACTCATAAATATATATTAATATCTATGGCTAGCTATCTCTTACCACGCACCCAATTTTGCAAAGTAACAAAAACAAGACTATCTGAGGCCATCCGTATGTGTTTCTTTACTATATATACACACATTCATTTATAAATCATATATTATTTGGAATGTCTTTTTAAAACAGGGAGAATTTAATATGCATTGCAAAGCAGAATCAAAGTAATACATTTTGCTAATTTGTGACATTTAATGTGGCATTTATGTGAGTGGGAGGAAAGTGTAATCAAAGTGCTTTACATTTACCTCCAGAAGACCTGGGATCAAGTCGAATTTTTATCATTTATAAGTTATACATAATTCAGCAAGTCAGTTAACTTCTGAGCCTCAGTTTCTTCATTTGTAATGTAGGTATAATAATATTTTAAATAATTACCCCATGATTTTCATAGCAATTAAAAGAAATAATATATAAGCTCTTCTCTAATTGTGAATTCTTTTTAATATAAAGGTGTAGAGTATATGTTTTCCTTTAATTGCAAAGTATTTAGACAACTAGATGATACAGTTGCTAAAGCACTGACTTAGAAAGAACAATATATGAGTTCTAATCTATCATCAAATGCTTACTAGTTGTGCAACTTGGGGCACTTGAAATAACCTCTGTTTGCCTCCACTTCCTCAATTATAGAATGAGAATAACACTAGTAGCTATGTGCCAGCATTTTTGTAAGAATAATATGATATTTTTTAAACAAACTACACAATGTCTGGCACATAATAGGCACTTCATAGTATTTATTTTTTCCTTATATAAAAAAGAATTCATATTTTATATAATTTATACATGGGTATATGCACACATGATGAACTGCACATTTGTATGTGTTTATAATGTTCTATAACCAAAAAAGTACTATAAATGTGAGCTATTTTTGTAGTTTGAATGTTAAGTTCCGTAATTTCATTTGTTATTGTATTCCCTCTACAATGAAAGATTGTATGAACCTTCCATGGCATGCCCTCTTTAATCACTCTTATTGACAGCTTTCCCCTTAATTCTCTCCAATGGAGCCACCCTGCATGCATGAATCGTGCTTTTTTTTTTTTTTTTTTTTAATGAGAGCAGACCTGCCCCATTCAAGCTCTCCATTTATTTTAGTTCATTTTCCCAACAAGATCAACCAATTTCTTTTTTTGGTAATAATCAATAATACTTTATGTTGCAAATTGTGGGTTTAAAATAGTAGACAAAATTAAAGTGAGCATTAATATGGTTCAGTGACTAGAGTGTCAGATTTAGAGTCTGGTCCCAGGTCTGCCATTTATTAGCAATATGACTTGAGACAAGTCACTTAACATCTCTCGAACTCATTTTCTTCATCTTTATAGTAAATAGATTGAACAAAATAACCTCTACAACTCCCATTATCATTAAATTCATTGAATTAGGAATTTACCAGTTTCCCTTAGCATGTACTAGTTTTCTAAACTTCTAGGTTTTTTTTTTCCCCCTCATCAACAAAGAAACAAGGAGAGAAAATCAATTTCATAGACTGAGCACTGAATTTATTCATTTTTTTTTACCTTTCAGGGTGGAAAACTTTAGCCTTCATTTCTCTGAGCATCTTATGGTAACCAAAGCAATAAATGATAAGCAAAAGTAAAAAGTATTTTCTCTATTTGGCTCTGCCTATGAAAATCTTTCCCTGTAATATTCTTCAAAGAGTTAGAGATTGCATGCAAATTTTCATTTTTAAAGTGGCCTTCGAGTGGTGAATTAGATAATTGTATGAAAATGAAGAGTTTTAATAAGCTGTGGCAACATAATAAACTGTCATATAAGACTAATTATCACTTTTGGGGCTTACAATAGCTGTCATCTTTTCATACCGAAAACACGAACCCTAAACACCAGAAGAAAGGGAAAAACAATTAACAACCGCAGAAGCATGGAAAAGAGCTATTTTCTGCTTTGCTAGTAGTAATAAAGGGCTTGAATATGAATAGTCATTCATCATGCAAATGAATGGAGTCATTTGTTAAATTTATATTTCACAGGAATGAAAAGATGCTCAAAATCTCTTCATTAAAATTTAGACAAGATTTTTCATTTTTCCATTGTTAGAATTCATTTTGCTCTTCTTCAGACTCAGCTTCAGCCTTTCAAGTTCCCTTGGAAACATCAAGTTTTTCCCTTGAAAACCCTGTTTTGTTTTGAATCTCTTATTACACCATTAGGCTTCAGTTATCTGAAGATCTGTCACTTAGAAAAGTCACACTGTTTGTAAATAGGCATCAGGATGACCTGATTATAAAACAGATACTGAATATTGGAAAGAAATTTAACCAGACCTGTCAAAAGTGTGAGAAGAACCTTCCAGAAGATCCTGCTGTTGAGCTTGACAAAGTTAGGTGTGACAGTATTCATATTCCTGTAAATTGTAAAATAGAGTATAATATCTTTATGATTGACAGAAGAACAGAAGTAATGGAAGTAGCTTAAAAGACAATCAATCAGTTAGTCAACAATATCCATACATGTCTCCCTGAGGGCTCCTTGGCATTCTCCCCCAGCAATGATATTCTGTCTGGTCTATACCTTTCCCTGTCTCTTTTTTTTAGACATATACTCAGACACACAGATATGCAGGCTCACACACAAGATACACAGAAACAGATATTTTTATACTGATTGGATTTGATGTGTGCAAGTCAATGGACTAATTGTGATAAAACCATACAAATGAAAATCATTGATCTGTCTTTGAGAAGAAAAGGCCTTCATACCAATGGTCACAGTCGAAGTCTTGGGTGAAGCCATCTTCATGAAAATTTTGTCTAATGAATTTAATCTACCCAGCTCTTATTTCTAGCTTGCTCTCAAAAACCACAGTCAATATGGGTGGAGACTGTCCTAATCCCTTCTGCTTTCCATAGTGTCCTATAGAGATAGAAATCACTCCTTTGGTTTGATGCCTATAGACAGAACCCATAGATTATAGTACCTGTGCCCCTTTGGGCTCTCTTTATTACAGTGAAACCTTGACTAGGCTTCACATTTCACATAATCAACCATACTCCTGTGACAACACTGTAATGCTGTTTCATTAAAACCATCGTGAAACAAACTCCAAAGTCAGTAGATTTTTAACACTGCTTTTTATAAGTTTCTGTAACTCCTCATGTTTTATCTCTTTTCAAAATCTATCCAGCTTCCACAATCATGTTCAGGATCTTTATCCATGTTTACTCCCTGATGTTGGGGTTACAGATGGGTTAGTGTAATCATAGATGGCTAAGGAAAAGTAAATATGAGCAAGTGACTTCAAAATTACTCATTGTTCCCCCATATTGGTTATTATTTTGGAAAATACCTATAACTAATGTAGAGACCAGACCTACTTCACACAGCAAGTGATTCTGTTTGCCTCTGCTAACAATCAATACAAACCAACTTAGTACATAATTATGGTTCTCAGTTGGTTTTTTTTTTCATAGTCAGTATTAGCTATTTAAAAGCAAGAATTGTGTCTCACTCATTCAGTACAACTATCCTTAAGTGTTTATGAAATAGGGGCATAAATTTGGTACTAATTTATTTTATTTGGACTGACCTTATTAGACTGATTGCAGGTCACTGTGTGCAGTGGTTTCAAACTCAAAAAGAAAGTGTATACTTTAGCACATATATAGGGATTTCTATAGGCCATATGTTTACTTAGAAAAACAAATATTATAATTATCTATATTCTATTATATTCTTATTTATTTTGCTTAATATTTCACATTTACATTTTAATCTGGTTCCTATGTAGTTGGGAGTTTATCAGGTATATATCTGACACTTTTGCTGTAGAAATAGGTGAGTTTCATTTCAGAAAAGTATTTTCAGTTTATCTTGCTACTTTTATCATGAGGCAGCCAGGTAGTACAGTGAAGATAATGACATATAAACAGAGGCCAGAAAAATGAGGGTTCAAATCCGTCCTTAGACCCTAACTTTGAGACCCTGTATAAGGTGTTTAACCTATGTTTCCCTCAATTTCCTCATCTGGAATTTATCCTCATCTGAGGATAAAAATTATGCTTGCCTCCCAAGGCTGTTGTGATAATTAAGTAACATAATCATAAAATACTTCACACAGTGCCTGGGATTGCTAAAAGAAAAACTCTACCTCATTGATCCTTTTTAAAAACTTTATTAAAGAGAAAACAACCGGAGTTCCCCACCCCCTCCAACTGCCTGCTGAAATTAACTAACTCCCCTCTACTCTGAATTGCCTCTGATTCAAAGTTCTCTCCTAGGCCCAGGATTGGTCCTTATATAGGCCAATCCCACACTTGGAAGTAGTGGGGTGTGGTCTCCCCCTAGCACAGGAATGGTCCATTCAGCACCAATCCCACGCTAGGAAATAGGGGGCTTGATCCCTCTCCAGCAAGGGATTGAACCATTCAAAACCAATCCTATGCCAGGAAGTAAGGGGGTGGGACCCCTGGGCCATGCTGGGGAATGTAGTTTCCCCAACCACAACACTTCAAAACCCACAGTAAGCATTATATGAGTAATAATTATTATAATAGTTATTATTATTTTGAAGGAAATATATAGAGATGTTAACAAGATGATAGCACATTTAGATAGAAACAGTAATCAATTAAATGATCAGACCCATAATAATTAGAAGTCAAAATGTAAGTAGATCTTTATAAGAATTCTTCAAGGATGTGGTGATAGGCCTGGTTTATTTAACATTTTAGTTAACAGCTTGGATATAAGGTATAGATAACACACAACTATCAAATCTATAGTTGTTGTGTTGGGAAAGAGAGCAAATACCCTGAATGCTAGAATCTGAATCCCAAAAGATCTCAGGCAAAAATAATTGACTGAAGGTAATCATTTCCTCTCTAAAGCAGCTGAAAGCTCCCCTCTATAGATAATTTATATATAATCTGTTTTGTATTTATATACATTTAAGTATGTGTATATTCACCAATAAAAATGTAATCTCCTTCATTGGAGGCGTTTTCATTATTGGAATTCTCAGTGGCTAACACTGTACACTCAGAGATTAACAAAGTAATTACTTAAGGAATGTACACTGAAGGGGCCACTAGGTTGTTCAGTGGATAGAAAGCCAGACCTAGAGAAGGTCTCTAGCTGGGTGACCCCAGGCAAGTCACTTAACTCCCATTGCTTAGCCCTAACCTCTCTTTTACCTTGGAACCAATACAAAGTTTTGATTCTAAGACAGACTATAAGAGTTTAAAAAATTAATAAATGTGTATTGCTTGATTAAGATGACATTTTTCATCTGTTGTTTTGTTTTTAATAGTAATTTTTTTATTTTTTAGATATGCTAATAAAATTTTTAAAAATATTCATTTTATGACATTTTGCTATCCATATTCTCTTTCTCCCAGCTGTTTCCCTTCCCCAAGAAGGCAGTTAATATAATATCCGTCTTATATACATTATCATACATGCAGAGATTTGCAATTGTTCTGTTCAACTAGTTCAAGTTTGGTTCTGCCAAATCCTGCCAAGACTGAACCTTGTTGGATTACTTTCCTGCCACTACTGCTTGTTTTGTCTTACCCTGGTTTCTGTTCTTACCCTGCTAGGGCTAGATTAAGTCAGCTGTTATCACTCCCTTACACTTGCCCTCTCTAGTGCCTGAGTTCCACTAAGGCTTGTTCAGTACTCTCTCTCTCGAACCCCACCGAGATGAGTCCTTCTTAGTGTCTCTTCATGTTTTAATGAGCCAGAACATACTTCACCCCCTTTTCTGTTTGTTCTGCTGCTCTAGGATTTCTTTTGAGCATTTTTTGTTCTTTTGTTGTCATTTGGAGAGTTGTTCATGAGCTTGGAGTGCTTCTTACTATGTCATTGTGTCCTGATCTCTTTAGTATTCCTGAGTAAAAATGATTTTTTGCAATGATAAATGTGAAGTTCTCTCTTTTTAAAATCAAATTTACAAGTTTCAGTGCAGTTGAATTAGACCAATGTATGTAAGAGAAGCATACAGATGGTTAAATGGACTACAAAACTCAGGATGAATGTGTGTTATATGGCATTCAAAAGGATACATTTAACCTGCATTAAGAAAGGTTGAAAAAAAATAAAAAGGAAGAGTGAAGTCTTGTAAGATTAAAATTAATATCCGACATTCGAAGAATTATATTTTATAAAGTTTATTAGTGATCACTTGAAGTAGGAGGAATGAAAGGAAATAGAAGTATAAAAAACCCAATTACCTAACAAAATTAAGACCATGTGACTAAGTTCTCCTTGTCTGTTTAAGAGGCCCACTCCACCAAAGCCATGATAGGAAGAGAAGAGAGGGAGAGGAGGGGTCACACCAAAATTTATATCCTTCCTGAGTCAGCATGTAAGGTGAGGAGAGTGGATGCTGGGAGTTTTAGGGTATAGATCCTAATTACACAGTCTTTTGTATTATTTCCTAACCAGTCTTAATTTGTTGTAGCTTCACCAGTTGTGTTGGGGAGAGGGATTGGAGATGGGACATTTTGAAAAGTATATTAATAAGCATAATCCAGGTAAATATAACTAGGATTGTGAGAAAACTGGTTAATATGATATATAAAAAGCCTTAAATGCAAAGGAGATTACTTAGCTTGGTAAAGAGAAGCCCTAAGGTATAAGATTAAAATTAATATCCAATAACCCCAGGTATTATATTTTATAAGATTTATTAATAATCACATGAAGTAGGAAAAATACAAGAACAAAAGTAAAAGCCTAAGTAAAGACTCGTGAGAAAAATTCTCCTGCCTGGGACTCACCTTACCTCCACAAACCCTGATCAGTGGAAAAAATAAAGCGAAGGAGGAACTACACAAAATTTATGTCTTCTCTTCATAGTACATAACATGAGAAGGAACATGGGAAGCTGGGAAAGAGAGTTCTTGGGAAAAGAATTCCAGTTACACAATGGGAAACAGGAAAAAATAAACAAACTAAAAATTGATGGCCTTTTTTTCAGTCATCATTCTTGATTTCTCTGTAGTAAGTGGCACTGTTGGCTACCATTTCTTCCAGGATATACTCTCCTTTTGGAGTTTTCATAAAACTCCCCTCTCTCACTTCTCTACTTATCTGTCTGTTCACCTCTCTATCTCCTATTCTTGTTCATTTTATATATATATATACATATATATATATATATATACACACACACACACACACACACATATATCACATATAATATATAAAAAGTGTATATATTTATCACCTTAACTGTGACAATATCATCAAGGCTTTGTTTTGGCATTCTCTAATTGGCTATTATCTATTCGAAACTGAATGTCCTTTAAATATATATAATCCGGGGCATTGTCTTAGATTGTCTTAGAACAAGGACTTGAAGCAGTGCCCCATATTTTCTCTGTAAATCCTTGGGCAGAAAGGGGGCATTCGTCTTGGGTCAATGGCTTGAGACAGTGTCCCCCATTTCTCTCTCTCAANTTTGGAGTTTTCATAAAACTCCCCTCTCTCACTTCTCTACTTATCTGTCTGTTCACCTCTCTATCTCCTATTCTTGTTCATTTTATATATATATATACATATATATATATATATATACACACACACACACACACACACATATATCACATATAATATATAAAAAGTGTATATATTTATCACCTTAACTGTGACAATATCATCAAGGCTTTGTTTTGGCATTCTCTAATTGGCTATTGTCTATTCGAAACTGAATGTCCTTTAAATATATATAATCCGGGGCATTGTCTTAGATTGTCTTAGAACAAGGACTTGAAGCAGTGCCCCATATTTTCTCTGTAAATCCTTGGGCAGAAAGGGGGCATTCGTCTTGGGTCAATGGCTTGAGACAGTGTCCCCCATTTCTCTCTCTCAATAAAGCAATATATTTCAAAATAAATAAATATATACAATTCAAAATATGTAAAACTGAATTCATTAACTTCCCCCCAAAACTCACTCATCTGAACTTTCTTTTTTCATTTAATAGAGCCTTTGAGTTTTCAAAGTTCAGAATCTTCTATCATTACCCGCACTCTCTCTCACTTCACATAACCAATAAATTGCCAAATCTTGTCAACTATAAAATGAGAATAATAATAGCACCTAACGGGCTTGTTGGAAAGTAAATAATATTTGTAAAGTCTTTAGCACAGTGCCCAACACATAGTAGGTGTCTAATAAATACATGTTCCTTGTCTCCCTTCTATCTCCAAAAATCTCTTGAATTTTTCTCTTCTCTACTTACATCTTCTTAGATCAGACATCAATTTCCTCTTCCTTGAAATGTTGTAATAGCATTTTTTTTAAAAAACCTTACCTTTTGTCTTAGAATCAATACTGTATACTGATTCCAAGGCAGAAGAGGAGTAAGGTCTAAGTTTAAGTCACTTGCCCAGGGTTATAAAGCTAGGCAGTGACTGAAGTCAAATTTGAACCCAGAACTTCCTGTCTATAGGCTTGGCTCTTGGTCCACTTAATCACCTAGCTGTACTTTTAATGGCATCTTAATTGATCTTCCTGCCAGAATGATTTTACTTAATGTTAGTCTTAACAAGTCATATCTTTATATAATGAATTCTAATGTCCTCCTATTACTTTTGTTTTTAGCATTTTTTCAGTAATTTTTTGCATTAAATATAGATTCCTATATTTAGTTTTTAAAACCTTTCATGATATGGTCCAATCCAATCTTTTTAATTTTGTTATACATTCATCATTCTTTCTTATTGTGTATGATTCAACCAAACTGATCTTGCTCTTCCTTGTATGACACCATAACATCCATCTTTATATACAATTGAACTGAATCCTCTCCCTCCATTCCTGTAATGTATTCACACTTCACCTTTATCACTTAATTTTTTCTCCTTGTCTTCTCACAATAATCCTACTTTTAATTCTTTCCTGCTTCTCTCAACTACTAATGACCTTCCCATAAAAGTATTTATGTTATATACATACTTACTTATTATTTTGTTATATATTAATATATTGTACCTGATTGTATTATTTTTATTATTTATATACTTTAGCTCTAAATAGTCTCTCTTTTGATAGAAAGTAAGCTCTTGAGAACAAGGCTTTTTTCATTTTTTTAAAAATTTTATAGCTTCAGTTCCTAGAGCAATGTCTTATACATGGTTATTGCTAAATTAATGCATATGGCTTGCTTAACTAATGATAGCTATTTTCAAGTTTGAGAAGTTCTATTATTTTGAAGAGGGAAGAAACTGATTCTCAGTTCTTGAGGAAAGAAATAAGAACAATGACTAGAAGTTTCAGAGACACAAACTTTGTTCATTTGAAGGGAAAAAATCACAATATAATTATAATTACCTTGAAGTTTAATGGGTTGTCTTGCAAAGGAGAACATTACTATTTATTAGACATCTTCAGGAAAAGGCTGGATAATAATTCATGCAGAATGCTAGAGTAGATTTCTACTCAGTAATAGATTTGACTGTGTCGAAAGTATTGTGTTGATTTTCAGGTGGTCAACAAGCACTTATTAAGAATTTCTTGTGTGCCAGATATTGTGCTAAGCACTGCAGATACACAGAAAGCAAAACTACTGACCTTCCTATTCTAATGGAAAAGACACCATGCAAATCATGATGTCCATACAAAAATATCGAGTGGGTAAATGGTAATCTCAGGAGGAAGGCACTAACAGCTGGGGGTGGTGTCAGTGGGAAAAGTCTGACCAACATTTTAACTGAAATCGCTAACATTAGAATTTATATATTCAAGTGCCCTTTAGGACCCATCCTCTAAGAAAGTGTATTCCCCAACTGTGGATGAGGATGAACAGAAAGACCTGATAAACGTGGCCTTTTCTTTTCATTCTTTCTTCAGCTTTAAATTCTGTCCTCATTTCCTTTATCCATTTCTAAGGAAAAGATATTATTAGAAGAGATTTCCAAACAAAGAACATATGACACTGAAAATTAAATGCTGATGCTGAAAAGCAATTTAGAACATAGAATGTTAACATGTAAAACATTGAATGACATAGAAAGAAGGGAGTCTCAGAACATAACTTATGAGAGCTGGAAGAACGTGTCAAAATATATGAAATATGTCATTGGAAGGACGACTTTTTTTCTAGTTGTAGCTAAAATCCTATCCCTTACAGGAAACCTTTGCCAACCCCCCTCAATTCCAGTTCCTTCCCTCTGTTGATTATTTTCAATTTATCCTATATGAGAGGACCAGCCACTTTTACTCAAAAGAATCTTGAACTCCGCTTACTGTGCTTACTGTGGCAGAGGCTGAGAATGGGTGCTAGTGTTAGAGTGAAAGGGACCTTAGGAAAAATTAAATCTATTCCTTATATTATGTATATAGATTATGAACAGGAGGCTCAGATAATGTGACAAATTGATTGCTCCATGGGTAGTTTATGTCAGGGTCAGAATTTGTTGCTAGGTATTTCCTTTAGTGTGTTGAATGATCTTTGTATTCTAATTAAGACAGAATTTGGTTTCTTTGATTGATATAATATTTAAAGGGAATAGCATGAACAAAGAGTAGAAGGTTTCTTAGAAGCAGAGTATAGAGGACCTTAAATGCTAATATAGGAAGCTTGTATTCC
This sequence comes from Gracilinanus agilis, assembly GCF_016433145.1. NCBI lineage: Eukaryota > Metazoa > Chordata > Mammalia > Didelphimorphia > Didelphidae > Gracilinanus > Gracilinanus agilis. Next base: position 70,616,169 of record NC_058131.1, read on the forward strand.
ATTTTATAAATAATAATCATTACCCCTTCAACCAAAGGGCAATGACAATGACTATGTTTTAGTGGCCTTATTTTAGAAGTTGTGTAATAGATAGAATAGAGAAGATAAAGAGATTAGAGATAGAAAGTTCAAACAGGAGGTCATTAAAATAGTTCCTGAGATCATGAAAGCTAGAATTTAATGGTAGTACTTGAAATGTGGAGAACTAGAGAGATTTTAGAAATTGCAAACACTTTGAGATCAGAGAAAATACACATCAGAACTCTTTCTATCCCCATAGGACCTTAGGTGGTACCCTGTTCATAGTAAATGCTCAATGAGATTTTGCATTATTATTGGTTTAAAAGTAGGATTTAGAGAACAGCTAAATCCTTAGATCATCTTAGAGATCAGAGGATCATAGATTTAGACTTTGAAGGAACCTAGTGGGCCATCTAGGTCAGTGCCCTCATTTTTTTAGGAAAGGAACCTGATACTCAGAGTAGTAAAAATTACTGACCTGTTATATTACATTTAAAATTAGATCCAGAAAACTATTTTTAAGAAAGAAAACAAATGCTATCTGCTAATGCATTGGAATGCTACAGGAAGAGATACATCCCCTTTCATTAAATGTTTAAGATAAAATTGTCTGACCGCATATTGGAGATAGCATAAAAAGTATTCATATGTCACAGACAGATTGGACTACATATCCTGTGAAGACCTTTCTGACTTTTTATTTTAATTAAGGTCACATAGTTATAGATGGTTAAAATTGAAATGATGTTTCAGACACAATTTTTGAATATAGATTATAGAATACGAGATGGAAGGGATTTTAAAGATTCTCTCAGTGTAACAATGACTTCTTTTTTATTGGTGAGGAAATTGAGGTCTAGAAAAATTAAATTATATGGCTACTCAGTTAGATATTAAGTAACATGTTTGGGATTTGAAAATAGTTCATTTCGTACAAAGCTAGGTTGTGCAATTTACTGAAGGCTAGATTTAGAGTCAGGAAAAGCTGCATTCAAACGTTATCTCAGTCACCCACTAGCTGCAGGACCTTGGTCAAATCACTTAATCTCTCTAAAGCCTCAGTTTTCTCATATGTAAAATAGGAATAATCATAGCACCTACCTCACTCAGTTGCTGTGTGGATCAGTGAGATAATATACCTAACGTGATTTGTCAACCTTAAAATTCTATAAATGCTAGCTGTTAAGTTCAGTGATTTTTACAAAGCATCATGCTGCCAAATTTAGACTATTAGAACTCAAAGAGACTTTAACACCTCTATATTGGAACATATAATATCAAGAGTAGGAGGGTTAGCGTTCATCTAGTCCAAGTCCCTCTATACAGATTAAACTGATGCAACAGAGAGCCATCCTCAAAGCCAAGCAACCTTGGATTAAATTCTTATCTCCCACACATATTGGTTATGTGACCCAGGGCACCTCATTTTACCTCTTAGTGCCCTGGCTAACACTCTAAAACCGTTAAATTGAAGAGAAGGTGCTGAAATACATGGATAGAAACAGTGTGCCTCACTTAGGAATTCCCTACATTAATTAAATTTTAGATTTAATTCCTATCTCATCCTCCTTATTTATTTATTTGTTTGGTTTGGTTTGGTTTGTTTGTTTGTTTGTTTATTGCTCAGAAAAACAAGACAGCCAAGATATATCACTGATTTCTTGAATGAATCCCCATATGTAGGATGTGAGGAGAGAGGATTTATTTTCCTTAAAAAAGAAAAAAAAAATCTAACTATGTCCTTGACCAGGAAGTAGAAAGAAAGAAAACACGAATGCTTAGAATTTCATGGGAAATGACTATATAGTGGATGACAGGAAATGAACTCTTTTTCATTATTACCTTTATTTATTTTTTTTGAGAAATATTTTGTTTAAGCATTTGAAATGTGGTGTCTTTGCATAAGATCCTCCAAATGTGTAAGTGAAATAAGATCTCCATCCTGCAACAAGGTAGCCTCCATCAAAATTCCTTCGGCGTGCTCACACCAGTGGCTTCCTGAGGGGAGGTAAAATTGACAGGCGGCATTGTTACAGTTGTCATGATATACAAGAGAATTGTTCTGTGCGGGATCATTGGGGGTCATGGCATTTGTAATCTTCAGAAGAGGCAAGGAGAAGGAAACCTTGCACGTGGAGAAATTGCCAAGTGAAAGAAAGAACCTTTGCAAAGAGTTACAACAGGGGGAAAAAAAAAAGAAGAGAAAACTTTCCAAAGAATCATGGAGGCACTTTGAAGGAGGTAGATCAGAAACTTTGCATATACAGTAGGATTTCGAAATGTCTGAGCTTGGAAAAGACTTTAAATGGTGATGTAGCCTAAGATAATAAGTTTATAAATAGGCAAATTGAGGTATAGAATGCTGAGGTGATTTGTCCAAGGTTAAACCACTAATTATGCTCCAGGTTCATTTTCTTCCATATTGATGGACTTTTCATTCTAATTCAAGGGTATTCCATATTTGTTTTAATCTTAATTTACAATGAACTGGGCTAGAAATTAAAAAAAATAAAACTGTGACACTGCTTCCTTTATATTTCATTCTATTTGGTGGTCATTAATTTATTTGTTCATTCATCCATTTCTATTCATTCCTTCATGCATCCATCCATTTACTTGTTTGTTTATTTATCTTTATAAATACATACACAAATAGTGATGTATTCCTGACATAGAGATGTCCCTGGCATGAAGGAGAATTTGGATTCTTGCCATCTATACCAGCAAATTTTGAGATTCAGCCGACTTAGAAATGCTATAACTGTCGTTATAGAAAGAGATTGTATATCTGTCTCACAAGTTAACTACGCATCGTTTAGTTGTAAGGGGATTTTTTTCCTCATCCACTAATATTTAAAAAACTATTTACTAAATTAAGGAGGATTCCACAGTTCTACCCAATTCTGAATTTATGTCACTAATCCTATGAATTATTGTGGTGGAGGGAGAACAATATCAAATAAATTAGAGGACATTGATCCCCAAAAAATCATTTCTACTCTCTGCCTCAGTTTTCTCAGCTACAAAGTGGGGAATAAGGAGAATTTACTACTTATATAACATGATTATGTCATTAAAAAGAACTGTAAATATTAAAATTGTATAGAAAAATTAAAAAACAACAATGGTGATGATTAAGACTGAAAGAATAATCATGAAGATTACCACATCCTGTTTTAACATGTACTGATTGAGAGACTCTGGCTAATCTCTCAATGTTTCAGGCAGTTCTCTGTGATGAGAAGTTGCAGTAACATCAGCAATTTGCATCAGTGGAGGAAATTTCCACACCAGGATTTACCCATATTCCTGAAATCAAAGATCTGTTCCATTGAGGCATGGTGCATTCCTAGGAAATTAATGCTAAAAGATACTCTAACAATGATAAAAACATAGAATTTAGACCATAGGAGCTTAAAAGAAAATATTTTTTACTCAATGTATGTATTTTACCACTGCTTCCTCATATTTATATAGTTTTAGATTGTAGAATTCCTTCCTCACAACACTTAAGTTTTGAAGTATATGTATTATTATCTCTAGGTCAATGAAGGGAATGTGATCTATTAGGGATCTTACATATTTTAGGAAGCAAAGAACAAATAAAAATCACTTATTCTTGTGAGGGGAGAGTGAGCTATGTTGTCTTTAAAAAAAAGGAAAACCAAAATAACTTATGTCCTAGCAATTAGTCTTATGGAAAAAACTAATTCAAGAGTTTTATTTTCTCTTTTTTAAGAATTCTGTCTGTTGCAAATATTCCCATGTGTAAAAAAATCTAAGCAAATTTTAAAAATATGGCAAGTCACTAATTGATTCACCATCTTAAGAAGAGTAATTTGGTGATAAGGCAAGAATCAGGAGTGTACTGCTATAATGTAAAGAAAAGTAACCTGAAAATCAAGGGAGACCTTATCTCAGCTTGGTTTTATTTGTCAGAATGTCTTATGCAACTTTATGTGAAACATTCTCTCTCTCTAGCCCTTTCTTAGCTTTGATACAAAAGGAACTCAGGATAATGTAATAACTAGTATTTATATTATAATTTTAGATTTATAAAATATTATATGCCTATTTATCTCACTTGTTGCTCCTGGAAAATATGTGAAGATGTTCAGGCATCATTACTTCATGTCTACAGATGAGGAAACCAAAATTCAGAGCAGTCAGATCACAATTTGGGGTTCCTCAATCTGGAAATTCACTCTGATCTTGGACTTCTTGCCCAGAGCGTTAATTTTATTTTCAGTTGGCCTTTCTTCTGATTCCTCCAAGAATCTAATTTTTAAGGAAAGTGTACAGGTCACCATGACTTGATTTCTATCTAGGCTTCGCTATTGACTTTCCAGACTAGAATATCTAATCATTATAACATAATATGATGTTATTATATTAGTATCATCTTCTACCTTAATATTTTTAAATCTATCCTTTCATCTCCATTTTATTTCTTTCAATATTAATAATCAGAATCTATCCTATCCCAACAGAAACACTCTCCTATTACTCTCCCCATCCTTGCTTTTCACTTTCTCTTTGTGTTCTCTTCCCCCACTAAAGGATCAAGGAATCTTTCTTTCAGTTTGTATTTATACCTGTGGGAAAACAAAAATCATGTATTATAAAGTATTTAATAATAAATAAAAATGAGAAAGGGAAAAAATTCTTTCAGCCAAGTGAGCAGAGCACAAAGAGCCAGAGACCCACACTTGTAGCACTTTGCCCAAAAGCACAAACTCCTTAAAAAAAAAGGAGCCCCATACCATGGATCTCAGCCAAATTTATCTCCCATGCCTCTGTATGTCAAAGGCAGATGTGACTTAAAAGGATGCTGGGAATGTAGCTCAAGTGTGGCAGATTTTCCACCTGCACAACCCTTAGCCCTTACCTCCATTCTTGGCACATAAAAATCACTTAATCCATTCTGGAGAACAAGATGGAACTTTGCCCAAAGGGCCATATAACTAAAAACACCCTTTGAACCAGCAATACCACTACTCAGCCTATATCCTAAAGAGATTGATTGAAGACAGGAAGACCTACTTGTGCAAAAATATGTTTAGCAGCTTTTTCTTTTTTGGTATCAAAGAATTAGAAACCGAGGGGATGTCCATCACTTTGGAATGGCTGAACAAGTTGTGGTTTATGGTTATAATGGAATGCTATTGTACCATAAGAAATGACTAGCAGGAAAAATTCAGAAAAGTGTGAAAAGATTTATATGAACTGATGAAAAATGAAGTAAAGTGAATCAGGACAACAATGTATAAAGTAACAGAAATATCATATAATGATCGACTTTGAAGGACTAGTAAAACAAGATCCCAAGATAACACCAAGGGGTCTCATGATGAAAAAAAAAATCCATCTATAGCCAAGGAAGGAATTATTGAAATCTAATTGCAGATAAAACATGCCATCTTTCACTTTATGATGAAAGTGATTTCCTTTGTGATTTTTTTTATTGCATGTGTGATATGTGTCTTCTGTCACTACATAGGGAATATAGAAATAAATATTGCATGAAAGTACTGGTATAACCAAATCAGACTAATTACTGCCTTGGGGAGTGAGGGAAGGAAAGAGGGAGAGAATTTGAATGTCAAAATGTCAGAAAATAATTTTCAAAATTTATTTCTACATGTAATTGAAAAATAAATAAAATAAATAAATGCTTGTTGACCAACTGACTGGGAGCTAGGAAGTGTTGGAGGTAGTTCATGACCTCAAGACTCATCTAACTTTAAATCCAACAAAATTTCTAATTAGGGAATACTGTATCTTGAGCTTTAAATTCTCTCTCTCCTGTAATTATCTTTTATTAACTGTGCGTTCCCAATTGTGTTAATGTTTTGTATTTTTGCTGCTTATCTCTACCTTTTACATTGCTGCTAGCCAGTTAAATTCCAACTGGGCATTTTTTTTCTCATTTCCAATTCTCTGTGCTATAGCCAAAACCTGCAGGGAGCCACCATGAATGAACAGTCTTTTAGATTTCCCCAGGAAATGCTTAGATGGCAACATAGGGAGTGAAGAGAACAATGGATTTGGATTGAGAATCTCAGCTGCTATTACTTACTCTCTGCATGACCTTGGGTAAGTTGCTTCCCAACTACAGGTTTCAGCTTCCTCGATTGGAAAATAAATGATTGGATGAGCTAATTCTGAAAGATTTTTTCTTTGAGTCACAAAAATTTATGATTATGTATTAGTTTTCATTCTAGAAATTAAGCAGATGGATATGACTATCTTGAGGATTAAGAAAAATCGAAAATCTATCTGATATTTCAAGAGTATAAATTGCAGTCATGCTCTCCACTGATCCTTCAAAAAGAATGCAGGGAGATTATATATGAATATCCATCTTGGGAAACTAATTCAAAACCATATTCTCAGGAGCCTCCTGAGAATCTCAGATATTCTGGGGACTAAAGATCTATCTGCATGGCATTTTGTCCATGAGCTCTGGTTAGACAAGGCCTAGACAGATATAAAATTACAAAAATATATAAAGGGAAATGTAAACATCATTTTGACATGCTATTTCATTTTGTTTTATTCATGACAAAAGAAAGTAGGTGAATTCAAGTTAGGAAAAATAATAAAATTAAATATATCAACAAAACCTCAGGTTTATAATTATGTTCAATCTAAGTGGCTAGGTGTCAGACTGGGACTAAGGAACACCAGAGTTCAAACCATATCTCAGACATTTAACTGCTCTGTGACTCTGGTCTTATCATTTAACTCCCATCATCTTTTTTCCCCTTTCCAGTAAAATGGGGATAAGAATCACAGCTATCTGCCAAGGATGTTGTGAGAATAAAATAAAATGAGATAGTACATGTAAATTATTTTGCAAAACTTAAAAAGAGATATATCAGTGTTAGTGATAATTATCATCATCATGACTTCACTCATCCTTAAAACATCAGTTGTGGATAATTGTGTGCAGTTTAAATGTTTAGAGCAATACATATCTGTGTGTGCACACCCACATATGTCTAAACTTATACAGATATGTTTGGATATATGCTTATTTGTAGACTTGAATTTATACAAAGTGTTGATGTAAGTACAGTTGGAAGTCTCTGTGAATGCATAAATGTGTATCTTTGTGTTTCTGCATCAATTGCATATGTATGCTCATGTGGATATTTTCACCAATTTATAAGCTTAAATGTGAGTCCAAGCATGTATATATGTTTAGATCTTTGTTAAACAAAGTATTTGCATATCTAAATTTTTTGACTTGCTTCCAAATAAATAATACTCTTCTTTCTACCTTGAAATGAAAATCATTTGGATGTAATGGGGAAAAAATGTGATTCTTCCTAGGTCTTAGGCAATGTCTATAGTAGATGTAAGTGTTTCTTCTTTTACTTTCTCAAATCTTCTGGAAGTGATCAGAGGATGGGGGTGTCAAAAAATATAAGAAAAAAGGGTATGGGATTAACTGTTATCAAATAAAAAAGGAATTATGTTGGCATTCCATTTAAACTTATTTAAAATTCTGAGACAGAGAGGCAGAAAAAAGAATATTGGTCAATATTGCATGATTTAAATTCTCAATTTGGCTAGGAAAATGGTGGATTAGATGGAGCAAATCTTAAAACCTCCATACCCTTTCCATACAGAGATAGAAAACAAAATGCTTTGAGAAGAAAGAGGACCAAATCTAACAACAGGACAGAACAGGGGGATCCTATTGCTGGACATCTCAAGAGGTATGCACAGAAAAAGGCTTGAATTCTAGAACTGTTCGGTCTGAGGGTTTAGAAGGGGAATCCTAGGACCCCTCACCCACAGGCTGTGCAGAGTCTCCAGCAGCCCCAGAGAGAGGGCCTTGCTGGCACTGCACTCAGGGAGTTAACACATGCCCCAGGGAGGTGGCTAGAGGAGAAAGCCAGAGAAACAGAGCAAAAATGCTCAGAAGATGGAGGCTTAGATGGAGCAAAACTTCAGACCTACAGCCTTTACCACAGTGAGATAGAGGACAAAGGGCTTCAAGAGGAAAGAAAACCAGTTCTAACATCAGGACAGAGCAGAGGTACCCTACTGCTGTAGAGCTCAGCAAAAATACTCCATCTTCTCTCCCCAATTTTTTTTCTCTTAAGGTTTTAGCCTTAGGGCATATTAAGCAATACAGACTAATCCAGTCCAGGCTTAATCCCATCAATTGGACAGACAAGAAGTCATCAGAGGGCAGGGAAACTCCAATACCCCTCCCTATATACTACAGAGAACTTAACTACAAACCTCCATTGCCAGCTGGGGGAAGATCTTTCATCAAAGCTCATTAAATCCATATGATTAAACTAGCATAAGAGAAAAGGAAAAAAAATGAGTAAACAGAAAAAGAGAAAAGAAATTACAATTGACAGCTTCTTTCCAGGAAGCAAAAAAAGAGCAAATGAAATAGAAGAAGAGGAAGAAGCGCCAGTGAATTCAGCACAGGCTTTGGAAGATCTCAAAATTCAATTAACTCAAGAAAACTTCAGGAACTCCAAAAGCAAGCTGAAGACAATTTGAAAAAGGAAATACATGAAGTAAAACAAGAAAATAAAGTCTTAAAAATCAAAATTTACGAGCTCGAAAATGAAGCAAAGAAGGCAAAAGATGATCTACAAAGAAAATCAGACCAGAAAGAGAAGGATGACCAAGAAGCCAGGGGTGAAATTCAGTCTTTAAAAAATAAAACTCAACAACTAGAAGCCAATGACTTCACAAGGCAGCAACAATATATAAAACAAAATTTTTAAAAAATGAAAAATTTGAGGAGGGAGAGGGCTGGGGCAGCATAACTTAAAAAGACCCTAAATAAAAATAAGAGGGGAATAAGAAGGGAGAGGGGAGAAAGGGAAGTACAATAAGGGAGGGGATTCTGGGAACTGATTAAAAACAAAACATTGCTATAGAAGGAAATAGCGAAAGAAGAAAGGGCAGGACAAGGAGAGAGAATCAAAATGTCTGAGAATACACAGTTGATAATTGTAACCCTTAATGTGAATGGGATGAACTCGCTCATAAAACAGAAGCAAATAGCAGAGTGGATTAGAAATCAAAATCCTACCACATGTGGGATACAAGAAACACACATGAGGCAGGCAGACATACATAGAGTAAAAATGAAAGGCTGGAGCAAAATCTATTGAGCCAAATTAACAGTATCAAAGACGAAAAGGGAGACCTAACCTCTAATGAAGAGGGAATTAAAACAATCATTAAAAACTATTTTGCCCAATTATATGGCAGTAAATATAGCAATCTAGGTAATATGTATAAATATTTACAAAAATATAAACTGCCTAGATTAACAGAGGTCTAATTACTCCAATATACAAGGAACTAAATCAATCAAGCCATTCCCCAGTTGATAAATAGGCAAAGGGCATGAATAGGCAATTTCCAAATAAAGAAATCAAAACTATCAATAAGCACATGAGAAGGTGTTCTAAATCTCTAATAATTAGAGAAATGCAAATCACCTCATACCTAGCAGATTGGCTAAAAAGGGGAGAGTAATGATCTTTGGAGGGGATGTGGCAAAACTGGGACATTGTAAAAGTGAAATTTGGGAGATGCCATCTACAAGTATATATATTTTCTATGGACTACATTTCCCATGGTCCAACGGGTTTCCATTTCCAGTTCTTTGGGCGTGGGGACGCCTACGTCTCCACGCAGAGAATAGTTTAAATCTCCTGGGTTAGGGGGGAGTGGTCTCTTGGCCAGCAGACTCAGGAAGAGACACGAGATAATAATGGCTGGAGCGGCAGTTTTGAATTCTTACAAGCCCGTGGTCTAATGACTTTATATATCAGCATGGCTTTAATTAAATTACTAATTTTTATATTTATAGCAGCCTTTATCATTTTTTATCCTTATAACATTAATGCATTGCAGGTGGAGTTGTGAACTGATCCAACCATTCTGGATGGCAATTTAGAATTATGCCCAAAGAGTGATAAAAGAATGCCTGCCCTTTGATCCAGCCATACCCCAAAGAGATCATAGATAAAAAGACTTGTACAAAAATATTTATAGCCTCACTCTTTGTGGTAGCAAAAAACTAGAAAACAAGGATGTGCCCTTCAATTGGGGAATGGCTGAACAAATTGTGGTATATGCTGGTGATGGAATACTACAGTGCTCAAAGGAATAATAAACTGGAGGAATTCCATGTGAACTGGAAAGACCTTCAGTAATTGATGCAGAGCGAAAGGAGCAGAACCAGGACAACATTGTACACAGAGACTGATACATGGTGGTAAAATCGAACATAATGGACTTCTGTACTAGCAGCAATGAAATGACCCAGGACAATTCTGAGGGATTTATGGAAAAGAATGCTACCCACATTCAGAGGAAGAACTACAGGAGTGGAAACACAGAAGAAAAACAACTGCTTCAACATATGGGTTGATGCGGACATGATTGGGGATGTAGACTCGAAACAACTACACCAATGTAACTATCAATAATATGTAAATAAGTCTTGATTGATGGCACATGTTAAAACCAGTAGAAATGCACGTTGGCTATGGGGGGAGGTGTTTGTGGCGGTGAAGGGGAAAGTAAGAACATGAATCATGTAACCATGGAAAATTTTTCTAAAAAAATTTTTTTAAAAATTGCACAGATGGAGATACACACACACACACACACACACACACACACACACACACAAACTATTGAGCTTCAACTGAGAAAAAGAAGGCAGGAATTGCAATCATGTTTTCTGACAGAGCCAAAGTAAAAATAGATCTGGTTAAAAGATATAGGGAAGGTAATTGCTTCCTAATAAAAGGCAGTATAAACAATGAAGAAATAACAGTACTCAGCATGTATGCACTAAATGGTATAGCATCCTAATTTCTAAAGGAGAAGCTAATGGAGCTCAAGGATGAAATAGATAGAAGAGCCATACTAGCGAGTGACATCAACCTTCCCCTATCAGATCTAGATAAATCAAACCAAAAAATAAATAAGAAAGAGATAAGAGAGGTGAATGAAATCCAAGAAAAATTAGAGTTAATAGATATATGGAGAAAAATAAATAGGGACAAAAAAAAATACAACTTCTTTTCAGCAGCACATGGAACATTCACAAAGATTGACCATGTACTAGGGCATAGAAACATGGCAAACAAATGCAAAAAAGTAGAAATAATAAATGCAATCTTATCAGATTATAATGCAATAAAAATAGTTATTAGGAAGGATATATGGAGAGGCAAACCAAAAACTAATTGGAAATTAAATAATATGATTCTCCAAAATAAGTTAGTGAAAGAGCAAATCATAGAAACAATTAGTAATTTCATTGAAGACAATGACAATGATGAGACTTCTTACTAACTCCTATAGGATGCAGCCAAAGCAGTTCTAAGGGGAAAATTTATATCACTGATTGCATATATTAATAAATTAGGGAGGGCAGAGGTTAATGAATTGGGCATGCAAATTAAAAACCTAGAAAATGAACAATTCTCCAGATGAAAATTAAATTAGAAATAGTAAAAATCAAAGGAGAAATTAATAACATCGAAAGTAAAAGAACTATTGAATTAATAAATAAGACTAGAAGCTGGTATTTTGAAAAAACAGATGAAATAGACAAAGTACTGGTCAATCTAATTTTAAAAAGGAAAGAAGAAAATAAAAGTAATAGTATCACAGATGAAAAACCTCTAAGGAAGAGGAAATTAAGGCAATCATTAAAAACTATTTTGCCCAATTATATGGCAGTAAATATAGCAATCTGGGCCATATGGATGAATATTTACAAAAATATAAATTGCCTAGATTAACAGCAGAAGAAATAGAATATTTAAATAATCCAATATCAGAAAAAGAAATTGAACAAGCCATCAAAGGACTCCCCAAGAAAAAGTCGCCAGGGCCTGATGGATTCACAAGTGAATTCTTTCAAACATTCAAAGAACAGCTAATCCCAATACTATACAAATTATTTGACATAATAAGCAAAGAAGGAGTTCTACCAAACTCCTTTTATGATACAAATATGGTACTGATCCCAAAGCCAGGTAGATCAAAAACAGAGAAAGAAAACTACAGACCAATCTCCTTAATGAACATAGATGCCAAAACTTAAACAGAATAGTTGCAAAAAGACTTCAGCAAGTGATCACGAGGGTTATTTATTGTGATCAGGTGGGATTTATACCAGGAATACAAGGATAGCTCAATATAAGGAAAACCATTCCATTCACATAATTGACGATATCAACAAGCAAACCAACTAAAATCATGATTACCTCAATAGATGCTGAAAAAGCCTTTTACAAAATACAACACCCATCCCTATTGAAAACCCTAGAGGGGCAGCTGGGTAGCTCAGTGGATTGAGAGTCAGGCCTAGAGATAGAAGGTCCTAGGTTCAAATCTGGCCTCAGACACTTTCCAGCTGTGTGACCCTGGGCGAGTCACTTGATCCCCATTGCCCACCCTTACCACTCTTCCACAAAGGAGCCAAGACACAGAAGTTAAGGGTTGAAAAAAAAGAAAAAAAAAAGAAAACACTGGAAAGTATAGGAATAGAAGGACCTTTCCGAAAAATAATAAACAGTACATACTGTTTATTATTTATATATAAAACCATCAATAAGCATCATATGCAATTGGGATAAATTAGAAGCCTTCCCAGTAAGATCATGCATGAAACAAGGATGCCCATTATCAATTCTATGAATTAACATTCTACTAGAAACACTAACAGTAGCAATTAGAGAAGAAAAAGAAATTTAAGGTATTAAAATAGGCAATGAGGAGACTAAGCTATCACTCTTTGCAGATGACATGACGCTCTACTTAAAAAATCCTAGAGAATGAACCAAAAAGCTAGTGGAAATTATTAGTAACTTTAGCAAAGTTGTAGGATACAAAATAAATGCACATAATTCAGCATTTCTATATATTTCTAACACATTTCAGCAGCAAGTGTTAGAAAGAGAAATACGATTTAAAATCATGTTAGACAATATAAAATACTTAGCAATCTATCTTTCAAAACAAATGCAGGAATTAAACAAACACAACAACAAAACACTTTCCAAACAATTAAAACTAGATCTGAACAAGTGGGAAAACATTGTTTGCTCATGGGTAGGACAAGCTAACATTATAAAAATAACCATTCTAGCTAAATTAATTTACTTATTTAGTGCCATACCTATCAAACTACCAAGAAGCTTTTTTTACAGAATTAGAAAAAACTATAACAAAGTTCATTTGGAAGAACAAAAGATCAAGAATATCAAGGGATATAATAAAAAAAAAAAACATGAAGGAAGGTAGCCTAGCAGTACCAGATATTAAACTATAATGTAAAGTAGCGATCATCAAAACAATATGGTACTGGCTAAGAGATAGAAGGGAGGATCAGTGGAATAGACTTGGGGTAAGTGATGTCAGCAAGACAGTGTATGATAAACCCAAAGAGTCCAACTTTTGGGACAAAAATCCATTATTTGACAAAAACTGCTGAGAAAATTGGAAAACAATATGGGAGATATTAGTTTTAGATCAACATCTCACACCCTACACCAAAATAAATTCAGAATGGGTGAATGACTTGAATATAAAGAAGGAAACTATAAGAAAATTAGGTGAACACAGAATAGTATACTTGTCATATCTTTGGGAAAGGAAAGATTTTAAAACCAAGCAAGAGTTAGAAAAAATTACAAAATGTAAAATAATTTCAATTACATTAAATTAAAAAGGTTTTGTATAAACAAAAAAAATTCAACTAAAATCAGAAGGGAAACAGCAAACTGGGAAAAAATCTTTCTAACAAAAAACTCTGACAAAGGTCTAATTACTCAAATATACAAGGAGCTAAATCAATTGTACAAAAAAAATCAAACCATTCCCCAATGGATAAATGGGCAAAGGCCATGAAAAGGCAATTCTCACATAAAGAAATCAAAATTATCAATAAGCACATGAGGAAGTGTCCTAAATCTCTAATAACTAGAGAAAGGCAAATCAAAACAACTCTGAGGTATGATATTGACTCCAATAACATGTAAATAAAAGTTATGACTAAAATCTAAGGAAAGATGGAGACAACCTGGGTAGAAGGGCTGTAGTAGACCAATTTAGTCAAACATATAGGATGGCACAATGGAAATTTATTTTTAAATCAACACAAGTTGGATTTTCAGTATACAATTAATGACATACGATTTAATAAATATAAGTGTAAAATAGTAAAAGTCTGTTTTATTGGAGGAATAATAGACCCATATTATAAAAGAAATTGAGTTAAAATCCTACCTCTGATATGGTCTAACTGTCTTTTCATGTCTAAGTCTCTTTACCTTTCTGAACCTTAGTTTCTTCATTTGAACAACCAGGTTTATATTACATTATCTAATTTCCAAGATAGTTAAGAAGATGAAATGTTTGTCATATATCTGTATACATACATACATATATATAAAAATAATTAGATCACTTGCAGATTTTAAAATGCTACGAAAATATCACCAATTATCAAGCCCAGCAGTTGGGTTAACAACAAAACACCTTTTACTCCTTTAGTTTGTCTACCTGAGGACATTCAACTAGACTGAGGTTTAGGTAATGATCTAGGTGTTTTAGTGGACCTCAAACTTAACTTGATTCAATATAAGATGACAATCAAAACAGCTACTGTACAGAAATAGGGCGATAATATTCCCATTGCTTTAGTCAGATCATAGTAGGAGTAGAATGTTTCATTCCAGGAAACACATTTTTGAAGAAGCATTGGCAAGCTAGAGAAGGTCTGAAAGAAGCTGGGTTGGATGGTCAAAAAACTAGGATCCCTGCCAAGATTATCTCTACCTTTTAGTCATGTATTTCTGGTCTTCTTATACCACATTCTCTCTTCCAAGTACTCTGTAATCCAGTGCCATAGTAACACCAGTCTCCTTGCTATTCCTCTCACAATATTCTCAAGTTCTCATTTCCCTGCATTTTCAATGGCTGACTCTAGTCTGGATTATCTCTTTTCTTATCACTACTTCTTGCCTTCTCTCACTTGTTTTAGGTCCCAGCTGAAATCTCATCTATTCATTTTAAGATTTACAAAATGACAAAAAAAATTTATCACTTTGCAAATATATATAAACGTGTGTATATATATATACATATTACTTGATCTTTTTAACAATCTTGCAAATTAAATATTCTAATATCATAATCCTTATTTTGCAAATAAAGAAACTAAATTTCAGAACCATAAGGAGAGTTGGACATGATTACACAACTAAAAAATATCAGAGGTTTATTTTCACTTGAATCATTCTATACTTCAAAAGCCTTCCCCTTCCCTCTTTAAGGCTGTCTAGTTTTTATGTCATTATTTGCATGTAGTGTCCCCTGACAGACTGAATTCCTTGAGATAAAGGTTAGTTTTTGCTTTTCTTCCTGTCCCCAGCACTTAGATCTTATCATTCTATTCTATTTTATTTTTCCTTCAGCGTTATCTATGGCATGCTTTTTTGCCTTTTGAGGTCAAGGTTTTCCAATTATTTACACTCATAGAAGATCTTTGGGCCTCTACCATCTAATGGTGAGGTATGTTTAGAACAGCCAAAAGAAAGACCTTCTCTAACCACCAGGCAAGTTAAATTGGTTATTTTTTTATTTGTTTGGTTTGCTTGTTTTTCCTTTTATTGAAAGTGAAACTGTCTTTGAGACTTATTTGACTCAGATAATTAAGACTTTGGCCATTGATGATACTTTCTGTGGATATTTGGGAACAAAACGAAATGGGACACCAAAGGCTAAAGCTCCTCCCTCCTTGAGAATATAAATCAGTAGCAGGAACCATAATGGGGAGAAGTGCTCAGCTGAATCAATACTTTATACTGGGTAAACATCCCTTTCCTACTCTGAATATCCCAACCCTTCTAGAGCTCAGGAAGCCTCATTTTGCTTTACCAATATCTGAATTTCACAACAATCCTGTGAAATAGAGGCTCTTATTTTATTGTCACCATTTTACATCTGAGGAAATAGAAACCCAGAGAAATCAAGTGACTTGCTCAGGAAGACAGAATATGAACTCCAGGCATCTTTAATTCTAACTAAAATGTTCTGCCAACTTCTTCAATCCCCTACAGAAATATAGGGAAGTTTAGTCAGTTCTATTAGGTTTAGCCCCAGAAGTGTTCATCAAACTCCTTTTCCTCCATATACTAATCACTAACTTGGTTCTGTGGATATAAAGACATACAGTTTCTCCAGTCAAGTAAGCTCATCTCCAACCAGGGGTTTACAACATATAAGCAAGTAACGTGCAGCAATATTTCAGGACTGAGAGAACAGGAAGGTGGCATATAAGTGGAGCTTTGAAGGACTATGAGGATTCTTAAGAGGCAGAGGGGAGGAGTGATTGCATGAGGGATAATGAAAAGGAATAACAAGAAATAAAACTGAACACTAAATGGAGCCAGACTGTGAAAGGTTTTAATGCCTGTTTGAGTTTATATTTTACTCTAGAGCAAGAGTATTTAAGTTGGATTTCTAACCTTGATTTAAAAGAAATATTTTAATAAATGTATCTCAATATAATTATTTCTTTTGTAATCCTATGTATTTTAAAACCTTGCGTCAAGAAGGGAATGCATGGTCTTCACCACACTTAAAAGATCAACCAGGTATATAACACGTATTTATTAAGAGTTTACTATATGGTAGGCATTTTGCTGAGGTGTCCTTATACCAAAAAAAAAAAAAAAGATTGAGGACACCTGCCTTTGAGTCAAGGAAACAAGTAAATTATCATTTATTAAACCTTTGTTTTATATCAGGTATTCTAATGAGCACTGGCCCCAAAAATTTTAAAAAAAGAAGGAAAAAAAGCAGTCCCTACTCTTAAGAAGCTCACAGTTTAATAGGGATGGGGGGAAAAGCACTTAAAAACCTTTGAGAAAATACTTCAAAAAATAATAATTTGGAGGTGGTCTGAGAGGGAAAACACTAATATTAAGGAGAACTAGGAAGGCTTCTTGCCAAAGATAAGAAGTTAGCCAAGAAGGAAGACAAGGAAGCTAGAAGGTAGAGGTAAGGAGAGAATTCCAGAAACAGTGAACAGCCAGTGAAATTATTTACAAATCTAGATAGAGACTGTTATGTGTGAGGAACAAAAAGGAGGCTGATGTCACTGAATTGCAAAATCCATGCAGGAAGTAAGGTGTAAAACAATTAGAAAGTTAATATGAAGTCAGGTTGCAAAAGTATCAGTGAGAAGAGGGTAAATGACAGTGACAAAAGTTTCAGAGAGGTCAAAAAGGATGATAATTGAGAAATCTGGCAACAGGTTAGGGTTTTTTGAGTGTGGAATATATTTTCAGGCAGGAGAGAAGTATCATGTAGAGAGGGAGAGACTGAAGATTAGTGAAAGTAGCGATCAAAGAAGGAGTAAGAGATAGACTGACAAAAGGCCACAATGGAGAAAAAGAACCAAGCTTGAAGCTGTAAGGAAAAGGGGGAGATAGAATAATATCATATTAGCAGATTAAAGGAATTTCTTACTTTTGGCTTATAGCAAGATCTAAAGAATTATTGGACAATCTCTGGGTGGACCTGTGGTAAGGTAAAGCAATAAATCATGGGAAAAGAGTAAGTAGAAGAATTTGGAGATTGGAGTATTTGAGGTGCTATCAATGTATATTAAGTTTCCTAGTATCTATCACAGCAGGAGTTGGAGGAGATGGTGACTGTTAGCCAGGGAAGGAACTCATTGAAAAAGGAAGGAAAGTATTCTGGAGGTCTGTGAACAACAACTACCAGTAGCTTAACTGGGTGATAGAAATGGAATGATGAACTTTGAAGGAGGAGAGATGGTACCGAGTAATGATGAAAGAATAACCTGGAAGTAGCCTTGAGCAGCAAGGATTAATCCCCTATTTCCCCATAACAATCAGTGAGTTGTGGAGTGTAAGTAAAAGTACAGTTAGTCTTGGAAAGGGAGGCTGTGTCATCAAAAGGAATCCTTGTTTCATTGTTCCCACAAAGATGAAGAGAGGGAGAAATTTAAAAAAATTAAGATGAAAGCAACTTTGTTATCTATGTAGTAGGCATTCTAGAAAGCACAGTAGAGCTAGTTGGGCAGCTACAGAGTGGGGAGTAATGGAAGAAGGGAGTTGGAGAAATAAAGGACTACTGGATGTTCATGAGCTCTTCTTCAGGGTAAACTTGGTGATAGAAGGAGAATTGAAATTCAAAGTCTAATCATGAGGTTTTTGCAGTAGTAAAAGCAAAAGGTGATGATGGCCTGAATAAAAGTAGTTTCTGGAGAAAGAGGGATGAAATGTAAAGATTTTGTTAATTGTAGAATTGATAATATGTGGTAACTGACTGAAAATGAGGGAAAAAATCAGAGAACAGATATGAGGATGGCACTGGTTTATATGGAAAACAAACTGAATTGATAGGAAGATTTTCCTTCAATTAGGTCTAAATCTGCCTTTTCTACTTCCATCAATTACTCTTTGTTCTGTGCCTTGGATCTACAAGAACAAATAGAATCCTTCTTCCACAAAAATGCAAAAACAAAAAACAAAAAGACAACTTTACATATTTAAAGCCTACAATTTATGCCCTCCAATTTAAATTTTCTGTTTATTAAGCTGATCAACCACAGCTTCTACAGCATATCCAGATAAGGAAAAGGCATGTTTTCAAATACTTTTTTCCCCTCTCATTCTCATTGCTCTCTTTTGAAACATTCCCTCTTTTTCATGTCTTCCCTAAAATATGGAACCTTGAACTGAACACAGAACACTTGATATGGTCTGTCCACAACAATAAATCTGTCACTTCTTTTATTTTTTGGTCTATGCTTTTTTTTAAAATGAAAGTTTAAGTAGCATTCACTTTACCAACTTCCATGATATCTATTACAATTAAGATAGTCAGTGGACTAGTTTGGAGGTAAGAATATCAATTTATTGATGAGTACTATTTAACCAAAAAAAATGGATCCTTTCAATAATCAAGCACCAGAAAGTGCTTTCATTCTGGTCTATAAATTTAATTTTGCAGTCATTGTTTATTTTCTTCCTTGGCCATCCCAAGACATCTCTGATTGGTGAATAGTTAATGAGGATATTGTCTATCAAGATTCTCAATCCCTTCTTATCCTCAACAGGTGAAGGTGGTAGGGCAGTCATGTACCAATCAGGACCATATCTATTCATAAGGTTTTATGGTGGGGGGGAAATTCCAGGGAGTTCCTAAGAATTAAGGAAACATAAAAGTCAATTGACTAGGGGGACAGTTAGGTGGTAATAGATTGAGAGCCAGGTAGAAAAACAAAAAGTCCTAGGGTCAAATCTGGCCTCAGATACTTCCTAGCTGTGTGACCCTGGGTAAGTGACTTAACTCCTATTACTTAGGGGCTAGCCCCTAACACTCTTCTGCCTTGGAACACTCAATACACACTATTGATTCTAAGATGGAAAAGAAGGGTTTAAAAATGAAAAAAAAATAAATGAATAAAAGTTAACACACTGATTGAAACCAGGATCCTGATATAAGACCAATAAGGAACCTTAAACAGGACACTTATTATGGTCCAGCCAGAGAAGAGTAAATCTGCTTTCTTCTTTTACTTTATACTCTATACTTTTCTTAATGGAAGTTCATACAGTATTGGCTTTACCAACTTCTGTGCCACCAAAGACAATAGAAAGGGAAGGAGAACTATTCCTTTAAGTATTCTCTCTTCCTTTACAGTTTAATAAATAAAAACAAAATATAAAAACATTTTTTGTTGTCTCTAGTCATCTGAAAACTTTTTGGTTGTTAGCATTTTTAAAACTCATTACTGGATATTGCTCCTCTTTTGTATTCATCTTAATTAACTTGCCTTCACAATAATGTTTCTTTTTTTAAATAATCTGAGTTGTGGATAAATTATTTTGTGCTGCAATATCAATCACAGAATTGCACAATCTGTGAGCTTGCAGAGACCTCAGCTGTCATCTAGTCAAAATATACAGGAAAGGAATCAACAAAAATTTTAAAAATCAACATATTATTAATCATTTTTAGGTTTAAAATACCTTAAATATCCTATCTCCTGTGAACATTACAACCCTGTGAAGTAGGTTCCATAAGTCAATCAGTCATCTCAATCAGCATTTAAGTAACTACTGTGTGCTAAGGATTATTCTAAGCATTGGGGCTTCCAAGAAAGGCAAGTTCAAGGTGGTGCCCTGAAGGAGAACAAATTATAAATCGAAAGAAAACACAAAAATATAAAGGTACCAAAAAGAGTACATATTCATATATATACATATTATGTATCTTCTTTCACCATCCTTCTGGAAAATATTCTAGTATATATAAGAATATATAAAGATATGATAATGCAGTAGTAGAAGGGGAGAGTAAGACAGAAAATACCTAAAACAGGAGGTGGAATGTCAAATGAGTTTTGTACACAGAAGTACAAAAATTTAGGAAGTGAAGTTGAAGAGTGAGAATATGTAATGGATGGAATCCACTATCTCTTAAAGGTAATGATGCCTTCAATGGATGAGAAAATAGGCTTAAAAAGGTTAGATGACTTGGACAGCATCACACTGATAGTAAACTTCTGAGGTATGATTTACACCCAGGTCTTCCAGCACCGTTTCTACTGTGCTACCAACCTGCCTCCTAACAAGTGATCATTCAGCCTCAATTTAAAGAACTGAAACTTGTCACCCCTTAATGTAGTTCATTCAACCTTTGGACGATCTCTAATTTTTAGGAAATTATTCTTTTTTCTAAAAAAAAGTCTTAATTTTCTTTTTAACTTTCTCCTATTGATCCTAGTTTTGAATTTGAGGTTACAGAGAAAAAAAATCAAACATAATAACACATTAAATATTGAAGACATCTGCCTTGAGTCTTCTTATCTCCAGGCTTAATAGCCCCACTTTCTCAAGATAGTTTCATTTTTTCTTGATTTTTACTAAGCATCTCTTAGGTTTTAAAAATTTATCACTTGAAAAGTCCAATTGTCCTTGGACTAAACTTTCCTACTAAAATTTTAGATTTTTTGGTCACTGAATCTTCTTCTTTGAGCTCTTTAAAACTTGTTATACCACTCATATTACCAATGCCCACAGGGCCAAATCTTGCTGAACTGTTTTGTTCTCTAACATGAACTCTATGATATACTGATAAATCAGCTCAAGTATTCTATTATTTCTGTCTTCAATGACTTCCTCATTTTTGATCAAAATCATTTCCACAAGAGTAGTTTCCTTTGTTGTTTCCACCATTATAAATACAAAGAAACCAAAAAAAAATTAAAAAAAATTTTGAACTTAATCATCAAAATATATACTGCTTCTATCTTTTGAAGGAAAAAAATCTTACTAAAATTCAAAGGAGAATTTAATGAAAACCTATGAATACATGGAGACCTTCACCATGAACACCCCAAAAAGAACAAACTTGTAATTCTGGGAATCTTTAATACCAGTGTACACAGAGAGTATCATCCATGGCAGCAAATCCTTGGAAGGAATGGAGTTGACAACAATAGCAATGGTTACTTACTGTGGAAGACTTGTGCATCTAATAACCTTCTCATCAGCAACATTGCCTTACATTGACCTAAATGCAATAAAACTTTGTAAATGCACCATCGCAGCAAATATTGGCATTTAATAGACTGTGTCCTTAGGAGGAGAAGAGACAGGCAGGATGTGAGTGTGGTGATGACAATGTGTAGCATAGTGCTGGATAGATCATAGAATTTTCCTCTCTAAGTTAACATTCCCAATCTAGAAAAGTGGAAATCCCAAGGCAAGACAATTATCAGTAGTCATTGTCAACAGATTTCAATACTTCTCAGTGCATTAAAAAGTGTGTTGATGACTTGTAGGGAAACCTAAATTAATAGATGCTTGCCAATAGTGGAGCAGAAATGGAATGAGAAACTTTCAGAGATTTGGTGTACAGAACCACATTTACTCATCTGGGTCAGAACACATGCAAACATCAGGATTTGTTGGATGAAAATTATGAGGAAATTCAGAATTACTCATGGAAAAACAAGAACTTCACAGGACTTACAAGAAGCATAGTTCCTCCATCTCTTAAAAAAGATATCATTTAATTCCATCAAAAGTAAAGTATAAGGATTCTTGGCTTAGTAAGAAAATAAGTGAAACTTAGTTTTATACTGATATTAACAATACAAAATGCTTTTATGATACCTTAAAGGGTATTTATGGACTGAAGATATGAGGTGCATTTCAACCATTCAGTAATTGTGGAGCCACACTGTTCAGTGATAAAGATAAGAACATGATCCTAGAGAGATGAGCTGAACACTTCATTCTGTTCTCTACAATAATCAACCAATGCTGAAGCCATTGATCACATACCTCACGGTTAAATCATTCCTTCTCTAACCCAACTTCCAATTGAGTAAGAGGTTTTGCATTTCATTAGGCTACTCTCATATAGAAAAGCATCTGGTGCTGTTTCCATTCAAGCAGAGGTTTTCAAAGAGGAGGATCCACTACTTATACAAAAGCTGACTGAAATCTTCTGAATTATATGGCAAGAGAAATTGTTCCCAGGAGATCGAGGATGCCTCCATTGTCCACCTCTATAAAGGAAAAGGAGGTTATCCTGTGGCAATTATAGAGGAATCTCTCTCTTAGTCATTGTCAGAAAGATTATTGCTAGAGTCATCTACCAGAGAGCCAGTGTGACTTCAGAAAGGGTTGAGGAACATTTATAATAGGTGTTTGCTCCCTAACAACTCTAGAAGAAATTCCAGAAGTAGAACAGAGTTCTGTTCATTGACCTGACCAACACTTTGATACTGTCAACAGCAAGGACATGTGGTAGATCATGGTGATTTTTGGTTGTCTGGAGAATTCCTCAGTATTGAGAGCAGTTTTACTATGGCATGCTTGCATAGGTTCTGAATAATGAATGTTGCACATGAGTTTTCCTAGTCACTAATGGAGTGCAGCAGGGCTTTGTGTTTGCTTCCATGCTTTTTTGCATGATGTTTTCAGCAGTGTTTTTGTATGCTTTCAACAAGAACAAAAAAAGGCATCATGAGTAGCTACCCCACTGATGGCAAATTATTTAACTTGGAAAGTCTACAAGCCAAAACTAAAGTGGAGGGAGAGTTGGTGTTAAGCTTTTTTGTTTGCAAATGATTGTTCACTCATTGCAGCCTCTGAGACTGAGATGAAACAGAGTATAAATCAATTCTCTGCTGTTTGTACTAATTTGGGTCTGACAATTAACACTAAGTAAACAGAGGTTCTCTACCAGCCAGCTCTGAATCATCCATCTGTGGTTACAGCAAAAGGAGAAATGTTGAATTCTGTGGTAAGTTCACTTACATTGGCTGTGTACTTTCCTAGGTGTACATCTATTGAACATATGAATGATGAAATTGATTCATGCCTTAACAGACGTAGCTCAGTGATTGGGAGGCTTTGAAAGAAAGTGTGGGGGAAAGAGGCATGCATGTATTTGAATGAATATATACATATATGTAATTCTTGATACCTTAAATCAATAAGCTTTGAATGTATGTTTATTTGAAATTAATTAGCTTCAGATATCTAAATGTACTTATATGGAAAAAAGAAACAAATGAAAAAAGAAAAAGAACATCCCAATTGCCAAATATGATGGCTCACTTTCAATCTTCAAGTTCTTTGACTTCTCTTCTCTTTTTGATACTGTTGGCCACCACCACCTACTGGATATTCTTTTCTCTACTGGCTTCTGAGGCACTGAACTATCCTGGTCATTCTGGATCTCTAACTTTTACCATTTGTTTTATATGTTTCTTTTAATAATGTTGAGTCCTCTTCAAAAACTCTTTTGTGTATAACACAGATCACCTTGACCCCACACTGTCTGAAAATCAGGCAGGTTATATTTCACTTCTCCCCTGGGGGTTCGCTCATGCTCTTAAGGGGATTTGGATCTTTTAGCTCTCTTCAAATAGTTCTGTACTCCATCAATGTTGTTCCTTCAATTATACAGAGAGTTCTCTTACGCCCCACTCCAATTTAGCCACTAATAATCAAATTAGCTAGTTCAAAGAAATATTTAATTCAAAAGGTAAAATTAGAAATATACAGACTTACTCCCTCAGTAAGGGAGGCAATTCCTACACACACACACACACACACACACACACACACACACACACACACTCTTACAAGATCTCAGTCTTTAGGGAACAGAAAAAGATTGGATATATAGTATAATTCAGTTCCCATAGAGCACAGTCCAAACTCCCAATAGGGGCTCGAGTTCTAGGCACTTTGACTTCTCAGGATGTGCCTGTCATACACTGTTGCAATCCTTGCTGCCAGGTCTTCATGGCTTGAAATCCTTTGTCATTTTGAGATCACCTCCAGCACTTGAAACCAGGAAAGGCAAACAACGCAGAATAGAAGTAAAAAAAAAAAGCCCCATTTCTGTGGGGTGGGAGTTAAAAGAGATAGAGCAGGGGAAGAAAAATCTTTCCCTCTCACTGGATCAGTTAGTGGTACCCATGATGTGGGTGAACTCTAATCTTTACCATCTATATGCAGTATAAGAGTGACAGAAAAAAGTGCAGCAGAAAAGAGAGTAGATGAAAAAAAGAAAAAGAATGCATCCAAAAAGTGTTTCTGATTCTATCTTCCAAGGTTTGTTTTTTTTTTAAACCCTTACCTTCCCTCTTAGAATCAATACTGTGTTTTGGTTCTAAGGAGGAGGGGTGGTAAGGGCTAGACAATGAGGATTCAGTGACTTGCCCACGGTCAAAGTGTCTGAGGTCAGATTTGAATCCAGAACCTCCTGTCTCTTGGCCTGGCCCTCAATCCAATGAGCCACCTAGCTGCTCCCTGTCTTCCAAATTCTAAAGAAGTAGGAAGCCAATTAAAGCAGACTAGGAATTACCCACAAAGTAGAAGACAAAGAAACATCCACGTTAGGCAGTGTAGAAAAGTTTCAAAAGCCCATCAAGAATGTCTTCATATTAATTCAGATTAAATGTGCAATTGTTCCTCTAAGCATGTCCTTGATGTTTTTCTCTTTTCCTACTATATTCTCCCTTAACATAATCATTCACTTCAGTGGTTTCAGTCACTTCTTCACGTTTGATTCACAAATCTACATTTCCAGACATACCTTCCATTCTGAGTTGCAGACCCCCATCTTCAGGTGCCTGAAAATCATTTCTACCTAGATCTCTCAAGTCATAGAGATCATTATCTTTTTACCTAAATTTACCAATTCTTCCCACCTAACTTCTGCTGTGGTGATACCATTTATCCATTCTTATCCATTCTTTCATTTACCCTCATCTCCAGAATCTAATTAACAATCAATTCCTACCCAAGGCTTCTGTAAATCATCTCTTGAATCCATCATTTCTTTTGTATTTCCAAAGTAGTCACCCTAGTACAGTAGTCACCCCATTAGCGCTCACTTGGTCTATTGTAATAGCTTCTTAATATGTCTTCTCTCCTAGACTTTCTACTAGAAATTAATTTCAAAATTTCCCCAGATCAGCTTCCTTTTCATTTGATCATTGGAAGGATACAGAATTTCACCAGAATAACTATTCATTTTTCTCATGTAGATTGCAACCTAGATTGTGACTTCTTATCTTCTGAGTTTCCTTTTCTATGTTTTCTTGTAAATCCTTCACCAAGGAACTATCTCAGGTCCTGAAGGTCTCCTGCTGGTTCATTCAAGTAAGCTTCAATTAGCAAAAATGTTTTTAAATGATTTTGTTCAAGACTTTTTCTTCAGTACTAATTATACAAAAGATAGGAAATAATACTTGCTACCCTCGAGACACTTAGAACATCATCTCATGGGTCACTAGTATTAACATTCAAAGTACTTAACTGTTTTCTTTAATTCTCAAATCATAATCATCCTTTTCTGGTTTTAAATTATAGTTAATGTGTTTCTACAATACTTTTAACATATACAGCACTGTTATAACATGCAGCAGGCTGCTCATGTCACCTCTCCTTTTTTCCATTGCTCTTTCAGATATCTCTAATTTTAATTCTTCTGATGCCTTGCTTTTCTGTGATTCATTACCATATAGGATTGCTGAAAGAATATTGATGTTAAGTAGATGGGCTTTCGCAACACTACACCATAGTTATCATTTTTCATAGATAATATAATAATGGGCATATTTCATTGTTTCTACACATATGTTACAAAATTAGCAAGTCAATCTGGTTGACAAAATGGGGGGAAAGAATGGAAAAATCTAGGTCACTAGATGGAGCCATAATGTTATCTTTAACATGTTGCCAGACATTAGGGAATGAAAGGCCTCATCTACCTTGTATACTGCATTAAAATGAATACCATGCAGTACAAGAAACAGATAGAATTTATAAACTATGGGATGAGAGAAAAAAGGGGAAAGAGAGAGAGAGAGAGAGAGAGAGAGAGAGAGAGAGAGAGAGAGAGAGCTTACTGTTAATTTTCAGAAAGATTGAAATGCAGCTCACTGTCAATAAATAGGATATTCAAGTTTTGACAAAGATAACAGGATATACCAAAGTTCTATACTCATTTTGAGTTTAAGTTTCAAGAATGTGATTCAAAATGGGTTTCTTTCAGGAAATTCTTTGAATATTATCCTGTGTTGCTTCCAATACATTTCAAACCAGTTATAAAAAAAGTCATTTTTTTAAAATTGTCACACTGGATTTCAATTGTATGAAAATGTGAGCCTATCAGGGACTCTGGAGCTTGTAAATCTTTGTTGTCAGACATTATTTTTTACTCAGATCATGTCTGCTATACTGGCATCTGACCATATGGTCACTTTAAATATACACAGCCAGTTAAAATGTAGCATCAAAAATTCACAGAATGTCAGATCTGGGAATGTCTTTAGAACTTAGAATGTTAGAATAGAAAGGAATCTTAGAACATAAAGGTTACAGCTAGAAGAGGCCTTTGAATATAGAAGAGTAAAACTGGAAGTGATCTTAGAACACAGAATATCAAAGCTGAAAGCACCTTAGAATAAGAATGTCAGAACTGGAACAGATCTTAGAAAAAAATAATTTCACAGCCTGAAGGGACTTTAGAACATAGTGTTTGAAAATAAAATGAATGCTAGAGTTGGAAGGAGACTTAGAACTTGGGAATTAATTATTTTACAAATAAGGAAACAAAAAACTGGGGGGAAATCTGTGTGTGTGAAACAATTTCCTCATGTTCACCTCTCTATTAAATTCTAGGAAAGGACTAAAATCTAGTTCTGACAGCTGGTACATCGTTCTTCCTATTAGACCACACTGCATCCCTTTTCAGTTCTATTTTTTAAATTAATGTCTATGTAGATTGCCATATATATGACTCTCTTTTCTTTTTTTAAGAAATGATAACACAAAAGAAATTCTGGGAGTAGGCAAGGACAGATGTGTTCAGGACCTGCATAACTCATAAAGAGGGAGAGAACACAAGGAGGGATACTTTTTTAATACCAGGTTTTCAAAGTGCACATATTTTAATGTCAGAAGCTTACACCCTCTGATCTATAGGAATTTATTTTGTGGTAAGTCAAATTGCAGGTTTTACAGTGATGTTTTGAATCCTGTAGTGGAAAGTCTTATACGGGGCATAAAATAGGGAGATGTAGCTTTCTAAAAGTGTTTGTCACTGTCATGGAGAGTGTCCTATGCATGCCCAAAGGGAAAAGGAAATTTCATTGAGGTGGCTCACTCCTTCACATGAATAATATTGGAATAGTTGTATTAAATCCCAGAACATCACATATTTTTTCAAGTGGGTTAAATATAGAATCCAGAAATACTGCTAAGTGACATAGGAAATCCTTCTTCTGACAATGTTGTATTCTGAGTGGAAATTTGCAACTTTAAATAATTTCCTTGACCACTGAGAAATTAAGTAATTTATGGTAAAAAAAAATCTATTTGAAAGCACAAGGAACATTTGAACCCAGATTTTGCCAATTTATATATGAGTCTTTTGTCAATTATAGGACATTGCCTCTATGGCTTTCTTTGGAATTATTTTGAGACTATATAAGCTTGTATATTCAAATACATATAAAATATGTTTGAAATATATGTTTTCCATACGTTATATTGCTTATGTATCATATATATTACATATACACAACCTTGTGTATATATGTATGTGTTTGTGGAAGTCCATTTTGAAAGCCCTTTTTTAGCATTTAAATAAAGATAAAAGTGATAATCAAAATGAATAAACCTAAAATTCTAATTATAAAACACCACATAGGTTTTATGCAAACCACATTTGGGGAAAAAATGTGATCTGAGCAACAATGAGATTTTTGAGAACTGTGTCTAATTCTCCACCCCTCAAATACACATTATTAAGTAAAATATTCAGTGTCTGACATCTCTAAGTGCATTAGCAGATATCATTCTAGAGAGGAACAAGAACACTTAAAACCATCCAAATGTCTATTTACTCTTCTCATTATGGCAAAGAGTCTAATGCTGGACTTCTTACAGTACCTTTGAACAGTGATAATTTTTTCCCCTACTTCATCATAATTCATCAAGAAAACTGACTTTTTAAAGCCAAATTGAGCAATAAGAATATTTCACAAGTACAAAACAGGTGCAATTTTGAAGTCCTAATGGATTGAGTTGTCTTTGATAACCAAATTCAGTGATTATGAAATGCTTGATTTTTTTAATGTATTGTCTGGAAGAAACCTCCCAATCTCATGTAACTTTTTGCAAAATGAACAAGATAACCATTTCTAATTGACAGCAAGAATAAAATGATGAATTACAAAGGGGAGTTAGAAGAGAATAGAGATGAGATATTTTTTAAATTTAAATCCATATATGCATATATGTATATATGTAAAACAAAAATGAGATTTTACTTTAAAATCAAGTTTCTACCCAAACCAATATAATCTGGGTTAAAACCTATATTAAAAATTAATTAACATCTAAGTATAGAATTATAGAATTTTGAATTTAAAAAATATTTCAGAGATCATTTAATCTATCTCTTACCTATCTAGGATACCTTATATATACCATTACCCACATCCATTCAGTCTTCTTCAGGATTTCTAGGGATGAAAAAATAGATTTCCATTGTATTAAATGATAACTCAATCAAGGCCTTAGGGAATTGCACACCTCTACTGTCTGTCAAAGCAAGTCATCCTATTTGGAGGAGCCTTTAATTCTTAAATTCTTCCCTATATCAAACAAAATTATAACTCCTTAGAATTTCCATGCTTTTACTATACAGTCTTTCGTTTAAAATGATTTATTAAGTAAAAAAAAAGTCCTAGACACTATTCTAATTCATTAGGGATATAAAAGGGAATAAAAGTCTTTACCACTATAATCAACATATTAAGGAAAAGCATGTGTGTATATATGTATGTGTTTATATGTGTGTGCATACAACATATAAAATATGTGCATATTTATATATGTAAGCTTTGTGTGTGTGTATGTGTATACATTTACACACATAGATTTGTAAAATTCTAGGGGGAGGACTTTTGTAGAGAATCATAATTATTCTTAATCTCAAAAGAAGTCAGGAATTTTGAAAAGTGAAAAAGTGAATAGGGAGTGTTTTCTAGGCATAGGAGAAACCCTGTGCTTGAGCTGAAGACAGGTAGAAGTTGACTCCTAGGAAGAACAAGTAGGCCAGTTTGCTTGGAAAATAGAGGAATACCTTCTAGGACTCAAGAGAATAAATCTATTTCCTCTTCCAGGTGACAGCATTTTATATATTTCATGACAATGATCATTACCCCCATAAATCTATTCTTTATGCTAAGCATTCACAGGTTTTTTTTTTTCTGCTAATCCAGGAAGCAGATGTTTTCTAGAAGTTTCACCATCACTGTAATCCAAAATTGGGATTATGCCAGTTTGTGATATAGTATGCCAATGTTTGGGAAGTATCTGTAGCATAAATTTAACTCGATTTGGATTATTTTTTCTGCTTTGGTTAAATTTGCAATTAAGCTTTATTTGCCTCTAAAAGAGGGAAAGAGATAATTTCAGATTATTTAGAACACTGCTTGTCATTATTTTGTATTCCACAATTTTGAACGAATTCTATTTTGTTAATACCTTTCTTGGCAGTCTCTAATTAAATATATCTCCTTTTAAAAATTAATGATGACCTAGAAATAAAAGTTCTTTATCTAGGGTCCCTCAAATATCCTGAAAAATGATCCATTTGAAGATTTCAGGGGATTCTATGAATTTGAATAGGAAAAAACAGATTTATTTTTAGTAACTTCTAACTGCAATTTAGTATTTTCCTTCTAATAGTTAACATTCTAATTCTGAAAAGTGTTATATAAGTTTCAACAGCCAAAGATTTTTATCACACATGAGTGCATGAGTACACACACACACACACACACACACACACACACAAACACACACACACACAAACACACATTTAAAAAGAGAGACAGAGACAAGGAGAGAGATGAGGAACTCTGTTTAAGAACATTTAAATGGAGGATGAAAATTTATTGTTGTTTCAATTAATTAAAACACTGATTTTAGATTTTCCCTCTGATTTCTAATACACTTTACAAAAAAAAAAAACAAGAAATCAAAGAAATGGAAAATATTCATTACAATCCAACCTCCTAAACTTTTTTTAGAAAAGCATTTAACTCAATTTCATTGAATTTTGTTGCCTAAACAGTCTGATATTTTTAAGGAATCCCTTAGTTACTCTTCCTCTGTTATTGAGAGATACTTCTTGAAATAGCTTTGAATACCATAGAATATTAACATTGTCAGTTATATGGCATGGATGAACTTGTAATCTATTACACCTAAATTTTTCCCTTTGAACCTCACAAGAACCTGTAAGCATCTATTAAAATTTATTAAACTTCCTCCACAGCTGAACTTTTCATATTAAATGTATCATTCAATGCACATTTCCAGGGGGATAGGCAAACTCTCTTCTTGTGGGAAGGCTTGCAATAGGTTTTCCAGCTATATTCTGCTCCCCCTGTTTTTGGTTTCTTTGTCTCCTATATGGGGTTTTCCCCCTTCTCTGTGGGTTTGTTGCCTCAGGCTATTTAATAGCAAGTGAAAATTAAATGGATAATTTTGATTGCATTAAACTTACAAGATTCTGTACAAACAAAATCAATGCAACCAAGACTAGAAGGGAAACAACAAATTGGAGGGGGGTGTTATAATGAGTTATCTGGCAAAGGCCTTATTTCTCAAATATAGAGAGAATAATCCAAAAGTTAGAAAAAATGCAAAGCATTCCCCAAATGATCAAGGAATATGAACAGGAAGTTCTCAGGTGAAGAAATTAAAATTGTCCACAGTCAAATGAGGAAATGCTCCAAATCACTATTGATTAAAAAAACGCTAACTAAAATAAATCTGAGATAGCACCTTATACCTATCAGAGTAGCTAATATGACCAAAAAGGTAATTGATAAATGTTGGAGGGGATGCGAGAAAATTGGAAAACAAATGTTCAGTTCATGGAATTGTGAAGTGATCCAACCATTCCGGAGATTAATATGGAATCCTACCCATAATACCATGTATTCCTTTTGACCCAGCAATACCACTACAGAAGCTGAATGTCAAAGGGATCAGAGTTAGGGGAAGAGGACTTACTTGTACAAAATTATGTTTAGCAGCTCTTTTTGTACTGGAAAAGAACTGGAAACAAAGTTCATCCATCAATTGGGGAATGGCTGAACAAACTGTGGTTTATGGTTGTAATGGAAAACTGTTTCACCATAAGAAATAATGAAAAGAAAGAGTTTTAAAAAACCTGACAAGACTTATATTAACTGTTACAAAGAGAAGTGAGCAGAATGAGAAGAACAATGCATATAGTTACAAAAATATTGCTTGATGATCAGCTGTGAAGGACTAAACTATTATCAGCAAAACAAGTTTTCAAGATAACCCAAGGGACTCATGAGTTTTAAAAAATGCTATCTACAACCAAAGAAGGAACTGTTGGAATCCAATTACAGGCCAAAACATACCATCCTTAACTTTATTTCCCTCACAAGTTTTTATTAGTTATTATTATATATGATCTGTGCCTTCAGGCATGGCATAGAGAATATGTAAATATATTTTTCATGAAAGTGCTGGTACAGCCCGCCTATATCAGATTATTTACAATCTTGGGGAGGTAAAAGGTAGGGAGAGAGTCTGAATTGCAAGATTTCAGAAAACAATTGTCAAAAATTTATTTGTGTTCATTGTGATCTGCTCTGCTAGAAAGTAGAACTACCATAGACAAGATCATAAATCCTTCAAATTATTGAACTAATGAAACTAACATCAACATATTATTCCATAGTAACAATTACTTCATCCATATCTTGATATTTTTTAATTTTTAGAAACTAAGGGAAGGAGGGCATAGGTAAGAGAGTAAAGTCAAAAATAAATATTAGGAAGGAAAAATAGATGAATGTAATGAATCATAGGTTGGAAAGGACAGAATATTTTCTCCCTGAATTTAGCAAATGTCTCCTTTCTTGTTGCAGTGTTGACCACTAATCAAAATCCTCATTGTAGAGGAAAATAATTGAATTGAGAGGGGAAAAAAATTCTGTTGTGGGAGTAATCTAATCCCACCTCTTCAATAAACATGAATTAATTCTTTGGACAACATTTCTGACAATTGCTCATCTACCCTCCCCTTGATGATTTCATTAGCAAGAAAATTGCTCCTTCCCAAGGCAACTCACTCCATGTTCAGATAGAAGATCACAAGATAATAGAGATTTTTAAAGATGGAAAGCATTTTAGAAAACATCTAGTTCATTCATTCATCTTCCTTAGTTTGAAAAAAAAGAAAAGAGAGGCCCAAAGAATAAGCCTGAAAAGTAAGAAATAATAAAGCCTGGATATAGACCTTGAAAATCTTCATTCAATGTTCTTTCCAGTACATAATGTTACTTACTCTCTAATCTTCTTTGCAGTTTCTCATTGTTCCCAGTTCTACAATGGAGATGAAGCAGCATAAAAGTATAATCTTTCTTGCATCTTGTCTTTCCCTGAATATCTGAAGTATTTATCTTATCCTCCCCCCAGTCCTTCTCCAGGATAAAACTTCTGTAGCTTCAACTTGACATCACTTGACATGGCTTAAAGTTTTGTCTCTTTCTGTTGTCGAACCTTTAAAGATGGCATGCCCAAACTGCACCTTCAAGCTGGCTGTGAGCCCCTTTGCCTTACCCCAGAGATCAGAGAAAGGAAGTGCTCACATTGGTTTGATGGGCAGAGGAGTGGGGGTTTCAAAAAATGTGCTCAGGCTCAGTGGAGAGAGGGAAGAGAGCAGCCCCCTCCAGCACACTGAGGCACTGTGAAGAAACATCTTCACCAACATGGTCCTGTATAAAAGTTGCTGATGTCTCCGCCAAAATGCATCCAAAATTAAGTATATTTTCAGATGTTGCCTGACTAAGGCAAAAGAGAGTAGGGCAATAGGGCAATAAATGCCTGTATTCATTAAGGGCTTACTAAGTGACAGGCACTGTTTTAAGAACTTAGGATAAAAAGAAACAAACAAACAAAAAACAAAAACAACAAAAAAAAGTACTTACTCTCAAGAAGTTTACAGTTTCATGGTAGTTATAATATGCAAATTATTATGTAAAAAACTATATGTATATAGAAAAAAATGGTGAGAATCTCAGAGGGAGGCAGATTAGCAGGTTCTGGGAAAGTCTACTGACAGAAGGTAGAACTTTGAGACTGGGAAAAAAAACAGGGAATCCAGGAGGTAGAAATGAAGAGGGAAAGAATTCCATGTATGAAGGAGAACTACTAACAATGCTCTTGACTTTGGGATTGGTGTTTCTCATGAGAGGAACAGCAAGGGGACCACTATCATTGGATTGCAAAATCTAAGGAGCAGGAAAGGGTATAAAATTAGAAAGGGAGGAAGAATGATTAGGATTTTAAGTTCATGAAGTGTTTTGAAAATAAAAGAGAGAATTTTATATTTAATACTGGATCTGATAGGAAGCCACTAGAGTTTCTTAAATAAGATAAGTAATATGATTAGTCCTGAATTTTAGAAAAGTCCTTTTTTCAATAGAAAGGAAGATGGATGGAAAGTGGAATCTATTTGAAGAAGGGAGCAATATGGCAGGCTATTTCAGTAGTCTAGGAATGAGGTGGTGAGGTCCTGCTACCTGAGGGTAGTTTCAGTGTCAGAAAAATAAAAGAGACATATATGTATATATATGCATATATATGTATATATATGTAGATGATATGTGTGTGAATGTAAATGTATACATACATGTACACATATATATGATGCTAAGAAGGAAAATAACACAATTTTATCACTAATTATACATGGGTGAGGGAAGGACAGTGAGAAAAAGAGGAAAGTGTAACTCTGAATGACTGAATCCAGTGAGTACCCATGGCAGTAAAAGGAAGTTTAGGGAAAAGGGAGAATTTAGAGGGAGGAAAATAAAATGATTTTAGTTTTGGACATGCTGAGCTTAAGATATACACATACATCCAATTTGAGATGTTGAGGAAGTTGGCACTGTGACAGTGAAGACTGGGAAATAGGTTAGGGCTGAACAAGGGGAATATAAGCAGATGATACTTATAACCATGAGAGTGTCTGAGAGCAGAAAAATATGCTGTTTTTGTTGGTGCAAATTTTTTTAGAGAAGGATTTAAAGTTATAACTTTGAGATTAGTAGAAAATATTCTATCAACTAAGTTCCACATATGCTGATCAATGAGGCATAAATATATAATTGGTTTATAGTAGCATGGTAAGAACTCTTGAAGCATTTGTTTCAATGCATTTACCAGGCTCTTAAATACCATGTGAAGATTCTAACCTAAATCATCTGCAAATAAATTTCAGCTCAAGGAAAAGGTTCTATGCTGTTTTAATGATTGTATTTTGGGTAGAATGGTTTCAAGGGCTTGTTGGTCTTCTGGCATCTGGGTGCTCATTCAAAGTAAGGATTCATTTAAAAAACATATTTGGCAATTGTAATCTCTTAAAGAAATTCCTGGCAATCTTTCATCCTGAAATCAGCAGGTAAATACTAATTTTTACAATTTTATAGTTATTACAACTTTTAGTGGTAGTTAATTGTGATTGTTGGTGTTCTTCTACAATAAACATAAAGGCCATACAGAGAAAAGCAAAGACAAAAGATATGCCCAGACACATGACAAAGATTAGCAGAATCAGAAGGAATCAGAAGACTGGCATATGAATTCTACCTTCCCATATACCAATTGTGTGTATTTGGGAAAGGCACTGAGTTTGGAAATAACGATCTCTGAACTACAACTCAGAAGGGATATTTTGTAGTGTGAAATGTAGGCTTTTTCAAATTTTTAATTAAATATCAATGAATTTCTATAGCATGTTAAGGTTTATAAGACTTTCTCCTCAATTACATGGTATAAGTAATAAAAATATTAGGACAGTAGGTGGTGCAGTAGAAAGAGAGCGATGCTTGAAGTCAGCAAGACTTCCTGAGTTCAAATCTGGCCTGACACTTAAAAGCTGTGTGACTCTGGGCAAGTCAGTTAATGCTGTTTGTCTCAGTTTCCTCATCTGTAAAATGAGCTGGAGGAAGAAATGGCAAACCATTCTAGTATCTTGCCAACAAAACCCCAAATCAGGTCACAAAGAATCAGACATGACTAATAAACAATAATAAAATATTATTAAATACATTTTGATAAATGAGGTTATTAAAGATCAGAAAGGTAAAGTGATTGACCAGTGTCACATAGCTTTTAATCATCAGAAACAAAAAATATGTCAAGGTTTTCTGTCTCAAAAATCAATACTAGTATCAGTTCAGTATCTTATTTACATTATGAAAATTACTGAACACTAGCATTTAGAGGAATGGTTCAACATCAACATAATATCTCTAACTTTACGTAGCTCCTCCTACCTCAGGGCATCACACCGTTTCATGTTTCAATCCAAATGACAAACCATTACCTTTCCATTAGACTACAGAGTAAACCCTAAACAAAGTCTTCAATCATTTAGAATTTAAATCAAAATGAGGATAAAAAAGATTGATCTAGTTAAAGCTTACTTCCTAACATATTAGGGACATTGAAATAACGGTTTTATAAAATAGAGTCAATTTCCCACTGGAGAGAGTAAGCATACATACAACTGATCACTTTACTGTGTGCATAAATTTCACTTTAATATACTAACAATTCCCAAAGCACAAAAGCCATCATTTAAAGAAACTCAACCATTAGGTGTTGATCAGACATGGCAGCACTCTTTAATCTACAATGTGCCACTTATTGGTAGATAATTGGTGCTTTGGGCCCTTTAGAATCATGGAGGTTAAAACTGGAAGGGATTTTAGAACATAAAATATCAGTGTTAAGAGGCATTCTAGGACACAGAATTTTATAGCTTAACAAAACCATAGGTATCTTCCCTTTTCGTTTAACAGATAAGAGTCTAAAGGCTAAAAAGTGAAGCTATTTGGTCAAGTTCACATAACAAGTAGTAAGGGACAGAGTCAGGATTCAAACCCAGGTTTTCAAACATCAAATACAGACTTTTCATATTACATTATCGTTTATATATAAAGAAAACACATAAACAAACCTAAATGAACTATGCATAAGTATATGCTATCATACATTCACGACTAAGAAGAGAGAGATGAATAAGTTCAGGTCTAAATTTTAAAAATTAAGATGGATGGAAGAAAGGAAGGAAGGAAGGAGGGAAGGAAGGAGAGATGAAGGGGAAGAAGGAAAGAAGGAATTGATCTCAATAACAAGGAGAAGATTATGGATACTAAATATACTTCTGGCAAACATAACTTTTAAACCAAAACTTAAGATACCTTGACTGAGACAGGTTATTCTTTTCACTGACTAGCTGAGAATATACTTTATTTTCTTAAAATCATACTTTTCAGTCAAATCTTGGATATATAGATTCTAAAACTATATGCATTAACTCACTACTTCCTGTTCAATGTGATAACAACTATATTCAAATTTACAAATGAATCTTTCATTTGAAAATGCATTGGTTCGACTAATAATTGCAGGTATTATTTTTTTAAAGAAAAATACTTTCATGAGATTGAAACAATGAACTATTTTTTAAATTGTCTCTATAGGGGATGTACCTATTGTTAACATTTAACCATAGTTAAAGCAAAGAGATTTTACATCTATCCCACAGATTGTTGTCTCATTACAAAAAAAAAAAAAAAAAAAAAAAACTACTTTCTCTTTATTGGAACTTTAAGATAACTCTCAAGAACTCATTAAAAAGATGGAAAATCTCTAATGTATCACATAGATGATAAAAAGACCTCTGTGATCCTAAAAGTGTGTATGCATTATTGAGTTCAAGATTTTCCCAAGAATTTCATAAAGAGGAGGGAAGGATTTTAGAGGCTAGAGCTATGTAGCTCAGTACGTAGAGCACTGGACCTAGAGTCTGGAAGACCTGAATTCTGATCTTTCTCAGACACTTACTAGCTGTGGGATCTTCTACAAGTCACTTAAGCTATGTGTAAGAGACAGCTAGGTAGCGTACTAGAGAGAGTGTTGGACTTAGAGTCAGGAAGACCTGAGTTCAAATCTTGCCTCAGATATTTATGTGTGACTCTAGTCAAGTCACTTTTAAAGTCTGCTTAAACCAGCTGTAGAAGGAAACAGCAGACCACTCTAGTATCTTTGCCAAGGAAATTCACAACCAATATGTCCATGGGGTGACAAAAAGTTGGATCTGACTGAATGACAAAACAACAACAACAAAGCAAAGAAGTTTCATCTCTCACAAATTCCTGGCCTCATTACAAATAACCAATAATTCTTAAGATCATGAGAAAACCTTTAATGTAATACATGGTTAATGAAAATACTTCTGTGATCTCCCAACATTTCCCAAGAAGCTTCTCAATGAGATAGGGGAAAGTTTTTAAAGTAGAATGATTCATAGTGCTTTTATGCATGCATGTGTATACATTTTGTGGATGTANAAGGAGGAAAGCAAGGAAGAAAAGAAGGAAGGAGGGAAGGAAGGAGAGATGAAGGGGAAGAAGGAAAGAAGGAATTGATCTCAATAACAAGGAGAAGATTATGGATACTAAATATACTTCTGGCAAACATAACTTTTAAACCAAAACTTAAGATACCTTGACTGAGACAGGTTATTCTTTTCACTGACTAGCTGAGAATATACTTTATTTTCTTAAAATCATTACTTTTCAGTAAAATCTTGGATATATAGATTCTAAAACTATATGCATTAACTCACTACTTCCTGTTCAATGTGATAACAACTATATTCAAATTTACAAATGAATCTTTCATTTGAAAATGCATTGGTTCGACTAATAATTGCAGGTATTAATTTTTTTAAAGAAAATACTTTCATGAGATTGAAACAATGAACTATTTTTTTAATTGTCTCTATAGGGGATGTACCTATTGTTAACATTTAACCATAGTTAAAGCAAAGAGATTTTACATCTATCCCACAGATTGTTGTCTCATTACAAAAAAAAAAAAAACAACTATTTTCTCTTTATTGGAACTTTAAGATAACTCTCAAGAACTCATTAAAAAGATGGGAAATCTCTAATGTATCACTTAGATGATAAAAAGACTTCTGTGATCCTAAAAGTGTGTATGCATTATTGAGTTCAAGATTTTCCCAAGAATTTCATAAAGAGGAGGGAAGGATTTTAGAGGCTAGAGCTATGTAGCTCAGTACGTAGAGCACTGGACCTAGAGTCTGGAAGACCTGAATTCTGATCTTTCTCAGACACTTACTAGCTGTGGGAACTTCTACAAGTCACTTAAGCTATGTGTAAGAGACAGCTAGGTAGCTTACTAGAGAGAGTGTTGGACTTAGAGTCAGGAAGACCTGAGTTCAAATCTTGCCTCAGATATTTATGTGTGACTCTAGTCAAGTCACTGTTAAAGTCTGTTTAAATCAACTGTAGAAGGAAACAGCAGACCACTCTAGTATCTTTGCCAAGGAAACTCCACAATCAATATGTCCATGGGGTGACAAAAAGTTGGATCTGACTGAATGACAAAACAACAACAACAAAGCAAAGAAGTTTCATCTCTCACAAATTCCTGGCCTCATTACAAATAAACCGTTTTTACTATATTGAGACTTTATGATATCTCTAGTTAGATAACCAATAATTCTTAAGATCATGAGAAAACCTTTAATGTAATACATGGTTAATGAAAATACTACTGTGATCTCCCAACATTTCCCAAGAAGCTTCTCAATGAGATAGGGGAAAGTTTTTAAAGTAGAATGATTCATAGTGCTTTTATGCATGCATGTGTATACATTTTGTGGATGTATTGATTGAAAAAACTGGATTCATCACTACTATTTCTGGACAGATGAAGAAAATTAGTCATCTCGAAAGGATAGCTTGAAACCAAATTTTGTTCTTGGCAATATTTGGCTATTCATTGTTGTCTATTTTAGCTATTTTTATTTACTGTGAACGTTGTCTGAGCCCTAAATGAGGGGAATGATACCCTAAAAAATGATGGAATAAGGTCTTGCTGCCTTGTGATGTTGTTTTATCATATAAATTATAGGCAGTGGCCTTTCCTGTCTAGAATCCCCCCTTGTGTTCTTTGCAAAATGAAATCATGTCTTTGAAAAGTGATTTGAAATATTTTCCCCAGATGGCAACCTCTCCCTCCCTCTTAGGGCAGAGTCAGTTTGGAAGCCAGTATCATTGGATGGAATTTGCAGCTTTCATAGCAAAATTTCTTGTGACAATAACCAGGGAATTCAGACACAAATGAACACAGTTAATCCCATGCTTGAATAATGGAAGCAGAACTGAGCCCATTGTGAACTGCAGCTGAAGCTTGTACGATGAAATTGTAACACGGTATTTTTATATGTCTGCTCCTAGAGTCAATTGCCTTCTCCATTGAGTCTCGGGCAGCCTCCTCTGTCTTTGAGGGTGCCCACTCCACGGACACAAGTCAGTGTTTAGAGTAGTCCGAGGAGGTGGCTGAGGGTGCTAACTGTAAGAGAGACAAAGAGAAACCTAAGGCTGGGTCTCCATGAAAACAGACAAACAAAAAAACAGCCAAAAACTGCCTGAAGGGTCCTGGGAGCTCAGGAATGTTTCCCCAAAGAGCACCTTGCCTATTATTTGGAATGTTTTGAATGAATAGAGTTTACTTAGGGAAAAACCCCAGAGGATAAAAATGTATGAAACAATGTTGTATTGTTAAAGGAACAAGGGAGACAATCTAATAGATCTCTTCCATCGCTAATTTCCCTGCTTTTATTATAATTGTCATCTTCATGATGTGAGTTGATTGTCAAGGAAAGATTCAGAGGCAAATCATCTTATTGATATGGCTTGTGAAGCTTCTATTAAGCTTAATAGAAGTAATACATGTGCATCAATGGAAGAATAACTCTCTGGCATATATACTATATACAGCATAATCTTTTCACTTGCCTCTAACAGGATGGAATTAAACTATGCCTAGGAATGAGCTTACTTATTTTAAATGATCCTGGGTTAAATACCATCTCTGTGAAAGAATATTTGAACAGAATGAATAACTTGATATAGTCTTCGATTTTAAAGCTCATTCTCATTGTACAATGACTAAAGAACACACATACGTGTCAACGTGGAATCTAAGAAAACCCCGAGTTTTAGGGTTAGCTTGTAAACTGGAGACCCCCCAAGTTCATCCCCATTCCTGTGAGAATCCACCCTGAAGGAGATCTCAGGCTAGTAGTTTCAGACTGAACAATAGACCTTAAAATATTTAATGGACTTAGCTAGGAGGAATTAACAGATTTTTAATAGAATGCTAAAATATTCTTTTATCCCAGTAGCTTCTCCCATCCTTTCCCAAGATGAGCCACACCTGGGTAGGGACCAGCCTTTTAGTATCCACTGTAAGAGGCCCATTCCCTGACACCTTAGCCTCTGGCTATGGTTTCTTTTCCAAGCCTGTCTGTGTAGTTTGTAGCCATGGTAAAGTCAATCAGTCATATTTCCCTGTCCTTCAGTTCCCCAGAATGTAAATAAGCTCCCCAAATTCTTTTGTCCTTTGGAGCCATCATTTAGCCTTAAGGCAGTCCCACTCCCAGGGATACTGTCTGTCCCCAGAGTCTCAGGGTGTAGACCCTGTAAAAGTTATGGCACTGGGCTCTGAGTAAAGGGCCAAATATTGGACTTATCCCTTTCCCGATTAAAGACTTGTTTTTTCTGACTACTTTGGTAGTTCCCTGTTATTTCCAAGTTTATATATATAAATATATACATACACATATAAATACATGGAAATGTATGCATAAACAAACACATGTATTTTACACATTTATACATATAAATTATGGAAATGGAAAATTATGAATTTATTCCTTAAGAATGTGAAAAACAGGTTTACTGGGTCTTTAATTTTTCTGTATACAAATTATTGATAAAACAGGAAAATGTTTTTGCAATGACAGGTCAAGCCATTTAGGGGGAGGAGGGGATTTTGCTAGGTGACTGAAAATTAATAAATTTGGACAGGTGATGATTTTGAGTATTATATAGACACCATTCCAATATTGTTTTATTTTTTTTAATTCTTGTTTTACTGAATCAAATGAGTTTATCTTAAACTTTCAAAAGTTCTTTCTGTCAATTTCTGCTATCGATGCTGATGCTTCTGCTATTCTCCCTACTAGTACTACTCTACAACAATTTGTGAGTTTTTATTAACGGTACTGTTGGCCTGGGCATTGTACCCCCAAAACCATAGAAGTATTTCAGGCAAACTATGACCAGGGAAATTCCTTTGCTCCCTGTTATCCTTGTGACTCCTAACCCAAAAGGTCTGATAACACCTATAAGACCCTGAGACAATTATCCTCCTTGGATAGTTCTTTAGATGGACCGAGAGATACACCTCCAGGCACGTTGTATCTAAGACTTCTGTTCCCTAAACTATGAGGGTCATCCCCTATGTCTTCAGGCAGAACTCGGCCAGATGACCAAACCCCCCTGCCCATGCCTCAGTGCATACCACTCTAGAGCCATGTCTTCACTGTGTCACAAAATCACTTCTTCACTGTTTTAAAGAATATAAAGACTCCAGAATTCATGTCATCTTTCCATCTATACTGTTCCCCATAGAAGGCAGTCTTCCTGGCCAGATTCAACATTACCTTCTAAATTAATGAATTTCTCTTTTTATTTTTAAGCTAAGTTTTGGGGTCTTGCATCCTTGCAAAAGGTACCTTCCCTGAACCCGTGGGGTTCACCTCAAGCCCTCCACACCACAGGGATTACTAGCATAGACCACACTATGATTACTACTGCATTTGTTATCACTATTCTTACTACCATTGTCAATACTACCATGACTACTACTGCTATTAGAATTATGACCAGACCTCCTCTTCTTTCTCTTCTTCCTTCTCTTCTTCATCTCTCCCTATTTCTCCTCCTGCTGCTACTGCCACTGTTACTACTATTGCTGTTATGCCTACTATTACTTCTTTGATCACTAGCACTGACCTCACTATTACTATTGCTACTACTGTGTCTATTATCACCAGCACCACCTCCACCTATTACTACTGCTACTGCTATTGCTACTACTATTACTGCTACTCCTATTACCCACTATTTTGTGTTTGGATTCATTTCATTTTATTTTTAATTGTTTTTCCATAGTTATGTGATTCATGTTGTTTCCTTCCCCATTTCCCTCTCCCTCCCAGAGATGAAAAGCAATTTCACTGGATTATACATATATTATCAATCAAATCCTATTTCCATATTTTTCATTTTTATAATACAATAATATTTTAAAACCAAAACCCCAAATCGTATACTCATTCAAACAAGTGATAAAGTTTGTTTGTTTGTTTTCTGTATTTCTGCTTCCACAGTTCTTTCTCTAGATGTGGATAGCATTCTTTCTTTTAAGTCCTTGAGGATTGTCCTAGATCAATGCATTGCTTTTAGTAGCAAAGTCACTTATATTTCATCGTACCACAAAGTTTCAATGATTGTGTATAATGTTTTCCTGGTTCTGCTTATTTCACTCTGCATCGGTTCATATAGGTCTTATAGATATCACAATATCAAACAGTTCATGACTCCTTATAGAACAATAGTATTCCATCAACATTATATACTACAATTTGTTCAGCCATTCCCCAATCAAGGAACATCCCCTTATCTTCCAATTTTTTGACACCATAAAAAGCTTAGCTATAAATATTTTTGTATGAACAGAACCTTTCCCATTTTTTTTTATGTCTTTGGAATACAAACCCAGTAGTGGTATTGCTGGTCAAAGGACATGCATTCTTTTAAAAGCCCTTTGGGCATAATTCCAAATTTCCTTTCAGAATGCTTGGATCAATTCATAACTCCACCAGCAATATATTAGTGCCCCAATTTTGCTATATCCCCTCCAAAAATTATTATTTTTCTTTACTGTCATATTGGCCAATCTGCTAGGTGTAAGGTGGTATCTCAGAGTTATTTGGATTTGCATTTCTCTAATCAGGAGGGATGAGAACATTTTTTCATATGATTACTGATAGTTTTGATTTCTTCATCTGAAAATTGCCTATTCTTGTCCCTTGACCATTTGTCAATTGGGAAATGATTGGATTTCTTATAAAATTGACTTAATTCTTTGTATATTTGAGAAATTAGACCTTTGTCAGATAATTTTGTTATAATTTTTCCCCCAGTTTGTTGCTTCTCTTCTAATTTTGGTTGTATTGGTTTTGTTTGTACAAAAACTTTTAAATTTAATTTAATTAAAATTATTCATTTTATGTCTTGTAATGTTCCCTATCTCTTGCTTGGTCTTAAATCTTTCCTTCCCCATAGATCTGACAGGTATACTATTCTAAGCTCATCTAAGTTATTTATAATATCATTCTTTTTTTTTTAACCCTTAACTTCTGTGTATTGGCTCCTAGGTGGAAGAGTGGTAAGGGTGGGCAATGGGGATCAAGTGACTTGCCCAGGGTCACACAGCTGGGAAGTGTCTGAGGCCAGATTTGAACCT
The DNA here is from genome assembly GCF_016433145.1 of Gracilinanus agilis. Classification (NCBI taxonomy): domain Eukaryota; kingdom Metazoa; phylum Chordata; class Mammalia; order Didelphimorphia; family Didelphidae; genus Gracilinanus; species Gracilinanus agilis. Next base: position 70,660,328 of record NC_058131.1, read on the forward strand.
AGGACCTCCAGTCTCTAGGCCTAACTCTCAATCCACTGAGCTACCCAGCTGCCCCTATAATATCATTCTTTATGTTTAAGTAACATACCCATTTTGAATTTATCTTGTTTGGAATTCATTTAAGTTCACTGTCAAAGTAGCAGTAAATAAAATGGTTAGCTAATTTTGACTAAATTAAGGATGAGGAGGACCTGTGAAAATGAAATTAAGGAATTTAAAACAGGTCAAATAACTTTCTGAATTTAATATTGCAGCTTGTTAATATACTAACAATAGACTTAAAGAACAGTAGAACATGTAACCACATCATAAAAATCATCTTCAATATCCCATTCTGTAACAATAATAACATTTTTATCTAACAAATGTTATATATAATAATTATATACACATATCCTTTAAGCAGACAAGAAATGTGTATCCCTATTGCTTCCCATCAATACAAATTCAACAGAATTTCTGGGGCCAAAGGGATCAAGTCAGATTCCTACTATTACATGTGCTATAGTTCATGCAGTAAGAGCAGACTTTTACGATCTAAGCTATAACCTTTAATGATTCCATAAAACAAATAACTTCCCCCCTAAGCTTACTTGAAGATTGGACCCCATTGTGAGTTAAATCATGGGCCAGGGAAAATTTTACTAGTGGCCACAGATAAATTTCTCATTTAGTAAATAATAAACCTGGAAATTTTGAAGATTCAGTCTGTCTCAAGTATAACTATAAGAGTATATCTGTCATTTATTTCACAAATGTATGTGTATATGTATAAAAGTACATATACATATAAAGAAATATATACATAAGCAGAGGAAAAGAAGGAAGACGATTTAGCATGTGCTCTTTGGGACAGCTAGATTCTACAGTCGATAGAGTATTGAACTTGGGAGTCAGGAACAACAACATTCAGATATGGCATCAGCTACTTACTAACCATGTCACCCTGTGCCAGTAACTTAATTCTGTTTGCCTCAGTTCCCTTATTTGTAAAATGAGCTAGAGAAGGAAATGGTAAACTAATCTAATATCTGCCAAGAAAACCCCCAAATGGAAAAAAAACTGAACAAAAATATTTATGTATCTGCATCTATCTGTCTCTATCTATCAATCAATCTATCTATCTATCTATCTATCTATCTATCTATCTGTCTGTCTGTCTAGATATAGATATCTATATAATCTCATATGATATTGAGCTGTCACTTACTTGAACCTTATTGTATTTTGACTAGCATTCAACAAATATTTAAAAAGTACCTACTTCTTGCAGAGTACTATGCTGGGTCTTAGGTGATATACAGTATTCACTTAATATATGGCTGGAGCTTTTATTGTAAAGAGAGTGATTAGAAATTCCCTCCCACCTCTCTGTTCCTATGGTCACAACCCAAATTATACCTTTCCAAGTGAATTTCATCTCTTTCCATTCCACGTATTCAATACTGTAGCCAGTTTGAATGATTATGTTGTAACAACACTGAGAATCATAAAATAGATTTAAAACTAGAAAGAACATTTGAACTTGGTAATATAGTCTAACCCTTTCATGTCATAGATCAGGAAAACAAGGCACGGAAAGTTTAGGAAATTTTCCAAAAGGTCACATAGACAGTAGTTGTTAGAGTTAGAATTTGAATTCAGGTCCTTTTACCCTAAATCCATTGCTTTTTCTATTGTGTACCATATAATGGTTATTACAGGAACACATCCCTAATTTTGCCACTTTTTTTCCTCTTCTTATTCCTTTCCCAAAACTTAGAATATACCCTACCTGCTGAAGTCATGCTCATTCAGTAAGTAACTCTGTGACCTTGAGCAAGTTACTAAAATTAGAGGCTGATGATATCTTCATTATCTACCACGTAGAATTGTCATGAAGCTCAAATTAGATAATATTCAAGTAAGAAATATTGGGGAAGAAAGGGAGAAGGTCTGCAAGGTCTTTGAAGTCTAATCATTTGCTTTATATTACTCCCTCAATACAGTATAAACCTGATATTATCTCCTAAAAAGAACAATTACCCATTCCTAACAAGTTGTCATTGATTGGGTTCTTAACTATGTGGGGAGCTCCTGGTATGGATATGGAAACAGAAATTCACTCAGTAGATGTAGATTCACAATACTTCTGTAATTTACCATATTATTATGAGGTTCTTCTTGAAATACTGTTGCCATCTCTAATTAACTTTTCCCTTCTTGGTAGAGGAAATATTCATTTTTTTGGATAAACGATAGATGTTCATAGAAAATGTTCCATGGATCTCTCAATATTCTTTCAGAAACTAAAAAAATGTTAGTTTGACAGATTAATACATTTGGGATAATTTCATATCTTGGTTTTTCTGAAGCATGGGTCTGACCAGGTCACTATCCTACTCAGTAAACTCAAGTGGTTTCCTATCACCTACAGATTCAAATTAAAAAATGCTTTGCTTGACATTCAAACCCTATACAATAATCTATTTCTCTCCCAACTTTCTGCTTTTTTTAAACCTTATTTCCAGTCATGTACTCTTCAGATTAGGGATCCTGACCTTCTGAAATGGCCTATAAACAAAACCCTCCATATCTCTAGAATTATATATATTGAAGAAAGTGAGGGAAATCAGTAGGCTGGACTGAGGGTATAGCATTCTCATGTATGGGTAATAACTAGAGAAAATGCCTGGAGCTGAAAGATGGAGTGTCTTATTTGTGGAACATCCCAGGAGTCCAGGTCACTAGATTGAAAAGATTAACAACAGTTTTTTTTTTCCCCTGAATTTTATAAGTACATTCTTTCTTTCATGAAATGACCTAGAAAATTGGAAAATTGTTTTAAAAGAATATTTTAGGTGAAAAATCTTAACTACTTTAGTCAGTACTAGATATTAAGTGACTATAACTTATGAAACTCTATAAATCTGCTGTCCCCAAATTTACACATAATAGGTAACTTGCTTAATCAAACTGCAGTGAATTAGTATAGGAGCAATGTTTATTTTATGTTTGAATTTTTCCCAACACTTAGAAGAGTTTGTTAAATAAACATCATTTCATATGTTGATCACTTTGAATATTTAAAGTAAATAGTATATAATTCAATACTTTTCTCACTATTCTTTTTTTCCCCTTCTCAGTTTACTTCAAAATTTAGCTTAGGGTCAGAAACTTTTTCTGCCTATTCCTCTTTTAGACTCAGTCAAAACCAATATCAAACCAGAAGACTTATCTCTGAAAAGAGGGCTATTCAGTTCTATCAAGTGTCATATCTTTGTCTTGCTTAAATAGTTCAGAACAATTAATAGCATTATTCTAGTCCTCCAGATCATTAACAAAGGTGTTTAACTCAATTAACTCAATTAGGGACCCTTTGACTTCCTTACTCTTCAAATATCTTGTTTCACTTTCTTAGGATGGGAGATGGAGAAAAAGATAAAGAATTAAATAGTTAACAGATTTTTGTTTTTAACATCTCTTTCCCATCACAAGAAGATATTTTGCCCTTTTAGCTTCTTGGGTTTTCCTTCCTCCTATCAGTGTCTTCTAATCATTATTTACAACGGTTCAAGACTCCCTTTTATGGCAAAATGTTTATTTTGAAACTATATTACTAAAGGGTCACTGTTCCATTCAATTACATAATCTAATAGAAAATTTAATCAAGGGGCATCTGGATGGCTTAGTGGATTGAGAGCAAGGCCTAGAGGTCTGAGGTTCGAATTTGGCCTCAGACACTTCCTAGCTGTGTGACCCTGGGCAAGTCACTTAACCCTCACTGCCTAGACCTTACCACTCTTCTGCCTTGGAACCGATACATAGTATTGATTCTAAGATGGGTAAGGGTCATTAAAATTTTTAATGATTTCTTTTTGAATCATTTGTCTTTTGAATTCTTTAAAATTACTTGATATGACCAAATATCAGATAAGGACATATTTGATATTTGGTAGTATCAAGTAATTTTAAAGAATTTTAAAGGTCAGCAGGGAAGATATATTTTAAATAAGTAGGCTGCAGAATGTTACTGATAACTTGCACATGAGATTTGGTGTAAAAATTTTATCAAGGACTTTTGTGATTCAACAAGGAGCTAGGCCACTCACATTGTATTTCTGATGCTCTGGACATCATTTTCTCCTCAAGTCACTTCCCAACCCTTGTGAAACTTGAATTCTGGCTCCCCATCTTTGGATTGGTGACTGCCTCTACAAAATTACTCTTTTTATTAAAAGAAGAGAAATTAAGCACTTATTATTTATTAAGCACAGTGCTAACAGCTGGTATACAAATGAAAGTGAAATAAGAAAGATTGTCTACCTTCAAGTAGCCTATTTTATGGTGGAAGATAGCATTCAAAAGGAAAATGAAAGTGGAAGGACAGAGAGGGAGGGATAAAAATACGCAGCACCTGGCAGAAATATTTTTCTGAAGTCTAAAAAATCAGGAACAAGGTCAAAAGGACAATAAAGACAAGTTTGTCTGGATCACTCCACAAAATGGAGGTTCCTCTCTTTCCTCCAAGACAGAAGCTGGGCAGGCTTCCAAGATGAACAGTGGAGAGGGTAATGAAGGCAGAAGGCTTTTCCAAAGTAAGTTCCAGAAGGAAAAGAGTCATCATTGTGAAATCAGGAAAATCAGAAATAGAAAAGTTCAAGTCTGAGGAAAGTTCCAGCAGTAAAGGAATCATCATTTTGAATTCAGGAAAATGAGAAATAGAAAAATTCAAGTCATGTTTTCCTTCACTCCCCACTCTTCATTCACTTCTTTCTTGCCAGCTACCTTGTCCTAATTCATAATTGTCCTTTTCTTCCTGACCACCCAACTCACCCATCCCTGACCCTTACAACTTTTAATTCTGTGCCAACGAAATCTCCTCAAATCAATCTCCTTACCTCTCCAACATGAGCTGTGTTCATCTTCTCTCCCTCAGACTAGTCACCATCCTTGTAATTTTAGGGTCCAAAGTATTTCATCCCTAGCCACCATTCCTCTTTGCGTGTCACCTCTCACATTAGAATGTAAACTGTTCGAGGGCAAGTATTGTTTCTGTCTTTTGTATTTTTACCCTTAGTATTTAGCATGGTGTTTGCACATGATAAGCATTTCATAAATGCTTTTCCATTCATTCATTCATTTATTAAGGAAGTAGTGTATGGGGTGTTCAGGGAAGACTAGCACCTCTAATTTGAGCTTGCTGAGCCATTTTTCAGGGGTTCAGATTCACCTCTGGTGTCTACTTTTCACCAAACTCATCTGTAACTCCAAGAAGCTGCAGTGTGAACAGTGGCCATATATACCCCTTCCCCCCAGTTCAATTATATCGGCAGGAAGGTTAAACCAGATCGAAGGTAACCAACAGGCTACAAACCCATTCATGAATAAGGGAGATGTTTATTTCAAGCATGTCAAGACTTCCTCTGGAAGAATGAGCTGATGAGAATATTTTGTTTCAATGGCCATGAAGGTGGCAGAAGAAGGACTTGTGGGATATTTAGAGCAGTGATTCCCAAAGTGGGTGCTACCACCCCCTGGTGGGTGCTGCAGCAATCCAGGAGTGATGGCCACAGGCACATTTATCTTTCCTATTAATTGCTATTAAATTAAAAAAAATTAATTTCTAGGGGGATAAGTAATATTTTTTCTGGAAAGGGGGAGATAGGCCAAAAAAGTTTGGGAACCACTGATTTAGAGCTTGTTGAAACATTGAAGATACCAAGTTCATCTAGTGTATCCCATGCCATTGCCAGACAGCCTATCTTTTGTCTTGCTACTGGACTTCCATTAACACCAGAAGAGAGAGTCAGATTAATGACTGTGCAATTCTGTCTTACATAAAATTCACACACAGATCAAAAATCACCCATGATGTCACTGTTCCTCCTCGAAAATAAAAGACAAACAATAACAACGGAGATGGGTCATTTTTGTGCTATACTGACAGTCTGAAGAAATTGAAGGAAGCAGAGGAAGCCCTCTAGTAATCTGAATGCATACTTTAGGAAACATTTTTAGAAAGATATGCATAAGAATCACAAAGGCTGTGTGGCAAGATATGGAGGGACCATGATCTGAAATATAGAGAGTGCTCACACTGAGGAGATCACATAGGAAAGTAGCTGAGAGTCATGCCACCAGATAGTCTCTACTTGACAAGAATTACCGAATTAACCTGCTAACCAATAAATGGAAGTAGTTTCTTCCTTTTCATATTATTTTTTTAAAGTAAATTGAATTTATTTGGAATGAGGGGTTTTTTTTTCAGCTTCAGTGAAAGATAAATTGACAATATGAATCACTGTTTATCAAGACACCTAAAAGCTCATATTTCATTTGCATACTGTTGTAATAGAACTGCCTTTAGATCGATATTCTTTCCTGGTTTAGTTGCCTATCTGCAGCATAAAGCCTTCAAGGTCAATATTTTTTTGGAACCTAATGCAGCAGCCAAGGTGAAAGCTATGGGAAAATGGTGAGGAAAAAATTAAAGATACGTAGGAAAAGGAATGAAAATCATATATCCTCCTAAGGTATTATTCTGTTTTTGAGAAGGGCAATATAGTCAGAATACAATATATTCCCAACTAAACAGAAACTTGTGAAAATATGAGGTGCATCATTTACATGCATTTATATCTAAGGTTCAAATCAAATGATGATTTTTAAAGCAAGTTCATAATCAACTAAGCTCAAGGTCAAAAGGAAAGTACATCTATGAACAAAAATGCAGACTGGAGCAGGGAAATCCGTCCTGTGAAATTCTATCCCTAAATCAATACACAAATTACTCACTGGGCTAGCTACAGTGGAGCATTGCTAAAAGTGGACTCTGGCGCTCTTAGCTCATTAGGATGGAAGGTTAGGTGAAGGACATTCATTTCAGGTGGAGAGGGTAGGGCAGCAAAGGATTATGGGAACTTTTCTGAACATTAGGGCTAAACCAACACCTATTCATATTTGTGAAGATAAACAGCCTTATGAAGAGAAAGAGCATGGGGGAAAAGGAGGAGGTTATTAACTCTTCAGGAATCCCAGGTCTAAGTATGGGATATATGATACAATAGTGCTGATTCCAAAGTACAGGTTATTTGCTGTACTTTTAAAGTTGAGTGGAACATTCACATTTTAAAACACTTGTCGGAAAAATGGAGCCAATCATGTAGATGGCATCTGAATAAAACACTCATGTTTGCCAAGTACAGATTCAAGCTAAAAAATGTTTTCCTAATAGCCTCTTAATTATTATTTACTGAATCCCCCTCCCCCTGAAATCCTATTTAGATGAGTTTAAGTAAGAGATGCTGCTTATGTTTGGTACTAATTTTAGTAATCAGAGAATTATTTTGAAGCATTGACATTGGATCTCTTTGGCACATCAAGTTGTTTATTGGTGTTATATATTCAGAACATATCATCTTGGACAAAAATATGTTTATACTACAGGGAAAGAAAATCTCCTTTGTATATTTAGAAGTCGAAGCTGGCTTATGCCACCTCTAGCTCTTCCTCCTTCTATCTTGCTCCTGCCTCTGTTCCTTGTTAATTTATTTAAGTTCTAATCCATAGTGCCTCTTCTACCTCTTTTGCTGTATCCATTCCTGTGACCATCACCCTAATCATTTTTACTATTGCTTGATTATGGCAAGGACCTCCAAGGCTGGTTTCTGGGAATCTTATTTCTCTCTTATCAGTTTGCCATAAACAATACAAATATAATCCTAAATATCATTCTGATCATGTTTCTCTGATGCTCAAAAACATTCAGTGTCTTCCTATTTCCTTCCAAACATAACCTATCCTCATCAGCCTCATCATGAAGACTCTTCGGTTTTCCTCTAAATCTTGCTTAGAGTCATGCTACATTATCATCTTTTTTCCTCAGTAAACTACACTACTTATCATTTCCCTCCCCCAGGAATATGTTCAGAGTAGTTATAATGAAAAGAAAATTCAAATTACATTTTTTTTAAACCCTTGTACTTCGGTGTATTGTCTCATAGGTGGAAGAGTGGTAAGGGTGGGCAATGGGGGTCAAGTGACTTGCCCAGGGTCACACAGCTGGGAAGTGGCTGAGGCCGG